>NC_031769.1:142839080-143064816 GCF_001522545.3 Parus major
CCCCCCAGCAGCCGCCGCTGGGGCCGCCGGCGCCGAGCGGGGAGATCCCGGCAGCCGGCGGAAGGGGAGACCCCGCTCGGCTCCCGGGGATCCCCCTGCAGCATCACAGCCCCCCTCCCCCGTTGCGGCTGGAGGGAGGGAGAGGAGGGGAGGGCATTCCCGGCCCCCGGCGGGGGGCTGCTTCCACCGCCGAAGCAGGAAGGAGCGGAGGATGGGGATGAAGGATGCCGGGAGAGGCGGCGAGTGGGCGGCTGGAGGCGCTGGCTGCCGCTGCGGATCGCTCCGAACCGAGCCGGAGCCTCGCCCGCGGACCGGGGCTGGGGGCAGCGCGGCCGGGCAGCCCCAGCCCCGCCGGGGAGCGCCTTTTTGTGCGGGTCTCTGCTGGGAGATGCTGCTTCTGTCCCCTCCCGGCTGGCTCCTGCAGGGAGCGGCGCCGGTCCCAGCTGCAGACCCGAGGGGTCCGCCCCGGCCCGTGGGACCCAGGAACTCCCCTCTCTCCGCTTTGCCATGTGAACCCACACCCTGCTCCAGTCTTCGGATATAAAACCTGACGAGATGTGCTCAACACCCCCGGACCCTTTTCCTTTCAGTATCTTGGCTGTAAGGAAGAAGGGAAGAGACAAGCTTTTGTGTGGCTTACACTTTTGGTGCCCTCGGATTTCTTCCACAACACACTAGAAGCATCACCTCTGAGCGCTGCTCTGGTGTAAAAACCTGCATTCGCATAGCTATACCTTGGGAAGATAGAAAGGGTCTAAAAAGAAAATTAAACGCAATAAAATTAAATAAATTATAAAATAAAGTGTACTATAAAATCATAAATAAAATTTAAAAATAATAAAATAAAATGAAATAAAATGAAATAAAATAAAATAAAATAAAATAAAATAAAATAAAATAAAATAAAATAAAATAAAATAATTCAAAGCCTTACAGGTTGCTGGTTGTTTTCATGGGAGGTTCTCCTCCTCCAGATGGGGGAGTTTTCCTGGTATCTCCTGAAGAGATGCCAAAACACCCAAGAGCCCTTCCAGACTCAGAAGCAGATTTGCCACCTACTCTATCTGCTCCCGTTCCATTCCTGAGGGATTTATGATCTGAGCAGTTCTTCCCGTGTTTCACACATCAGGAAGGACAACAGATGCAAAGGGAGCTGCTGGAGGTAGTTTCTGGACCCACCACAGGCCATATTATTTTAGACCAGACAATCCCAAGTCACTCAAAAACCACACTTCTGTCATTGAAGAGCTGGGTGAAACAAAGGCTGTTTTCCCTCCCATCTTTCACCATCAGAGGGTCTAAACTGAGCAAATTCAGTGTCAAAGAAGAAAAAAAACATTCTTCCTTCATCTCTGCAAGCTCCAGCATTAATGTGCCTCAGTCACCATCTGATTTTGAACCTTTGCAACCCCCAGGGATTTGTCTACAAGCTGATGAGAGCAGACAGAGTGGTACCTGATGCACTCCAGTGTCAGCAGCCAGTGTCGGGATGCTGAGCTCTCCTGACATTATCAGCACGAGGGGTCTGGCCGGGCACAGCACTGGGACTGCACACGTTCTGCTGCCTGCTCAGCTAACATCTATCAGCATCATTTGAATGTCATTTATAGCTGTATTCCCAGGGAGGGCTGTGGGAGGCTAGGAAGTTTTGATAACTAGGCCATTTATCTCTCTCCAGCTCCTGATCTACCTCAGTACAATAGCGATTACACTTCCCAATGCCACAGGGGAGCTATAAGCATTAGTGAGGATGTATGGGGCACTGAGAATGGAGCACTTGCTTCAGATAACTCCCTATGCCTTAACCTTCATCCCAGTGTTACATTAGGAAGAGGTGGGAGGAGAAGGGGAGAGGAAAGACAATTTATAGCTAACCAATTCATCACAGCTTTGAACCACAACAGTAAATGTTCAAACCGAAATGGGGATGGTAAATAATTTTCATGGGGGGAGGCAGTAAATTATTTTCACTTGCAAAGGCTTGCACCAATGTCAGACAGCAGTAGGTGATTGATAGGAAGGCATACCATCTTTTTTTGGCTTTTATAACACTTACACCAGGGACACAACACTTTTCAATATCAATTACATGTTGGGGTTTTTCAGCTGCAGGCTTCTGAGACATTTTCAAGTCTCAAATCACGCCTATACAAACCACCACTTGAGACCCAACAGGAAAGAGTTTCCATCGCCTCTCTAAAATTAAAATCCCACAGCTCAGTGTCAGGAATTCTCCTCCTCCATATTCCATCTGGGATAACTGCTGCGCAGATGTAGCCATACTGGCTGAGCAGTGTAAAGCAAGGGAGGTTGCCTAAAGTCTTCTAAATCAATCCAAAGACACAACAGTTTCAAGGGGATCTGAATCAGCCCCCAGTAGTGGTGCTGCAGTCCCCCATTGATGGTACCACTGCTTGGGACCACAGTCCTAGTGCACACCTGCTGGCAAAGCTCCCGCTCATGTCGGAGGGAGATTGGCCAGATGGAGGGCTCCAGGCTATGATTTGGCTTAATGAGCAATTACACTCCATTACTATTATTTATGGAGTGCTGCTGGCAGCACCCAATGTGCTCAGGTTTGATATCCACCTCCTTGGCTGACACTGGAGATCTCTGTAATCAAAAGCAAGTGCTTCTGCCGAGCTGGAGCTGGCAGCCAGGGGCCTGTAACAGGCTCTGACATGGGGAGGGACCACTGATAAGCATCTCCCAGCAGGTTATGCTGGCCCTCATCAAACAGAAAACTGGTTCAGTCAAGAGGTTATAACCTAAAATCAGAGGAAAATAGGATTGTATCTGCTGGTCAAGATAATACGGCTTTATCTTGGCTTTTTCACAGGTCATCTGGATTCTTGCAAATGACAAAGCACAGGAGTGCTTGGTAAACATCACATTAACACACAGCGTGTATTCTGGTAGGGCCACAGAAACACGCAGCTGGACCATCTAGATGGAAAGTGCAAGTGGAAAATCAGTTACTGTGCAAAAGACTTTTGGAGTAAAATGGACAAACAGCTGCTCATGAGCTCCAGTGACAGAGGAACAGAGATTTGTTACTTGAAAAAATGGTACCCAAGAACCAGGAACAGAAAGTAACCCTGTCTACACTGTGAGTGAAACTATCATTAAAATGCCACATCCTGCTCTAGTAGGGCATGCCTTGTGAAGGGTGAAGAGCAGAACCGCAGGGATTGTTTCCTGGGATGAGAGATTCGAAGCTTGAGGACCTCTTGATTCAGGAATCTTGTATATGGAGCAAGAGCCAGTGCATGGAGGGTGAAGCTGTATAACCACAGAAGTAAGTGGGATCTCAGTTTCAGTGTAAGCACTGATGTCAAATTTTATTGGCCTTTTCTATCCTTCCTCTGACTCTATCTTATCAAGCAAAATTTTTGCAGTACTTCAAGGCTTCTAGTTTCTCATTTAGGGTGGCAAGACCTAATCCCATTTTTAGCTGGTCTCTAACACCAGCTTCCACTCAACCTTTGGGGTAAGCTCCATCAAGTATCCCTGTGCTCTTTCCATGGAAGCTCCAAAAGCTTTAAGGAGGACTCCATTCACACACAAGCCTACATCTCTTTTAATCATTTTGTTAAAACTCAGTACTTGGATGCCCACAAAATCTACCAGTGTGACTGAGCATGGTCTGGAAGGCCTTACTACTGAATGACAAATGAGACACTGAAAGTGCAGCACTGATAGCCCACATAATTCAAGCAGCAGGAGCAGCCTGGCTTTAAAAGAGGCCTGGAGCCCCATGGGAGCTGATTTAGGGGGTTGCTAACCCAGACACAAACTGTGCTGTTTCAGCTGCATTGTTCAAACACCCAGCCTGAATTTTGTATTGTGACTTCTGTGTTCAGCAACATTTCCTCTCCCCTCTGTGCATCCACATCCTCCTTCCTTACAGCTACATGCCAAACTTTTTTAAGGGTTTGTTTCTTAAGGATTAGCCTTGAATGGATCTAAGATGTGGCTTAAACCAAAACAAAGTGTAGCCCAAAAAGAACAACTGGTTGGAACAAGACAGAATAGACTAGCCAATCATGAAGCACTCCTGGACTTGGTCTTAAGTCAGAGCTGCAGATTTGATCTTTATTTTCAAAAGCTATGGCTTAGTTTAACCTGAAGTTGTGTTCTGTGATCAGCAGGTGGTCAAACTGATAAAAATGCCACACTGGCATCCAGATCATTGCATGAACTTCATGAAACCAGGTCAGGCACACAACAGTCATGTCGGGGAGACTGAGATCAGTGTCTGATCCTAAATCTGCTGGTGGAAAAGTGGTTGAGATGCCCATGAAATCTCAAAGATGTGCAGAAAAATAAGAGTTATGACAGGCAGCTCTTCCTTCCCCAGTCTGCAAATGAACCTAATGAAAAGTAGCTGCTGCCCCAAGCTGTTTTCTGTGCAGTGGAAGCCAGAGCCTATATTAGCTGTATGTTCAGAATCAAAATACCTGTAGGGCTGCTGCTGCTGGTCCTAAAGTAGATAAAATGCATTAAAAGAAAAAAGAACAACCAACAAAATAAAACAGCAACTATGAAATACCTTCACAGTGCTTTCTTGAGGGAGAGACTTGCCAGAACAGGTCCCCTGGTCCAAGAGTTAGCAGGGCAAGTGTTCCCTGGTTTGCAACTGCAGCAGTTTTGGCCTAGCAGAAAGCATCCCTATTTTCTGCCAGTATAGAAATGAGGCCACAGAAATCCCCCATGCCAACTTTTCTCTCCCTAAGCATTGAGTTCCCTGGCACTCACATCCTCAGAGCACAAGAGCATCCCATAGGAATGGGACACCAACTGCCAGCTGCCATTGGCCTTGCTGCTTGCCAGCTTCATGGAAAACAGAAAGTGGAAAATAAATCTCCACCACTGCAAATTACTGCATGGGCAAAAGAAAATCAATACATTGTAACTTCAGACTGTCTTAATGCCATTAAAAGATCGTTGAAAACTAATCAAAAGAGCATCCGTAATTGACTCATACTCCCCTTGCTGAATCCCTGTCACAATGTATGTGTGCATCCGTAATCTTGTCCCATCATTTTGCACAGTCCTTGTTTTTGAGATAGAAAGAGGGATTTCAGCCAGCAAGGTTCTTACATTGCATCAGTACCTTCAAACCTTGGGTTTCCAGTTGAGCTCTGACCATCCCAGTCCTTGACTTTCTTGAAAAAACTACTCATCCAAACTTTTTCATTTCTCAATCCAGTGAGTTTAACCCTTTCACATGGTTGAATCTACCTTGTCATGATTCATTTTCAGGCATAGCCCTTTAGCACACAAGGAGAGCAGCATTTAATCATTAGAAGTCAAAGGGCTGTCTGAAGAAATTCTTCAGGGAAGGAAAGCAAACAGATAAAGATGGGTCATCATTTCACTTTTTCTCACTCAGTCTCATGTTTTATGACTTTTTCTGAGCCTCTTGGAATTTCTTACTTCCCCTCCTGACTATGAGTGAATGAAAGAAAGGTGAGAGTCTCCCTTCCAAGTGTTGGGACAGCACACAATCAACCCCAAATCCAGACATTTGAACACTTATCATTACAGATAGCAACTCTGAGGAACATGATTGAAATCATTACTAACTCAAATGATTTCTACAATCCGTTTTGGAAAATTTTTAAGGTTCCATATTGTGCCTAAGATAGTATTGTATCTACCTGTCAAAGTGTGTCTCTCAACTGGATATTTTCCCTTAGCATCAAAATAAGCAGTTGGAATATTGTTAGTGGAAACCTGATCATGCTATAGATTCAACATCAGTCACTGGGGAGTTACTAGGAGGTGCAGCCTGTGACTGCTTTTACAAAGGGCTCCCATCAAATTCCTTCTTTGCCATCAGACCTGTAGAAGTCATGCTTGCAACAAAGTGTCTTGAAAGAAATTTACCCACTGTTTTCCTTTATGCTGCCTTTTTTCATACAAGGAAGAAGCCAGGCTCAGCAAACAAGTATCTCTTAGGTATTTTCTAGAAATATTTATCCAATGCTTCCAATTTTCTGCAGAATAGGAATGGCTATGTTGCACAAAAGATGAAAGAGTGATGGCTACATATAGCAGAAACCCCTGAATATCAGTTTTAAATTGCTGTAAATGGATCCAATGCAAATTCCTTGGTCAAATCCCTTCTAGTGGAGCAAGACAGAAAAGGTCCTTGCTTTGAGTGTTTTGAGTGCCAGAATTGTTTCTCCATGACTTAGGCTCCATTACTGATTGTAAAATATGAGGAGGATTGAAAAACTGGTACAACTTCACCACCAGCTCTGGCTGGGACTGTAAGTGGTTGTGTGAAGCATCACACACACTGCAATAGTGATGTTGTCTGGCAAGCCCTCATCTTTCTGCTACTGGTACATCTGTCTGGTACTATCTGCTTTTCAACACTCAGCAGTCCTATTCCAGGAGAATCCTAATAACCTCAGTGGAAGCAGGCTTCAGATGTTCACAAAATCACAGAATCAAGGACTACTGAAGTTGGACAGGATGCTGGAGGTCACCTGGTCCAACCTGCCTCCTCCAGCAGCACCACCAGCAGCCCAGGATCATGTCCAGACAGCTTTTAAATATTGACCTGTTAAAGATTACCTCATTTCTTGCTTCTGAACACCCAGCTACACAAAGGATTGATTGAAGTACCTGACACATATTTTAATTTCAAGGAATTTAGCCCAGAACTAAACTGTGATTTACAGCTGTCAGTCCTTTACAAATGGAACCCAGCTCTGGTTTGTGCAGGTATCCCAAGCCCATTTCAAATTCAGCCCTTGGGAAAAGAACACCCCTTGGGCTGGCAATGATCCTAAGGGCAAGTATCTTTACACTTCCTTTAATAGCTGCAAGATTTCTCTCCAGTCGTTCCAAGGATGCCACTTATCTCTTCCCCAGCCAGAGGAAAAAAATTGCCCTGTCTTAGGACAACTTCTGTCTTCACAAATATAAAACTGAAAATCTATTTCCAGCCTCATTTTCCTTGCCCACTCATTCTCTCTCCCATCGGAAGGAGTCTCTGACAAGCAGCTCCTCCAGGGCTTTCTGAACACCGCAGCTCTGAAGGATCAGCAAACCCCCAAGTCCACACCACACACATCCTCATTTTTAGGTGGCTTGTCTCAAGATGGACACTTTCCTGCACAGGCAGGCACAGCTCCCCCTCCATGCAGTCTCTCCATGAGGGAAATAACAACAGTGGTTGAAACAACAGTGAGCTGCACAGTAGCACACAGTAACTCTGCTCTTGGTTTGCAGCTGAACAGGCCCACACTAATACACAAGTTCCCTTTGAATGATGCTCTCAAATCAGCAATTTTTGTTGTTCTCAGATGCTGTCTTTCTGTTTCATAATTTGCACTTTCTGTGTGCTAGGGTTCAGAAGAGGAAGGGTTCATAATCAATTGTAGAAAACCGTATTTTATTGCACAAAGATGAATGTTGTTCAGCCTGCACAGCCCCAAAATTGACTGCAGGCAAAAAACTGTGGTGTGGCCGTAACCTTGTTAGAGCTTCAAGGTATCACATAATTCCTGCAGCTCAGTAAGCAAGTGATGCACTGTGAATCTGCCAAATTAAATATTTTTCCACTTTTCTGGAGAACAAAATTCCACACCTCCCACCTTGAATGATGTAGCACTCTGCTCTATCAGAGCAGCATTTTTCTATTACCATTATCTTTCCTGTTGCTCCAAAGGTCTGGTTAGGAATTAGCCATGAGAATACAGTCACAAGGCTCTGCTTTGGAATAATCCTCTGCCTTACCTATCAAGTCATCCTTGCTGGATCATTGCAAATGTGGGTCTGGTGAGCCCAGGGTACCTGAGCAGTGACAACACAGATGCACTCCTTAAATTGTATTATTGCTTAGCTTGATTTCATAATGAAAAATCCAGAGAAAGTGTGAGCAGAGACTGTGTCTAGAGGACAGAGTGGGAAGGAGTAGGATTTGATCTCATCTGTTTAGAAGGAGAGCTTAATTGCAAGTTAATATGTAGGTTTAGCACTTAAAAAATCTTGCTTTCTTTTCTTATTATTACCTGTCCCCTGTGTGGCTGTGATCAATATTACTCCATGTACCATTCAGGGAGAAGTTGCTTGTCTCAGTTTGTCTCAGTTCCTGAGGATTTGGTCCTGTGGTTCATTTTCTTCCAAGGCCATTGTGCCAGTGGAGTATTAGGGCTTTAGTGCTTTGGGACTAGAACTTCTGGTACTGTGCAGGGCCTGGCATGATGAATGGGATGAATGGGATCCCTCAGCACTTCAGGAACAGGCATGCTACATTATTAATGAGCAGGTGAGCAAGGAGGTGTATGGCAGTGCAGTCCTGAAGTGTGTGGAATGAGGCACCAACAGTGAAAGCACATCTGTTAGTCCCATCTCCACCAGATGGTTCCTTTCTGTGCCCAAAGTTGCTGTCATTTATTTCATCAGTAATTTAGTTCAGGGCTAACTGAGGAACCCACACATCCCAAGTAGGGGAATAGTGATCTGATGCCTGAAAACTTTGACAGGGACATAAAGCCATGGAAATTCTTCAGTGATAAGCTAAAGACACTCAGTTTTCTTTTGAATGGATGACGTGATTAAAAAAAGAGAAAACATTTTTTTTATTAATTTGTGCTAAGCTAACTAAGCTTTTTCTTTTTATTATTATTATTCTTTCTTGGAAACAAATTTTCTGAGAGTTTTTTTGCTTGGGAAACAACTTTTTTGTTCACTAAAACCAGTTTGAAAGCTGATTCTATTTCAGTTTTAAAATAAAAACAAAATGTAAAAGTTTGGCAAGAAGTTGTTAAAAGGCTGAGCAAACAATTATTTGAGGTTTGAGGATCTGAGCAGCTTCTCCTGCTCAGAGCTTCAGGAAGGTTTAAACCAGGACAATACTTTCTGCTTGGGGTGGACGCTGAGGACACGTGTGGGCAGCCAGGGCAGCAGCAGCAGGGAGTGGCTGGGACTGAACAGGCTGTTCCCAGTCACTCAAACGTCTGTTTGCTGATCTGTGACCCTGTAAACTGGGAAGACCTGGTACATTTTTCACTGAGGTTCAGTAACAAGGCCACATATTTGTCTGAATCTTCCGGGAGCCTGAACTCACGTGCAGTGTTGCAAAGTTTCGCCTTTTTAGAGAGGATGTCATAACCTCCTGGGCTCCCAAGATAAACATCAGTTCTGTCCTATCACTTCTTGATGAAAAGACAAAATATTTCTTCCATGTATGGCTGAATGTTCATCTTGCTGTCCCATCCCATTTTCAGAGCAGCAAATGCTGGGCTGTGACCATGGCTGGAGGTTGGATGGGGCTCTGAGCAGCCTGGGCTGGTGGAAGGTGTCCCTGCCTATGGCAGCAGGCTGGAACCTGATGATTTTAAGGTCCTTCCCAGCACAAACCATTCCATAATTCTATGATTCTGTGATTGTTTTCTTGGACACTGAAATGATACTGAAGGAGCACTCAATATTAATTACAGCTTGATCTTTGTTGGGAAGAAGATCATTTGTGATAGCCAGGTACTCTAGGATCTTGAAGTCTTTGGTAGATGTTTCTAGCAAGCTATGAGAACAAAAACATTGTGAAATTAATGACTTTAAACTCTTGAATTCATGACGGGATTTTAAGCTGAGCTGAGGGGAATTATTTTTTTTTGTCAAACTCAAAACATATAAATAGGAAAATGAAAACAAAGAAAATACTGAGTGAAGGGTTTTTATCTATTTTGCAGAAGCTTAGACAGAGTCAAAACCTTTCTTTTGAAGATTGGTTTGAAGTGTGTGTTTTACCAGTTTAAAGCTCTTTTTTAGAATTTCAAACTAGTAGTAATAAAATAAGAACTGTGGCCAAAGCCAAAATGCAGTACTTTGAACAGTCAGAAACAGATTCCTCCCACGGTCCTTTCTGAGCCTTGAGGTTGCTTGCAGTACTGTTGAAGTTGTGTGAGGTCCTTTAATGCAGCTGAATTTGCAATGACTGTTTTTATGGCATTTCTCTGCATTCAGCAACCTGACAGCAGCCAGAGCCCAGTTTTTATTCCTTTCAGTGCAGCATCTTTTTATGTTTGTGTGTAGTTGTACCATTGTAACAGCCTCAGACACCCCAAACATCACCCAGCAAAGACTGATGATGGCTGAGGGGTGTTGCTCAAGCAGGGGAAGTTCAGGGTGCTGTGCCTTCCTCCCTAGTGCAGAAACAATTTAAATTGGCTACAGAGAAATCACATTTAACTCTGATGCAGCCATAGATTTTGGCTACCTAAGCTGGCTGTTGATCAGCTGAGATAAAAAGACATAATTTTTCTGTTTGCAGAACATATAATACAAATTCAGATCCTGGAGGACCTGGTGGTCACTCTTTTCTGCCATGGGGACTTACCATTCCTGATGTTTGATCCTAGTGGGGACACTTTCCTGGAGCAGTGTCCAGGCACCTTTCTGCAGTTTCAGAAGAATACTGCAAACCTACTTTTGAAATTTCATGGGGAGAAAAAAGCAGGTTAAAAAAAAATGTTTTCACTTTCTTTTAATGCCACAGTGTGAGGCCTTAGAAATTATTTTCTCTTGCATGGCAGAGATTTTGGCCAGTACAAGGCACAAGACTTTGCTATTGCTTGCAGAAGCTTCCAGTTCATCAGCCCCTTGAAGTTTGAATCCCACCAATTCAACTGATTTAAATGTATTTGAATGTCTTCCTGCGTACTTTCTTGCTCCTTTGAGTCCTGGTGGCCCTTGTGAATTTCTCAGAATCAGCACAGAAGGCAGCAAGTGAATAAAAAGAAGAGCTCAGAGGAAGAGATGCAGATGAGCATCCATTTTGCCAGATCACTATCTACTCCCAGGCTGAATTACAACTGAGCCACTCCTATCTTGGCCCAATCAGTCTGCCCTTAGAAGAATGATATCTCAAAGAAAGTCTAAATATATCCAGGCTTGGAGAAAGAGCTCCCAGCAATTCATCATGGAGGCCAGGGACAGAGCAGTTTAAAAGTATTCTCTGTGCAGCTCCTTCACCTGTAGCTGGCCTTTCTGCTCAAAAAAGAGAATTAATTATTTTAGTCTGTCAAGACCTTGTTCTTTAGAGGCATCACTAAAAGGGAAAGTGCCTGTACCACAAGATATTTTTGTCCTCACCAGGAAGCTACAAGAACATTAATTTAAATGCATTAACACCATGTTGCAATTTGTGGATATTGGAGGGAAGCCCATGTTCCTCCCCACTCCCTCAGCTGCCTTTCAGCATTTCTGCCGGTGACAGGGCTGTGCTGGACCAGAACTGGGACTTGGTGCTAAAGGACACCGAAAGATGTCTCACTGGGAAGGGTAGGAGGTGTGGGAAGATGAATTGTGTATTTCCAGGTCTCACTGCAGCACCTCACAGCACAACAAGGAACAAGCCTTTTGGCCCCCACTTCCTAAAATTTGTCCTTAGATCACCCAGGCACAAGCTGTATTAATCAGCAGAAGCTCTGCACTAACAGAATTGATACAAAGCTGAAGGCAAGGATGACTTGGTCAAACCAAAAGGCCTCATTCAGATCTTCTGAATACCTCTATTTCCCCAACAGATTTCCAGCAAGCTTGGAAAGAGCAAAAATCTGCAGTCAGTTGGAAAATTTCAGTGAGGATTTTAGTGTCTAGACTGGGATTTGTGGTGTTTGAAAGTCCCTGTGCTCACTGTTTCATGCCTCAATTTCCCTACCTTCAAATGGAGATGATGTGCACTAATTAGTGTCTGGAAAGCACTTCAGATGTTTATACACTGCATTCCCTAGAGCAAGTTACCTACAATCAATGGGATATAATGGCCTCATATTATCACAATAATTAAATACTTCCAGCTCTTCACTTAACTAATGTTTACAGTGCAACAATGAGATAGCAGAAATCTAAACTTTACCTGGTTGACAGAGAACACATGTAAAGGAAAAAATCTGCAATTTTCAAGACCTCATATATAAAAAAAATCCCTATGTATTTCTGAGCAATTAAATCCAAAGAACTGTTAAGCAGCTTAGATCACTTCGTTTTTGGACTGCAGGAGTCCACCCTGAAGCTCCAAGAACTGCAGCCATGCACTGCAGGTCTTACTCTTAGATCCTGGCAATAAAAATTATACAGATTAGTATTGGAGCAGCTTTACTTCTGCAGCCCTCTCTCAGACATTTACTATCTATGGCTCTAAATATAGATCTTCAATAAATTATTGCTGGGACAGAAGGAGTCATACTTGTTCTCTGAAGCATCTGTCTCTATAGCCAAAGCAAATTATTGGTATTACACTTCTGCTAACCAGCTTGTCTTTAACCCACACATCATTTTAAAGAATATTTTTACCTTTATCACGCTTACATGCTACTCAAATGTAAAAGTCTATTTGGATTGAGAATAGGTGATAGAGGCATTTTTTAAATAAGGTATCTAGGATTTCATGAAAAAGGCCAAACAAAAATTTCTAGGATTATACATCTGAAGGCTGAGTTCTGCTCTGCTTCACCTTTCCTTCCTCCAACCTGAAAAAGAAAGGATAAGTCAGGTGCAGTCAGGCCTATGGTCTAGGTACATATACATATATTGCTTTTACTATGAGCAAACACAGCCTAGAACCATAATCACAAATGCTGGCTCACCAAAACCTGAACTTTTTATGACCTACTCCTGTGTTTTGTGCACTTGAAAGAAAGCAGGGACTAAGAAGATGTATCTGAATAATACAAGAAGTTCTGTGCATAGGATGGTGTGAAGTGCACATCCAGTGTGATTACCAGGAGCCAAGTGGGACTGTGTTATTTCAAACTGATTCTGAGTTGTATAATGTATCCCCCAGAGAATTTATTGCAGCATAAGTAACAGCAGACAGACCATCCCATGTCTGAAAAACATACTCCATTTGATGCATCTTCAGAGTAATACTGAATAATAGAAGATACTGTGTATCATCTTAATTTTTTATGATGCAGCGCCACAATACAGGTCAAATAGAAATTTTAATTTAAAAAAACCCCAAACAATAAAAAACCAAACAAAACAAAAAGCTCAAACATGTAAAACTCTAGAAATATAGAAAGTGGGACTCTAAAAGAAAGACTTTAGAAAGTGGGAAACTTTACTTCAACTTCTGTGCTAGATCAGGCTGCTCATATTCTTATTTTCTCAGAGTCTTTCAAATATGGCATCTGATGTAATTTTTTAGACTGAAGATGAAGAAAACAGACTCTTTTAGCAGCTCATGAACAAAATCTGAAAGGAACTTCTGCTGCCCATTTTTTTCCACTTTGTCTTGCCACTCTCATGCATAAAATTGCTCATAAGCATTCACCAAGAAAATGCAATTGAGCCTCAAATAGAAATATAGACTCCTATAGTTCGGGTTGGAAGGGACTTTAAAGATCATCCAGTTCCAATTCCCTCTGCTATGGGCAGGGACACCTTGCACTAGACCAGGTTCTAATGGACTTTTCTATCGGATGCCTGACAAAGTTTGACTGGAACCTGTAGTAAATTCAGTGTTGTGCCAACAGGAGCTCATTTCAGCAGTGTGTGGTAGAGATCCTTGGCCTTTTGTTAGAAGCCCTTGACCCAACCTTCTGTCCCACATGTCTTCAAATCCAGAGCTCCTGCTGCTCATTAAATCCCTACTTTTGGTTCAGGGGTTTAAATTACTCTGTCAGTACCATCAATAGACATGAGCCAAGTTCTGTTTGTGGGAGCATCCACAATAGCAAAGAACTTCTTGTTGGTTCAAAATGTTGTTAAAACAAATGGAAAAGATTTAAAGACCTCCACTTCAGCAACATCTACTGTGTCTGTGCACTTTGTATGATTTGAGAAGCATTAGCATTTTGTTTTGTTTCAGTCTCGTAATTAGAAGGACTGTGCTTCATTATCCCACTGTAGCTCCCACTGTGACACAGTCCTGGTTATCTTTGTAAAAGCAGTATTTTATATCCAGTTCTGTCAATTGAGTACAAAAGCATTGGATGTTTCTCCAGTTCTTATTTCAAAACAGTATTTAAAGGAAAAGGAAACAACACCTTCCCCAGGCCCCCAGCCACTTATTCTTATGAAGTCCTTATATATTTGGGAATGATATAAGGAAGGATTTCAGACAAGGGAGTTTATTTCCATAAAACTGAATACTTGAACTATTGAGGTGAAAGATATATTTTGGGGGCTTTTGGAAAGACATTTTTGGAGGGGTTTCCTATTTTCTTTACATGATAGCTCTTATTAAAAGGAATAAAAGCAGTTCACATTAATTAACTGATATTTATGTGATGGGGAGGAGGGGGTTGGGACATTTTTTTTCCACCAAAAAGGCCTGAAGAGCTGTTCTACAGAAGTATATTTGCATAGATACTGGCGGTTTTCAGCCTAAGAAGTCTCCAAGGTTGTATCTATGAACTGTATCCAAAGAGCTCCACTGCCTCCTTCTTTTCTTCAACTCATCTGCCAGTATCCTGCCCTTCCTTTAACAATCAGAGCTTCTCCTTGTACAAAACATATGCTCATAGCTAATAAGATGATGTTGTCAGTGATACATATAATCTTGTGTTCCTGTGTGCATATGTTAACTGCAGTATTCATTTGGAGTATTCTGATATTCAGAAGGGAAAAGGGCTTTCCTATATTTATGTTAATTAGCATAACATAGTCTACCCAGAATTCATCATATTCTGCTAAGCTCTGCCAGAGAAAATGTATTAATAGCTGAACTGTTGCAATCCTTTATTAATATCAGCTCTGCAAGCTCTGTACCAATTTTAAGGCTTATCAAGAAGACAGGATTCTTGTACTTATTCCTAAAGTCTTTCCTAGTAAACAGAGATAATGAAAAAATTGCTCCAGGGGAAGAAGCTTGGGAGGAAAGTCAAGTGGTGTTTAACTGCAAACTGGGTTGTTATGTCCTGTAACTGTTGGATCAGTGACAATTAATTCTTCCAAGGATTCCCAGTTCAGGTGAACATTTTGTGCTTCCTCATCCCAGATAATACCTACACCTTAAATCCTTGTCATGAGGGCCTGGGGAGGCCCCTCTGATAGGAGCACTTCCAAGAGCATCCAGAGTAGATATGTCTGCTTCCATGGAAAGCTCTGGCATAGCAGGACATTCTGCCTAAGTGGGGGTAAATCAACTCAAACTTTTCCCAATTTACAAAAGTTACTGGATGGAAAAGTGGGGTTACACTGCTTTTGGTATTGGCTAAGATCAGCCTGACCCACCACTCCCTAAGTGAAACATTCAGAGGATGTTTCCCAGCTGAAACTGGCACTGGTGAGGGTGTGACCCTCACAGCTCACCCAGAACATCTGTCGGACAAGTCAGTCACTTTAAACTTTAAAAGTTTAGTCCCACTTTTTCATGGCAGGACTTCTAACATACTCCTAGGAGTGTATTGAGATTCCTCCCCAGAGTGAGGATGTTCCTCAAGGTCACCCCTCCAGGCTGAGCCAAAGAGAATTGCCTAAAGTCATTGATGAGTAACACCAATCTCTACTAAATAATTATTGAGCTTTGAAATTGTTAATTTGATAAATAATGAACTATATTAGTAGTTATTACTAGCTATACTGTGTAGTAAATAATACTGATTAAAGTCTCTTAGTCTAATCACTATCATTATCATCATCAATTTAAATAAATAATTAGTTTTATTCATATATTTGGCTTAATATCCTTAATCCTGTGGGACAAAGTCACGGAAAGGTTCAATTACACCTATATAATCCTTTAGATACAAGTAATTGACCAAGTCTGGGGCTAGAAGAGGATCCAGCCACACCCAGACTCCTTTCTGAGGAGTTTTGAAAGCAAAAGTGTCCTTTCTGCTCCTCGTGACTAAATGGGAGGGTCTCTCTGATAAACCTTGGCCAGAGCTTTCTTTCAGCCCACATTTGGTGTGACACTGTTTTCCTCTCACAAGGATTCACTTCAACCTTCTTTTCACTTCAGCTTTAGTCTTTCCTTGCTGCTCTCACATTTTCAGCACTTTTTTGTACCCTTCACTCCTTTTCTTCAAGATGTCCCCTTCTCTTTCTAGCTGATCATCTCTGAACTGCACATCTGGATTTGGGGCCCAGTTTTTGCAGAGAAAGGAAAGCAGTGAGAATTTCAGCACACCATGTGTGGGCAGTGCTTTGTCTAGTACAATGTACTCTGTCTGTCTGGGGGATCTCTTCTGTTGATGTTTTTTATCAAAGGAACTGTTTTGCCTGCATACTAAAAGGACTCATTCTTCTTGAACTCCTGGGTACAAACTGACACAAATATGATTAATACAAACCTCCAATAATTACTACTGTTTAAAAAAATCATCAAGCTGAATAGGGAAAACATGAAAATAATTAAGGGAAGAAGAAAGGGGAAGGAAGTGCATTATAATTTGAATAAGAACAGATGCATGGCTATGAAGCAGAAAGAAAAAACATGAAAAAAATTGAAACGGTAGGGCATGTTAGTTCTTTTCTAGCATCTCTGTATTTGCAAAAGAAATCATTGAGTCGAGACCTACAAGTGAGAACCATACCAAGGAAACAATCTCATCTAGACACAAGTTTTACCAATTGGCTGCACTGACCAAGAACATGAAAAAGTAGTAACAGCCACATATCTCCATCTGGGCCAGCTTTTACAAGTTAGTCCTGGCACAAAAGCAGCTGTCCTAGCAAGCCAAACCTTTACACCTGCAGGTAAGCACGACAGGGGACACACATTCCTGTTTCCAATCCCAACATAGACTCTCTCCCAATGTGCCAACAAATTTTATTTGCCTTTGTTTCCTACTCTTCCCTGAAGGGGATTTTGATATCCCACTGGCTTTCATAAGGTCTAAATTTCACTAAATCATAATCTTACCCACTCTATTAATGTTTTATTGGAGAGTATTAGTTTTCTGAGCTATCTCTTCATCTTTCCCATATTGCTCTATTTCTTTAATATAGTTCATCTTTTTAGCTGTTTTTTTTGGGTTTTTTTTTTTGGTGAAGGTTACTCATTAAGGTTTGATATGCATTTGAAAGCTGCTAACCCTGACCACTTACTTTTATTGGAAAAAAAAAAAAGGCCTATTTTTAACAGAAACCTTGTCAAACACCATCTCATTGGGATCACAGAGCTGTGTGAGATAGTGAAGACGGCTGGAGTGCCACAGTGGGAGGATAAAGGATTTTCAGGAAGAACAGGCTGGAAAGTTAAGCCAAATTGCCCTGTGTGAGCTGCAGAAAGGCATGGAGCTCTGCCTAGGGATGGATGAGAGGTGATGGGTCAAGACCAGTGGTCACACAAACATGGCTGATATGGTTAAAGGCCACTGGACTGAAAAAGCAGTAGCTTCAACTACTTAAAAAAGCTGGAAAAGCTTCAGACAATTGAAGGAAGCCTCACATTCACAGACATTGGTCTGCAGCAGGGGCTTGAATTGCCCACTGCCAGGCTCAGAGTCCTGTGGTCAGCAGCAGCCTGGCCAGGGGTCAGTCACTAGGGGTGCAGTGTGGGGTTGATATTGGCACAAGGATTGTTTAGCATCTGCTCAACTGACAGAGATGACTTGACTCTGTGCCCTCCAAGTGACACAAAACTGGAAGAGGTGATTAGTACCTCAAAGGGTCACGCTGCCATTCAGAGGGACCTCAGCAGTATGGAAAAATGGATTGACAGAAGTCTCACTGAATTCAATACATGGGCATAGAAAGCCATGCATCTGCAGGGAACAGCCCCTTGCACCAGAACAGCTGGAAAACAGCCTTGCACAATGGGACCACAGGGTCCACAGCGCACACCAAGTAATCATGACACTGAAATTTGTCACTGCAGCAGAGGCCCAGTGGCCTCCTGGGCTGTGATAGATGGAGTACTGCAGGTTGAGGGAGGTGATCCTTCCTCTCTGCTCACCACTGGTGAGACACATCTGCAGGCTCTGTCCGGTGCTGGGCTCCCCAGTATAAGAGAGATATGGACACACTGGAGCAAGTCCATTGGAGGGCTGTGAAAATGATGAGGGGTTTGGAGCATCTGCTGTACAAAGAGAGGCTGAGAGAGCTCAGACTGTTAATCCAGCAGCAGAAAAAGATCAGTCTGGCCTTACCTATGTGTATAAATACCAGTTTTGGGGGAGTAAAGTTGATAGAGATTCTTCTCTCTGGCATTCAGTGACAATAAAGGAGGTAATAGGCACAAACTGAAATACGGGAAATTCCACTTAAAATAAGGAAATACCTTTGTATTGTGAGGGTATTTGAAAATGGAATGTGTTTCCCAGAGAGGCTCTAGGGATGTGTAGTGTCCACCCTTGTAGATATTAAAAATCCAACAGGACATAGCCCTTGGCAGCCTGCTGTGGGTGACCCTGTCCTGAACAGGGCATTGGACCAGATGAGCTCCAGATGTGCCTTCCAACCTCAGCTGCTATGTGATTTTATGAAACAGATTCAACACCACTGCCCAGTGCCTGGATACAAAAAAGCATTCACAAATATTATTTGGTTGAAAGTCAGTCCCTGCATAGCTTACATTCTGAAGATGTATAAAACAAGATGTATGAAACAGGAGGGCTTAACTTGGTTCTTCAGTGAAACAAATTCTCTGGTGTAACATTTCAAGGTCACTCCATTCACCCATCACTCCTCCATCCAGACCTGAGGTCTTGTACTACAGATCTGATGTACTCAAATCTCTAGCACACACAATAGTGTTACTTTATTCCTCAACATGAGATTATTCATCAGTTTTACTGGAGTGGTGGGCAAGACTAGAGAGGTCAATAGCTGACCTAGGAATTAGAGGCAGCCTTGGAGTTTAAGGTCAGATCTCCACCTATGAGACTGGGACAATCTGACATTTGGATATGTTCTAGTTAGACTAGATTAGACTGTTGCCAGTTGGCCAAAACAAAAATTTCTACATTTGGAATGTCTTCAGGTGCTCTTGTTCAGACTTGAGCAAGATTTTCCTTCTTGAAGAGCAGCAGGAGGATGTTCTAAGTTTGCAGTTGTGATTAGACAAGGATAAATTGTTGAAGGGAACTGAATACTTTCCATTTGGTGTCTCAACAGAGTAACTCTTTAGAAGTCAGCACAGATGATATCACAGATCAAATCAAGGTGGCAAATATACCCACAGACACTAACATGTTTGTCCTGTCAGGAGTTCCTGGGGGAGAATTTCCTCTGGCATCCAGGACTTTCTTTTTGCAAGAATCTCTATTTATTTTTTTTTCCTGATGGTACAGTTTAGGAAGAACAATATTCTCCAGAATTTAATTTTCTTCTACTTCAGCTTAATGATTTCCTGATCGGCCTCAGCAGGGATTCAAACTTAAACTTCCTAAGATCTTATATATAGTAGCAAGAAACCAATAAATGCATTTTGATTACTGCAGTGGTGCTCAGCTGTGCCTCTTGATACAGCAACAAAGAGGAGGTGCTGCCTGGAGTCATCTGGAGATGGAAAAGGAGGGGGAGTAGAAAGTGGGAACCAAGATACTCAAAGTCCCATGGCTGAGTAAAGGCAAAGGTGTTTGCACTCAGCACATTAAGAGTAGATGAAAATTACTCTGAACATCTCAGAAGAGCTGGAAATGGCCTTGTGCATGCCCATGTAGGACCATAAGTGGAGGGTCTGGAAAGGTCATGCTGGAGGTTGCAGGTCTCTGAGGTCTCAGCAGAGAACAGACCTGGAGCCCTCCAAAAGGCAGAGCAGCAAGAGCTGAGGAGACTGAACCCACTATGAAAGGTATGGTCATTGAGTATAGTCTTGGTTCAAATGATGTAGCATTTGTTGCCTGGACAGAAATCTTCAGCCAATGTTCACTGGAAATTACAAGTCAGGCCATGTGCTGCAACGAGAGACAGAGACCATTTCAGAAGAACTATATACTTCAATTAATTGATGGGGAAGGAAAGAGAAAAAACTACTGTATTGTGAGATCCAGCCCCTTAGCATGCAGAGAGAGATGTAAAAGCATTGCTTTGGTGCACACTAGCTCAACCTATGAGTCACTATGCCAAATCCATCCCTGGTTTTGAAAGGCTGGAGGAAACAAAAATAAATTCATTATTTTTATTCTCTAGGAACAATCTTTGAGCTGAAATACTTACATCAGAGAGAAACCGCAGATTAAAGAGGCTGAACACTGTGTTATTCAAGCAGGTTAGTTAATTAAAGTTCTCCAGTGTACCACAGGGTTTGTGCTAGGGTCTAGCTCCTAATAATTGCTTTATCTGAGCTCTCCTTAAGGGTCATCCATCCCTTCTCCTTTCTGTCATACAAACACTTTTCCATCCGGGTTTGTGGAGCAAAGAGGACACTCAGTGGCTGGTTAGGTTATCACAGGTACGTGTTCAGCAGTTTTCCAAAGGAGCTATTGGATGCTGTGGGCTGAGATGGCTCACAGAAACATGAAGTGCCATGTTGGGTACATCAGCTCCAGAATTCCAGAGAAGGGCAGGACTTCCCCACTCCAGCCATGGGCACACTAAGGCAGGGATCTAGTTTTCAAGTTTATTTTTGACAAATGCATTTCTTAGCAGAATTTCTTGTAGTTTCTAGGAGATGGAAGGAAAAATATTTGAGAATGTCTACATGGGGTTTTCCCTCTTTGTATTCTTTGTAGAAAGCAGGATTTGCTTTTAGTATTCACAGCCACAACTTTCCCTGTGGTGTTCGATGAGCCTGCAGGGCATAAACCTGGGGCCTTTGTGAGCTCTGTAGGCACTCATTTACTGACTCCAGCTGAGATGGAGACTTAGATCTGGGTCTCAGTGATGCAGCAAGGCAAAGGCAATGTTTGTGGGCTGAAAGGATCCAGGCAAGCATTTCCCCAGTGTGGAGCAGAATTGAGTTGTGAGGGGTTTAGCCTGAGTCCCAGTGCCCTCCCACTGCCATGGCTGGTGCAGCACACTGCTGTGAGAGTAGAAAATATCTAACAACCACTTTGTAAGCAAAAGGCCTTGACAAAAAGCCACCAGCCATATGGTGTGCACTACATACAGGGTATACACATTGTTATCTCTGCTGTGCCTGCTCATCTGCCTCAGCACCTTCTTCCCACAGGGTCTCCTTCCCAGACAGGGAGTAATGCACAGGCTCTTCCATTAGTGAATGTTGTCACACAGCTTTCCCTTCATCCCAGAGAAACTCTGTGACACCCAGAGAAAAGCTGCAAGCAGCTTGAAGGTTTGACCACAACTGTGGTTTTATTCACTGCTGAGTTACCCAGACAAAATGAGCAGTGCCCATTTCTCAAATATAGGTAGTGTATGTGTTCCAGAATGAATGTATCCATGGGCTCCTTTCATTATCAACATAAATACAGGCAAGTCAGGAATTCAATTTATTCTGCTCCCTACAGGCTCCTGGCATTGGGGAATAAAGAATATTAGCAGAAGAGCAGAGGCAAACTGCACCACTGCTGCCTATGGTTTTCTGGCTTAAAAAAAGGAAAAAATCGGACCTTCAAGGCTGGTCTGGCAACACTTGCTAAAATTAAGCTGATGTATCAATAAAGGGGGAAGAGTGGGTGGACAGAAGGAGTACAAATCATAACTAGAGTAGTGCTCATTTGGATAGTGACTGACACTGGAAAGTGATTGACAAAGTATTTTTTGACATCCTCATGCTGATAAAGGCAGCAAGAGGATTTCCCACTGATATAAAGCAGAAATTTGCACAGAGATCAGAGGCAGAATAAAGCATTCCTGTAGTGAGTAAACTGAAAACTCATCATTACTTCTAACATACTGCACTGGCTATAGTCAACAATAACCTTTGCAGCACATCATCCTGCTTTATCCTCCTTTGGCATCTGACTTGGATTTCCATACCTCTTCCTTTTTTTTGCCTCTCTTGAAGTCTCCCTGGCTGCCCCACCTGGCAACACAGTCAGTAGCAGAGCTTTTATTAGTAGCATCATCTGGATTTGGCAATTATTAGTCAGTTCCAGGCCTTAAAAAGGAAACAGGTCTGATTACATTTATACTCCTTGCATGCTCTTTAGCACAGGGACCATGTTTTCACCCTGCATCTGCAAGGCACAGTAAGTGATAACGATTCATATTGGAACTACCATGGTGGAGGAAATGGTGCAGCTGCTGCTAACAAGGGTCTGAGTCCATGGCAGGTACAGAAATCATTCAGAGGAGGCATTTTAGGCTGCCTGCAGAAGAAATAGCTAATGCTGCAACAATGTATTTGGAAAATTTTGTCAGCAGACATGTTGGTGACTTAAAATACAGAGACATTTATGTATTTACATGCTTGTAAATACATATATATATATAAGCTTATATATATACTTACAAGCTTATACTTGATCTTCCATACTACACAGAATAACTGTCAAACATACAGGTACAGTGAACACCTCAATCTGGACAAATCCTGTTGCCAGACTTAGGTTTTGATTTGTCATATCACTGAGTTTTATTGTTTTTGCTGCTCAACCTTGTATCAAAATAGATCTGACACATTCTTCTCATCCTTCAAAGCTGACTGCAGTAAGGTGAGTAATAAGGTAAGTGAGGTGATGCTTCTGGACTGTATCCCCTTATATCCATGTATAGATATGAATATCACACTAAAGGCATTGTGCAAATAATCATCTCCCAGGTAAACTAACATGGAACCAAATACTGACACATTTTCTTAAATCATGTTTTTGTTAAACTTCCTAAAAGCAGTTCAGGTGTCTGACCCTACTGAAATCAAAACAAACTAATTTTTAAAATGTTTTAAAGTATCCATTGTTAAAACAGCTGCCTGGGACATCACTGGAGGGTTTTCTGCAGGGTAAGGACTGAACAGGATAATTTAGGATTTGCCTTGTTACTTCCCATTGTTTGCCTTTAAGTCAGCAATTTCAAACCAGTCCCACTGTGATTGCTTTGTCCTTCAAAACCCACTTCTCACTGCCAAAATCTTTCTAGCATTATCTTATAACTTGTCTCCAACTTGCCTAAAATTTCTGGAATTTAACTGGATGAAGTTCAGTGTGAGAATTAATGCAATACAAGAGCATAATCAATGAGCAAGGAAAAGCAACATTATCCTTTTTCAGTGTGTTGCATGCTGCAAAAGTCAAACAATCTCAGCCCACAGTTATACATATTCCTTACAGTACACCCACAAGAAATCCATTAGGGCTGGCACCAAAGACCAGAAACTTTTTGAGAGTCTTTTGAATATGGTTAGTGAACATAAAAGTCCTTCAGACTTCATCTAAAATTTGTGAACAGGACTTATGCAGGTTTCAAAAGAATTTGCCTTGCACACTACCAGAACATTCAAAAAGGCCCTTTGTCCTTATGCTTGAAGAGACTAGAATAAAAATGCCCAAAGAATCCTGAAACAAAAGTACAATCAATATGTCATTAGCTTCAGACAGAGAGACACAAATTTATATATGATAGTGCAAGTAGGCTCACGAGTCCAGAAGTGGGAAAATGGGAGAAATACTTTACAGAGAGTAGCATTGGCAAGTAGTAAAGTCAGGAGCTGCTGCTTCACAATTGCTTCCCATGAAATCTGGAGTGGGAGAAACCTGGGTCTGCAGTCCAGAATCAGACTGACTTCTTTAAGAACTGTTCTTTGCCCACTGCTTTTCGGGCTCATATCTAATTCACTGTTTGTGGTTTTCTTACACCTCTCTCATCATTTTTATTTTCCCAATGTCTTTCCCCTACTCAGTGTTTCACCTGATTTCTTTCTTCCACTTATGTGCTCTTGCACAGTCACCAAGTCCCATTTTATTTCCTGCTCATATTGTAAACTTCTAAAAAGGTTTTACCCAGCAAAGGGGCTGAGCTTTGTGCCTCCTGTAGCCCATCAGCTGTCATTACTGGGATTCACAAGGCCCCAGATGCCTCTGTGCTCTCCAGCTTTCTCTTATCAGCACTTGCAATTACTGGCACTGCATTTCCCAAACCAAGTGTAACAAAAGTAGGATATCCAAACTGAAACACTTTGTCTTATATTCTTCCTGCATCCTAAAAAAACACTTCTAAAGTAGGATGGTTCTTTTCAGTCTGGATCTGTACCTTTGGTAAGGCTGGCTATTAAAATGTCACTGCCTTCACATGCTGCCCTTCTCTCTGTACTGGCTGTCAAGTAGTTGGGACCTCTACAGAATCTTCCTTAATACTGTGGTTTGGGAAGTCTGTTTCCCAGAGTGACTGAATACTAGCAATGACACTAAACTGCTCCACTCCTTGGTTTCATCTTCTTCAGCAGAACAAACCTTTTATTCATCCTCTTGCTACCCTTTCTGAAAAAGGCTTAGTGCTAGGCAGAAGAAAACTGCAGGTGGGTGCATGTAGCTGAATGTAGCTGCTGAAATGGAATTACCTTCCACAAATATTTGCACAGCCCTAAGGAAAAATAATATCACAAATTCAAATTTAATTCAAGTTTAATTCAAACAGAAGCTTTTAGAAAAATATTAGTTAGATCAAGATGTTCAAAGAAGAGCAGTGTTTCCTAGAAAGGATCATCTGGTAAGTAGAGGGAAAGTGTGAGTGAGCCTTTTAGAAGTCATGGCACATAGGCAAGGTGGCTATGGAAGAGATAAGCAAGGTTTTCTGCTCAGTGAGGGCAGAACAAATGGTGCTGCTTTAATCTACAGCATGAAAACAACATGGCAATAGATGCTGCTTTTAGAGGCACATTAGGCAAACATCTGAGAAAAGTCTGGGGATAGCTGTTCTGATCTTGAGGAACTAATGTGTTCTCAGTGTTCTAATTCCCACAGCAGTTCTGGGAAGCTGGTGCCAGTCTCCTCCAGTGCTGTGTGGGTGGGCACAGGAAGATCTCAACAGCAGAACCCCACTGGGATGCAGCTTAAAAGCCACACCAGAAATGAAAGGCCACAGGCTGTCTTTATGGCTGTCCACACCTCATTCCCAAGGGAGTAGCTGTTCCACAAGGGAAGTGGAAGAGGGGTCTCAGAGCCAGTCACAGCTTTGCCAAGGCTTATTCTGCTGGCATAGTCAGAGTCATCAGTGATACTGGTTTAATTGCATTTGCATACTGTGCTATTTCCGAACACCCTGCGCAACAACCCTAATTTTGCTCTCAACAAGATGTGATGTCTCTGATCTCACTGACAGTCTAAGTTGCTGAAAATCTAAGTTTTAACTCACAAGTGACATGTAGTCCTGGCCTGTGATCATGACCCTCAGTTCTGATTCCATTTCCTTTCCACACCAGGTCTATCTCTTACTCTTTAAATTAAATAATCCAAGACAGCTCTGGTAGGAGGGCTTGATGGCTCTCAGAGAATTGTAACATGACTGACCCAACCTCCATCCAGAGACCAAATTCTCCCTATTTAAATGGAGGTGATTTCCTCTCTTGCTCTGCCCATGGAAGGGACATCCATCACAGACTGCAGAAGAGCAGTGGGGCTGGTCTGCACCGCTAGTCACGGATGTTCAGTGGTGGTCTTCAAGAATCATTAGTAGGAAGTAGGAAAGCAGGGAAAAGGATGAAATTTAGCTTATTGAGAATCTTAAATCACCTCCCTCAGAAAGAGAAGCAAGTAACTCAATGTGTAGAGAGGGAAGAAGTCAATCATGCTGTTGTTATCACAAGGCACAGCAGGGACCATAATTTGGATCTGACCTAAAATTTTTATAGTAGAGGGCATTCAGCCATGGTTTAAAGGCCTGTAATGATGAATACTTGATTTATCATGAAGTTGGTTAATTGCCCTCTTAGTTAAACATTAGCTCCATTTTTCCATTCCTTGCAATGTGGCTTTCTGGTTTTATAGTTTATAGTTCCTGGGTCTTGGTGTACCTTTATCCCTTGGATAAGAGGGCCCATGGTTCCCTGTCAGCTCCTTGAGGAGCTGCTTTTGGACTGCCAGGAGTGTTCCAGCAATGCCTGTGGGCTCCCACATGGAGACTGGGGCTCTCACTAGGGTGTGGTTTTCAAAGCCCAAGCCAGCTCTCACTAAACCCCAATTCTTAGACTCGTGATTCTAACTCAGGCACTTCTTTCTCTGACTTTGATCGGTGCCCTATTATCTATAATTTGCAAACATGGTACAAACCATTAGTTACTCATCAAATCTTCATAAACCTTATCATTTTCAGTCACTTTTAGCGCAAATTTAGGGGGGTTTTAAATTAAGTTTTGCTCTCTGTTTCTTTTTATTACTGTTTATTCTTAGAATAAGAAATATGCTTAACATCATTTGATAGCTGAACATGGAACAAGTAGTTCTATTAATAGACTGAAGTGTTCCTGTTGCTGAGGAAGATTAGTACAACTCTGTTTGCTGAATGAAAAGCACAATAAAAAGAAAACATTAGCATAAATGAGAATGTTTTGATTGTTTGTTATAGTTGTCCTTGGTAATGAAATAGAAGATGAAGCTGCAGAAATAATATGAACTTTAAAAAAATGTATATATTTGGTAAATCTCTACATAGGGGAGGTATTCTATATGAGTGACTGGTTTCTTTGTGTTTTCCCCATGGCAGTGTTCCTACAGATCATGACATCCTTATTCATGCAGAAGATGTTAGGTTAAATAAAGTACACACCTCCTTAATTTCAAGCATAACAGATATGACTTTATTTCTTCATTTCAGGCTAACTGAATCCAGAACTTCATGCCATATTTCTGTGTTACAGATTGAAACCTAAACCAGCAAAGATAGAAACTATCAATGGAGATTTGTGTAACCTCCGATCTCTCGTGACCAGTGAGAGGAGCCAAGGGAATGGCCTGAAGCTGTATCAGAAGAGGTTAAGTTGGATATTAGGAAAAGGTTCTTCACCCAGAGGGTGTTTGGGCACTGGAACAGGCTCCCCAGGGAAGTGGTCACAGCACCAAGGCTGACAGAGCTCAAGAAATGTTTGGACAACACATTTGAGCACGTGGTGTGATTCTTGACATGTGCAGGGCCAGGAGTGGGATCCAATGGTATTTGAGGGTCCTTTCCAGCTCAAGACTTTCTATGGTTTCATGATTCTGATTCTAAGCACCAAGAGCACAGTCAATATTATTTTTTACTGAAATGTGTGTTTAGTTTTGCTTTAAAATAAGCAGTAATATACTTGGCTTATATACTTTCATTATATATTATGCAACTAATTTAAAGATGCAGGAATATATTTTCCAACTAACTCCTGCTGAAAATGACGTGGGTGTTAAATATTAACCTGCAATCCAATTAAAATTCTTAATCAGTCCTGGTGATTTAAGTCTTGTCATTTTTTATTTCAGTGGCACTTGGGTTGCAATCTCCTGGCTGATTCTGATCTCCCTTAAAAGTTTTGTTTGGATGGTTAAAATGTTCTCCTTATAGTTTTATAGCATATCTAGTCAGACTCAAGAAAAATCACCCACTTCTAAACTGATTTGGGATTGGCCTCACTGAAGCTGATTTTCTCCATGGCCTTAGGTAAACCAGTATTATCTCTATTCTGTGTCAGACTGAATTTCACAAACACATACCCAAAGTCACAAGTGTTTCAAAATCAGCTTTCATTTAATAAACTTTGAAGAAAAGTATTTGAGCACTAAAAGGCACAAAGTGTAAGATATCTAAGAAATAAGCAAAATGCTGTCACCATGTGACAGGTCACTATTCTATTTGTTTAGCTTTAAATCTCTTTCCTTCTCTATGAATGTCAAAATACCTATTATATTGCTATATATGTGTATAAAAGCCAGGTGTAAGATAAACACTAGAATTGCTAATACAGGCATTAAATGAGCACATGGTTTGGTTTCCATTTGCTCTAACTAATGCAGACCAAGAGTTGCACAGTAGCTCCAACATACTGAAAATGTTTTCTAGGCTTTCTAGATTTCTTCCTGCCAGGCCAAGTTGCATCAAAATTGCAAGGGAAATTCAAGAATGTCAGTTCTTCTGCTGCTGACAGTACTTTCTTGTTAATCTTGATTACAATGCATGATGCTGTTTACTTGATTGCCATGTTTACCCTTGCTTTCATAGAAATTTTGTGCCATGGAATAATTTTTACATGAAGAAAAAAAATCCCATTTCATCTATTCAGATGCACAAAAGTCATGAAAGCAGAAAGGTCCAGAGCCAACCTGTACACTGACCAAGTCCCTTCAGTTTTATCTATATCCCCACTGACTGACACCAAGGGCAGCTGCCTGCTCCTGTATGAACAAATCCTTTTCCCTGTGAAACAGAACAGCTGCATCTCCTTAATCCCATGGGGAATGACCCCAGCCCCTGTTAGCTCCTCAGCTGTGTCTGGGGACTGTGTGGGAGTATGTTAGCTGGTCCCAGGCAGAAAATGTACCAGGAATAATTTCCAGAAACTGTGGAGAATCAACACTATTAACTTAATGGCACAGATGTAGCCTGAGAGTCCTCTTCCAGCTAAACAGGAGAAATAGGTGCTTTGTCATAAACACCAAAAGTAGATAATTAACATCTTTAGCTGCTTATTTCTCTCCATGACTTTAAAAGTATGAGGAGTGACTAGGAGAGAGACAGACATCTATGTGGTAGACATTAAAGCTAGATGGGATGAATCTTTCTGAACTCACAGCTACACTTGCAACATATTGTCCTGTATTAAAGTCAGTGGAACCTAATAGTTTAGTTTTTCACAAGCGCACTTCAAATGTCCTTCCTGTCCATCAATGATTTCTAAAATCAAGGCTAGTTCTTCCAATCCTTTTTTCACTGAAGCTAAGGGAAAACTCCCATTTCTTCATTGGACCCTGGATTTCCTTGTTAGGGTTCAAGCCTCCAAATGAGAGATGCTTGTTTTAATTGGATTACTTGCCAGTGTCTCTGCTGATAGGCAGCAGAGACTGAGAAAAACAATTATAACTTTGATATTCTGGACATCTCTGCTACTCTAGCTCTCCCCCAGCATCTGAAGAATTGGCAGTCTTAGAAGAAAGTCCATACTAAATTAGGAAACGTTCCTTTCTGCTCTATATTAACAGCTTGCAAGCAGCAGGAGACGAAAGAGTTTTGCTCTATGAATTATTTTTTTTTTAAATGCAGAGAATTAGTTCTTTTCTTGTTCTCTATTTTTATTGCAACACTTTTGCCAAGACTCCATATGCCAAGATGTAATTAGCTTTCAGAGAAGACATTTGCAGATCTGGCACAGACCACGGATAGTTTAACAGCTTCTTTTCTGTTTCTTCTGAATATTAAGCAGGAGCATATAATTGCTTGTGACTTCCTTCAGTGCTTCTCTGGAGTTTAAATCATTTTTCAGAATTAAATAAATATTTTTTAAAAATAAGATTAACACAAATAGTATTCAAAGAAGATATTTTAGGCACATACAAAATCAGGAATTCCTACAATTATGTGGTTCATTTCAGTGCACATCCAGCTCTATCTTTTAATTATACATATATTCATTCTCTCTCTTTCTATATAAAGAAGAGAAAGACTGAATAAATACTGCCAGGTGTGTGCACTAGAGAAAAGCTGATTTTCTAAGGGCCACCATGTCTTTTGGAATTCCTTGTCTCTGGAGTGCTTAATATCCCATTCATTTCTCTTTATATTTTATGGCTTTTTATTTGCTCAGCAATTTGTTCTTCACCAGACATCTGGAGCTAGCAATATTTTCAATGAGGTTGAAGATCATTGGAAGCATTGAAAATTTTTACTGATATTGCTGCTTTTCACATCACCCAAAAACTGTGCCTGCTCTCCATGGTACAAGCCATAACTCCACTGCCCCTCAGCTCCTTCAGGCTGGCTGATTCTTGCTGTGTCACTGCCACCATCTTCCGAGCTGGGTACAAGGGATACAGCACCTCACTGTCATGGTGATATTCCCCACATTGCACTGGAACAAGCATGCAGACAGGAATGAGGTAAACCAGCCTCCTAGACAGTCCTAGACAGTCTGAGGATAAAAGGATGTCTGACCCACAGATGGAAGCTGCTGGAAGGTGAGTTACCTGTGATATGTTAACTGGAGATCTCCTCATATACCCTATTTGCAAAGGGCCCCTCAGACTTAAACAGCTCTGTGAATAGCTTCTGCAAGGATGTCTGGATCTTCTTGAAAAATTTTCCCCAGCACATCTTCACCTCTGTTTGCTGGACCACCTTTGACTCTGTGGGCCTGTGTTCTCAAAAGTGACTGGTATGTGGAAGGGCTTTTTCCCACTCTTGTCTGGCTCTTCAACACATTCATCTTCTGGCTCCTGTGCAAAAGCAACTGCCAGTGGGACTTGCAAGGGCTGTTCTCAATAGCAGTGAAATCCCTTTATTGTTTCCCATCAGAAAAAAAAAAAATGCAAATTGAAAGTTATTCTACTTCTGTAAGGCTGTCAGGAGTTGGACTCTGTGATCCTTGTGGGTCCCTTCCAGCTCAGGATATTCTGTGATTCTGTGATGACTGCCTGTTGTGGCAATGCACATACCAGACAGCACACTGTTAGCAGATACTGTGGCATGGGCACACAGGAGGGACAAACTGGTGAAGCAACCTTGTGTATGTCATGCATAGGCATGAGACTGCTCTGTGCATGGCAGTTCTGCAGGAGAGTTCTCAGGATGTGCTGCAGTTGATGCTGATTAAGTTTAGAGCTGATTAAGTTTCATGTAAATAAAGTTTGGCTGAGGTAGAAAAAGACACTTGAAAAATCAAACTCATAGAATTGTTGGGTTGGAAGGCCCCTTAAGGATCATCCAGTTACAAGTCCTCTGCCATGACAGGGCTGCCATGCACTAGATCAAGTTGCTCAGGTCCCCATCCAATCTGTCCTTGAAGACTTTCAGGGATAGGGAATCCACAACTTCTCTGGGAAACCCATTCTACTGCCCAGTTAAATAAGTCCTCAGTTGAAATGGAGTATTTGCACATGTCCACCTTAAAGACTGCTTAGGATTTTAAACTAAAAAAGGGTGACTTGGACATGGAAGACATAACAAAATTCAATTTCTTTCATGAAATACCTAACTAAAATGTTTTGATGCTTGACTGCACCTTGGCAGTGCACCCAGAGCAAAAAAAAAAAAGGGGGGGGGATCTTGGTTTGCTCAGCAACTTAATATGTAGAGCTATCAAACAAAAAAGATGTCAGTGTTCACTGAGCTGGTAACAGACACTAATCCACTGCAAGGCTGGAAAAATTTCTCTTGGGTCTTACATAATCTGGACAGCTTAGCTTTCAAAGGGATGTGTTTTTGCATGTCAGAAAGTCAGACCCTGACTAATAGTCATTTAACATAAATGACATGGTTTTGACAAAGGAAAAGTGACAAACAAGCAGAACGTGATGCCTCCCCTGCCCTCTGGCTCTCTCCAAAGACTTTTTCAAATCCTGTGTTAATTAGATGCATGTGCAAGCAATTGATGTGTCATGCCTTTAACAGGCAAAGACTTGTGAGCTAATTTCACAAAAAAATTGTGCAGATTCTCCTGAATATCAACAGGAAGGAATGTTAAGGATGGCTGTGGATCACCTGCCTTCAGCCACTGTCAGATTCCATCCACTACTACCAGCCAGAAGTCTTCAAACAACTGCCTAGGATGCTGCAGGCTTTCTTTACCTCTCCTGTATGAGCACTCCAAACCAGGCTGGTTGCTGTCACTGGAACAAGAGGCTGTGGATATTGCAGTGGGAAGCTTCTGGAAAGCCATGGATGTTTGATCTAAACAGCATCTTACTTACAAAATCCAACATAAGCCAGCTGAAGGCTGCTATCACATCCAGCTCTCCACATGTCCCCTCCTCCAATTTACTGTCACCCTTTCTTTGCCTCCTCATCTTGTGCATGTCCGAAGAGTGTGGAAAATGTGTGTTTTTCAGACTGCCATGGTAGGGGCAGTACAGGTCTCTCTATTATCACCACTGCAGGAGAAATTTTGCTGCCTTACAACTCAAATACTCCCAGTTCAAAACAGGAAGGAGATGGAGTGAGGAACATGACCAGGTAACTGCACCAACCCTGTGAGAATCATAAAATCCCTTAATAAGAAAGAAGCAGGCATAAGTGACCTCAGGAAGCTGAAGGGTATGTGTCAAGCTAAAACAAAAACTAAAATAACATAAATAGGGGCAATAAGGACAAAACTTTTAGCAAGACCATTGTTTGCATCTGAATACAACACCAGGAGCCAGGCTAGAGCTGCAGTAAGGCTGAAGGTTTGTACTGCTGTCAGCTCTGCATGGGTGCCTTTCTGTGCAACATGTGGAGCTCTGCACATCTGAAGGATGCCTACAGGGTGGTGAAAGAACCATGACCTCTAGCAGCACTACTGATTGGGTAGACATGGCAGGAGAAAGAGACTGTGAAGGAAAAAGTAGGAGAAAGAAAGATCAACAGTCTTCTCCTTCCTAGACCACACTGAGGGTTAAGTTATTCACTTGATGGGCAATTTGAGGATGGAGGCAACAGAGCTGACACAGCAGAGGCCCACAGCAACACCAGTCATTAGGGTGTTACTCGTTTGAAGCACGGTGGAGAGGACAGTTGTCACCAAGTCATGGATGGCACAGACATGTGAACTGGAAATGAGGAGGAGCACCAGCTGGCATTGCTTTTGTTGGATTCTGCAGCTCTTGAGATATGGCTGCAAACATGGGCCAAGGGGCAGGGCCCCATCAGGCTCCTAGAAGGGTTGAATACTCTTCCTCAGGATGGACTTTGTTTATCTAAACTGTCACAGAGTAGAGCTGCCGTGCTCAATTTAAGCATTTTTAAGAAACAGAATATAGAGTCTCTTCTTTTGTGCCCAGAGGACATCAAGAAAGCTGGTGAGAGGGCTGCAAGGCACATCCTGTGAGGAAAGGCTGAGGGCTCTGGGCTTGTCTGGTTTGGAGAAGAGGAGGCTGAGGGGAAACATCATTGCTCTCTAACAGCTTCTGAAGGGCATGAAGGCAAGGAGGAGTGATAAGCTCTTCTCCCAGAAATCCAGTGACAGGATGCATGGGAAGGGTTCAAGTTGTGTCAAGAAGGTCAGAAAGGACATTGGGAGGATGCATGTCTTTACTGAGAGGATGGTCAAAAACTTGAACAGGCTTCCTAGAGAGGTGGTCAGTGTCTTAGGCCTGTCACTGTTTAAGAGGCATTTGTTCACTGCCCTTCACAACATGCTTTAAATTTTGGTGAGCCCTGGATTCGTTAGACAGTTGGACTAGATGGTTGTGGCAGGCTTCTTCCAACTGATCCAGTCTGTTCTATTCATTCCTGTCCTATCCTATCCTATCCTTCTCATCCCATTTGTGTGGAGTTTGACACATACATTAGGGGTGCATCAGTGGATTTATATGCATAAGTTCTGCAAAAATTCATGACACTTTGTTTCTGAGGTTTTGACACCTATGCATGGAGTGCAGTTGAATTTCTCTGCCTGTCTGTATTGAAATGCCAGAACAAAGGAGGAGACTGATAAGAACGACTCAAGCTCACAAGGATTTAGTGCAAGAATTAGCAGCTGTTTTCAACTCCTATATTCAGACCACAACTCATTCTCCTGACTGATATTCTCAGGTTCACTGATGTATTTGCCATTTAAAAAGCTATTTTTGAACTCCCAAGTCATGCTCCCCTCCAAAATTCTTAACAATGGAATTCACAATGAGTTTCTTGACTAAGGTCTAAACAACTCCTGAATTTTTTATTGTCTGCCATATTTTTATATCACACTATCAGAATAATCAAGGTTCAACTGCCAAGGCTGGAATTCCTTGACAGAGTGCAGTAGTAAATTTAGTGAAGACACTATAATTGTTTCACCTTGAAATGCCAATGAGTATGTTGAATATTGTAAAGCTTCTCGCTGCCCTCTTACCATTTCTCAGAAAGATACATTATATGCAGATATTAATTTGTTAATTGTCATGCAGTCAAAGGCATGCAAATGATGTAAAAGTGGATCTACTAAAGAGTATTGACATGCAAATTTTAAGTTCTTTCAAGTCTAAAGTGAACAAGAACATTCAGCTCTTTCCAGCTCCAGTGTAAAATAAGAGTCCCTTTGCTTTAAAAAAAAATTTAAAATAATTTGAATATGGGCTCCTAAAGGTAAAAGTGAAAATGTGTACCTGTAACTGTTGGAGAAGGTTTCTGCTGGAGTGACCTTTCAATTGAAAATAACATTTTTGAAAAGCACAGTACAGCCAGATTGCAATGCAGTGAGGAAGTCCCAACAATTTACTCTCAGGAAGTGACATGGACAAAAATGCTTGAAGGGTTTTTTGCACTCAGTGCCTTTGGCATCTTGGCATGTTCTGCTTTCTCCTCAAGTCCAGTTCAGAATAAGGGAAGACACTCTCTCCTCTGCTTTATCTGCAAGTGGTGGTGTCTTTTATCATCCCATCTGCCTTCATGGGAAATAAATCTTGTGCATTTAGCTCATCTGACTTGATAAATGCTGCATGGGAAGTAAGAAAGTATTTTGTGTTTTATGAAGATGTGTTCCTGAAATTCTTGCTTTTGTGTTTTGTTACCAGTCCCTGTCCAGCATAAATCAGAAATGCTGCTGTATTCTACCTTCTGTATATTTATTTCCACAGATCCAAACCAGGTTTTTAAGGAAGACCTGGTGAGTTCAAGTTTAAACTTCCCTGAGGAAATGACTAAAGGTAGGGTCTGATCACTTATTGAAAAAGTGGAAAATCACTGCCCTCCAAAGGCATCTGTGGTTAAATACTAAATACTGAAACAATTGAAATGGCCAGTCATTTTTTGAAAGAAAGTTTTGAAAGAAAGTTTTACTGTCAATATTTCAACTCAAATAGAAATACTTTTACTGAGTATATGGAAAAGGATGTTCTAGTTGATATAAGGCATTCGTTTTTTTAGAAAGCTTTTGACAAAGTTGAAAGATTAGGAAAAGGAACTAAGCTGTCATGGCATAAAAAGGAAGGTCAGCTCAAGGATAAAAAAATTTCTTAGAGACAGGAAACAGAGTTAAAATAAAAAGCTTTCACAATGGAGGATTATCTGTGCATCCCTAGAGAGACTGGGCTCAAAGTTGAGCTGCTCAACACCTTCTCAAACAGTCCAGAAAAAGAGATGAACTATGAGATTATAGTATTTGCTAAAATAAATGTTGAGGTGATAAAATGGTTTGCAAGAATCATATCGGAAACTGCCTGAGAAGAGCACAAAAATGTCTGAAAATCCCAAGGAGTAGAGTGACTGAAGGAAACAATAGCTTAATATCTCTAAATACAAAGGGGAAAATAACTCTACCTAAACCAGCTTGATCTGTCAGTATATAGTGACAGGTACTTGTCTAGCTATTGAAACTCAGGAAATAAATTTTGAGCTCCCTGTAGGCAGTTTTATAAATACGTGGGCACAGTGCTTGACAGTATTCAAAAGATAAGAGACCATTAGGAATCTGTAGGAAAGTGAGAGATAACACAGTGCTGTGTAAAACCTCAGGGCAAACACTTAGATCTTGCCCCACTCTGTCCTGGATGTCACAGATGTAGAAAAGGTTCTGAGGAAAACAACAGGATTAATCAAAGGAGCCTGGAATCCCCAAGGATATGTTGATAGGCTTAAAATAAACTAAGGCCAATATTTACAGGGTGCATAATTAAAGCACGAAGCTTGTAGCCCCAAGATAAAGGATGGAGGTTTATAAGCATAGTTAGTGTGAAATAACAGCAACACAGATTCACAGAGGAGTGTTCCATCAAAGATAATTGCATGTCAGCCCCCTAGGTCAGACTTTCTTATAGCTGCTGACTGTCTGAGATTGTATCAGAGAAGGATCACTCTTTTCAAAATTTCTTGTACAGAACAGGGTCAAGTCTTCCCAGCAGGGTATGCAAAATTGAATTTTGCCTCTCCCAGAATGAGTGGAAAGGGGCTGGACTAGGTTGGAGTGTGCAAGAGAACGTGCCTGTTCAAGGGTGAGCAGGTTGATGGTGCAGTCACACACAGCCCTCCAGAGTAGTGGGGGACTGTTACTCACTGTATTTGCTGGACTAGAAATGTCCTGCTGGAACTGAGGTATGTCTTGGGCTAACTGGGCTTCTGACTTGGCTTCATGTGGTCTTCCTTATCCCTCCTGCTGTGGGCAATAGCATAAAAAATTTACTGGTGAATTTGTCCCTCCTGCCCTCAAGTGATAGGCTTCTGAATTATATTCTCATCTCTGCCACTGCTGGATCAAGTGGCTGAGGTATATAATTTTATCCAAAATTCTTCATATGATTACCCATATGAGCATATTTTTTCCCAGTTTTGACTCATAGTTCTCCAATGATTTCAGCATCAGTTAAGCTGAAGTTGTGAAGCTTTCAGGGCTCCTCAGGAAGTGAGTAGACTCTAGATAAAGCAGTAGAGCTCAGACCTTCCTGGGAAACTGCGGGATATGATGTATGAGGTCCCGAAGTAAGGCACCTGCGGATCTGAGTGCTGGGAATTTCTTACTGCAAAGGCATTTTTCCTTAAGTGAATCATCCTGACAATAAACCATGCTTGATGCAGAATGGAAAAGTTATTTTGTACATCAAGCTGTTTACTCAAATTGCTTTAGCTAAAGGAAATGGTGAGAGCTCCTATGAACTCTAACCAAGAACTCTAAAATCGGCATGCAAGATAAAAACCAACACCATATTCTTGTGGAACACTGGCATGGACATGGACTGGTGGGGTCTGATTAAGTTCAAGACTGGATGGTAATTTCAAAGTAGGTTTCCTCCTTGCCTCCATTTGTTGTTCCCTTCTTTGCAATGTCAGGGAACAGATTCTTAGAACCACCTGAACAGACCCACTGAGTCATGCCCCAGGATGGGAAAGGAAGTACAAAAGTAGTGAGAACATTGTGCAGGACAAGAAATGGGGAGAACATTCATATCCATGTTAACACACAGGTGCTCCTTCCTCAGACAGACTGAACAATAACTTGGATCCTCTTTCCCAATCTCAGTAAAGATCCAGTCAAAAAATACTATATAAAGTCTTTACAGCCAAAGGGAACCTAGAACCTCTGTCTGACCAAACTGTGCATTTTTCTTCCTGATTGAAGGTCCTAATGATAAATTCAAGATCTGATATTTCAAGAGCTATCAGTTGCTAAAACTAATTTCACAGTTCATTTAATAGGCAGACTAACCACATGTAGTAATTTTCTTTAACCCTGTGATTCAGATATATTCAGTGATTCAGTAATAAAATCTCTCCTACTTGAGTCCCGAGCTGATTTAAATGGTCATTTTTGCCAGTTGTCCTTGAATCTTCTACAGTGAATCCTGAATTAATACAAGTAGAAAGAAAAAAGAGGTTCTTTGTCTATCAAAAGAACATGAACTGGATTTGAGGTTTTCAATGATGTGATAGCAGGTTGGAGCTGACCCAGAGAAATTAATTTGTCTGGATAACTGTGACTTCCATGCCACACATTTCTCTACTACTTATGAGCAAATATTAGACTGAGTAATCCCTTTGAAACAGGCATTAAAAAGCCTCCCTCAGTCATTAAACCCTTTCATTGCCTCATTAATTCTAGCAGTATAATCTGTTTTTGATTAACCAGGTTGTTAAGCATCCAGTGTCAAACACTGATAAAGAGGGAGAATTTGCTTTACAGATCACAGACATGTAATTATGTATCTCACAGCTGATAAAGTGTGAGAAATTACCTTCAGCCCCACAGAATTCCCCCCAGCACATTAGCACCAAGTAGTCTGATGACACCTTCTCAACTATGGGTACATATTAACACGACACAAGAGCCTTTGATACTTCACTAGCACTTTGAGAATGTTCAGACTGAAATTCAAGTTTTTTAGGATAGAAACTGAAAAAGTTTTAATTGATTTATCTGGTATACTCTAGACCGATACTGACAGCACACTTGGAAAACTTTTAAGAATGTTTGACAGTGACTTATTTTCATACATGAATTCCCAGATTGAGCTAAACTGTAAGCATAAATTTAAAAAGGCATGCATTTTTATTTAGAATGTTGAAAAATAACTTTAATGAGATGAATATAGCTTTTACTACAGACATAAGGAAGGGTGACACTTTTAAGCATTTAAATAGCTGAAGATGTAACTAGATACTGAGCATAAGTGCACATAAGGAAGTTCTGAAAATGGTGCAGAATATCAGTGTCTTTAAATATTCAGAAATACATTACAGAGTCTTAGGTTCATGGAAATTTAAAAAAAAAAAAGAGTAAAAAAAATTGGACTTGATTCCCTTAGAGGATTTCCACCGCAAAATGGAGTTTGGTGCAGGAAAAGGAGACAGCTTGGATTCCTTCTGTAGCTGATGTCATGCTTCGCTTCAGCTATATTTCATAGGTGACTGATAAATCTCTTGTGGATGTTTTCCCTTTGAAAATTTTATACTGATGATGCACTTTCATTTAAATATAGAAGCATATTGTAACTTTATTATCAATCTCAGTGAAGTCCTTAATTAAAAAGTCAGATGGCTGCCTGCCTTGTTGCAAGACCAGAGGAGCCAACACTAATTTATGTACACTGTCAAACAGGCATAATTATGCTGCTGGTAGACTTGCAGATGGTTAGCAGTGAGAGCACAAAAACAAGGGTCAAAACAAAACCTTAGGTCACATCTTTCTAGCCAAATGTTCACCAGTCAACTCTTCTATACACATATTTCCTATGAGTTTTCTGAGAAAGATGCTTATTGTTTTGAGCTGTGGAGTTTTTAAGTGCTTCTGTTCATATGATACATGCTATAACTTCTGAGATCTTTATTTGCCCAGACATTTAGACTGTACTACACTGAGCTGTATTTCCACTAACAGAAGTATAACTCCCAGTGTGGACCTGTTTATTATGATTTTCCTATGCATCATGCTAGAAAAGGTGTTGTCAAATATCAGAAAAGTGCCTTATAAGTTGAGACACCCCCATGTAGTGCCCTATATGGGAAAATTGACCATTTGTTCAGATCTGAACTCACCCAAGGGCAAACTATTATGATAACACCTAGACAGAGCAGAGGGCTGGTTCTGTACTATCCCATCTCAAGGGAATGGGCTTTTGACTCTTGATCCCTGGCCAATCCCCACCACATCAGGGCTGTTCTGTGAGGAGCTGTAGAGTTTCTTTAAATGGATCTGTAGCTCACATTTCTGTGCTCTGTATAAGGGAGTGGTTGCTGTTGTCTGTAGGAAGGGTTTGAAAGGCAGAAGAAACTATGCTCAGTCTGTCTAACATGATTTCCTTGCTTCCCTGCTCCTTCTAATATCTATGTTTTGTAGTTAGCTCGGGTAATCCATGGTGATTCTGAAACCAACACAGTAAACAATCTCCAGAACAGACGAACTCTGTGGCTCTCACAGTGTTTTGACTGAGACATGTTTGATGCAGGAACAATTTGTACAAAACCTGCCTCAGAGAGATCCCACCTGATTATTAGATAGTTCCAGTGCACAACTGTGCAACCAAGAGCAGCACTTCTGCCACTAATAATATCTTTTATAATTTCTGCTTTTTTAAAAAATAAAACATGAACTGTCACTCTGAGTAAGATGTGTTTTCTAAATTATGTCATATCTTTTGTCCCTGTTAATCCATATGCTATTTTCTTAGATTTCTGATTTTTTGAGCTCTGCCTGGCTGTAACAGAGGTGGAAGATAGGAGACAACATGTTCTGTCAGTATTGCTCAGGTGCTGCAAATGAGAACAGTAAGCTTCAGCATGCTACAAATGACTCTGTAACAGAAGAAATACATTTATTCACAAATAAATTGCAATTAAACTGTGAATAGGCAGTGCCCAGTGATAGTACCAGAGACAGTGGGCACAGGCTGAACACAGGAGATCCCCTTGAACATCAGAAAACAGAAAACAGAAAATTTTTTACTGTGAGGGTGACCAGGTGCCTGCAGATGTCACCCAGGGAGGCTGTGAATTCTCCATCCCTGGAGATATTCTAAAGCCATATGTATGTGGTCCTGGACAACTGGCTCCAGTTTAAAGAGAGAAGCTGGATCAAATGACCACCACAGGCCCCTTCCAACCTTGAACATTCTGTGATGCTATGATTTAGTTTGGGTGAAGTTACCCAGTCCAGCACTGACAGCAAACACCTCGCCTTTAGCAACTGTTCAGAAAAAGACTAATGCTCAGGCTCCCTATGGTGTTCTTCCATACTCATTAACCAGTAAGAAATGTATTTGCTACTCACCAGTTCCCCATTATGAGAACTATCATTTGAAATGTGCAGTGGGAAAGCATATTTTGCATGGCCAGTACTATTACCCATATATAATATACTCTTACTGAGTATATTCAGAAATCTAAGATTAAAAGACCTTTTGGTAGTTTTGAACCAAATTTGCTATTTTACTGCACATTGTTCTGCACTACAACTGTCATTGGAAGCGCAGGATATCTTTACCCTGTCATATATTCCCTTCTCCTTCTGCTTTTTTTGACTTAGATGTATCAATTTAGTGCTGAAGGGAACAGGACACTTTCTCTTTTGTAAATCAACAAAATTCTCGTTCTGATGGTAAATCCAAATTCCAAATCCCATCCCAGTTTTAGAACAAGAGGAAGATTTTGTGGTAAATCCAAGGGCATTCCTGAACTGTTGCACATCCTTCCTTAGTACTGCTAGAATTTGTCATTAGCCCCATCCATCTCCTGTCTACTGGATGATGGGTAAATCCATCAACTGCATACTACTGAAATTCATCCAGTCATCTAGTTAGAGGTGAAATTCACGTCAAAGCTCAGTGCTTTCTGAAATTTTAATCTCCTTATTCCAATTACACAGTAAGAGATAATGCTGTATGTACAACTGCTGAGTCTGCAGTGGCAGAATGAGGCATGTGGCAAATCACAAAGCAGCCCTTTTTTGTCTCCTCTAAGTAGGAGAATCATATTCCAGATGTGCAATGGCTTTGATCAGCTGCCACGTCCTTAACTGGGGAGACAGTGCTGGAGTTTCCTTCCTCAGTCTTCCTTTCTCTGGTGGGGAGCCCCCAGCAGATGATCTTTCATTCCTTTTGTTATCTTTTATATTTTACAGTACAGGGGATATTTTATCTATGTTGGCTGTACATCCTTTGTTCTCTTCTGTCTTCTCAAAACTGCATTACAGTAATCAGTAATTTTGTAAGGTGTGTTTATGCTCTTGTGGTGTCATCTTGTGCTCGTGAGCTTCATCTCTGTGATCAACCTCTGCTTGTGTTCTCCATGGCCCATACACAAGTGAGAGGTTTATTGAAACTGATTCTCAGAATATACTCCATTTTCAGGCTGGATCCCAAGATTATGTTACCACATGAAACAACTCTTTCTTCAGTAGTTCCAAGCATGTTTTGCTACCTGCTATTAATTTTCCTATGAGGTGTATTTTAGCTCAATATATTTTTTAATTTTTCCCCCCCAAAAACAGAGCAAAATATATTCACAATAAAAACAGATGAAAAAGGAAACTGAGTTGGAATGAGGGAAGATACACAATCGTGTTATGCTTTGGTTTGACATTAGAGATTAATTTTTATAGCTCTCTCTTTAAGAATAAATAAAATAACTATACCTGACCAGGTATGCAGCTTTTCTGTTTTCCACAATTATCTGACATTCTTGACAGATTCATCCATTACAGCTGAAGGCTGGAAAGGTTGATTGTCCCTACAATATTTTCAGAAATAAGCAATGAAGAAAAAGAGGAAAGCCTGTAAAAGGTTCACCTCCTAGAAGCATCAGGAAATCCTTACAGCAATCAATGAGATAACAAAAAATTAAAAAAATTTATATCTTCTGCCAAAATTTACTGATTTTTATCTTCAAAAAAGTGGTGGAGCCTTTTCTCTTCACCTGTCCTAAGGTCAACAAAATTCATATTTCTGAAACAAAAGGAAGCAAGCTTGAAAGGAATAAATTGTCCATCTGACTGCTGTAAATTACATTATCTGTTGCCTGTTTTCCTACTAGGGCTGGACAGTTCCATGAAACAGCACCAACTTTCAGGACTCCCAGGCTCTCTCTGGGCTGCAAGGGGGTCTCTGTTCCACAGGGGTCTCTCTGGGGCTGCCGGGGGCTGTTCCCTTTCTCTGAACCTGCAGCTCCCCCTCCTGTACTGCTGTCACCTTTGGCCCTTGCTGGAACCTGTTTGTCCCTGAGATGCTGCAGCCCCACTGCCATCCTGTGATATCTCAAATCCAGAACCTTGATGTGCATTCCAGAAAATGATCCATGCTCACCCTACGGGAATTTTACGACTCAGTGAGATCAAGAGATAAAATTTAATATGTCTTTTCCATAGTCAGCTGGCAAGGTTAGGCATTTCCAGTGAATTGGGACATATTGCAAAAGCAGTTGATGTTTTTATACTCCATTAACCAGAGCAGGGCTGATTAAATATATTCCAGGGCTCAGAGGTTTGTATCATTGAAGAATTTATTCTGGAGTTGGAAAAATTGAGTCAGTGCAAAAGAAAAATACAAGATGATGTGACAGGCCATCAGATGATGCCCAAATTCAGCTTTTATTTATATCTTTGAAATATATAAATGTTCTTTTCAGCTTTTAGTATATCCAGCATTATTACAAAACTTAATTTTTTTTTACCCTATATCCATTTCTAATTGCAACAGAAGAAAAATGCATCATTTCAAGCTATCAGCCTAAGTTGATGGATATTTTCTGCTTCTCTTCAGTGCACTTTAAGATAGACTATTAATCTTTATCTTACATTAAGCATCTGTGAAGAACCATAAAGCACTTTATAGTGGATAAAAATTCCCAGAATTCAATGGGAATATTTTCATTCCCATTGCTGACATTTTTGTATGATGTTTGTCAAAATTAGGGATACAGCACTTTCAAAGGCTCTGCTATGAACGTGACTATGTGCTGAGGATACTGTGGGCACCATCTGAACTTAAACAGTGATACAGTTATAACTGCAACTTATTAATCTTCTATCTTAAGGATGAAAAAAAGTTTTAACCAGAAAATATTGTCTGATTCTTCCTGACTTGCTTGCTCTTGACTAAAAGCAAAAGGTGATTTGAATCTGAAGCATTTTCTCTTCCAAATGAAGTTTTCCATTATAAACAACAACAAATGCAGAAGGAAGGTAATGTAGGTCACTCAGCTTATTTTTTTTCTTGAAGTTTCTCTTTATTTTCTCCTCAAACCTTCAAGACATGGCATTAGGCGAGCTCCAGAATCCAAGAGCTGTGCATTATGCTGGAGATTCAGTGATGAATGGTAGATTACAGCAATACCTCTCACTCTTAACCATACTCTTTCTTCTACTGCTGTCCATCATGAAAATGAAAACACTGAAGGAATACACAGAGATTTTTCCTATTATTAATTTAATGAGAAAAAAATCACAAATCTTGTTACAAGTGCTTTCTTCCTTCCTTTTCTCTTTTCCTGCAGTAATGTGTCATCTCTCAACCCAGACAGTAAATTGTTTGAAGATATTACAATCTCTGATATAAAACCTCTATTCTAATTCTAACTTACTAAGTACACAATCTAGGAAAAAAAAATTATATAGTAATATACTAACAGAAAACGCAGCAGAAAACACCATCATACAAAAAGTTATTTATAGGAAATGTAATGATATTGCCAACTTCAGCTCTATTTTATTTACACATAGGGTCATGAATTCAATACAAGCATTCACACTACTTACAGAGGGAATATTTCAGAATGTTTCAAATTAAGGGAGGAAAATCTTCATTATTTTCCAAATCAACACAGCTCTTCTTAGGCTCTGTAACCTTCTGTGGTTGGAGCTTTATAGGTCCCTGTCCAGTTTGTTCCTTTTCTTGAATTATCTTTGTCACATCAGGGAATGAATATTTACTAGGATCCACTTCTAACTTCTCAATTTGTCCACTCCTGAGACGAGGGAAATAAATGGAAAAAACTTAATTTCAGTGTCAAATATAACAGAACTGTTTGAATTTATTATGTGATTCCATGGTTCTATTTTGGGTGCCTGATTATAAACACATTGACTTTGGTATGAGGGTTGCTACGAAGTCCAATTAAACCAGGGTTAAGAGTTCTTGTAACTTGAGAATTGATTGCTAAATGAAAACCCTAAGTGTAAACACATGAAAGTAATACAAAATCTCTAAGAAGAGAATCCTTAGTCTCCAGACTTCAAAAGTTAATTTTAGATAGCTCTAATTCCCTTTATATCACAACCTGGTGACTGATGGTATCACAGTACAAATGGTTGGTTTTTGATCTAAGATAATTTTTTAAAATCCAATTGTTTTATAAATATTTTTTTTCTGTTCCTTTTTACTCAGCTCCTTCCCACTGACTGTCTATTAATTTCTAGGTGTCAGGTCCATCTTTGGTAAACAGAAATACTTTCATTTATAGAGAAAATACAATTGTGGGAACTTGTCTGCCTTGATCAGCTAATTTTTATATTTTAGCAACATGAATCCTCACCATGTTTTTATTATGAAAAAAATTAAATTAAATTATAAGAAAACTCAGAGTTTTAATATAATTTTCAGATCCTATTACTATTAAGGATACTCTTTCAGATGACACTTAGAAATGTATACTGGCCACTCATTAAGGCAACCTATGCACATCACATGATGATAAAAGATTTGAAACATACTCTCTGTCTTGCAGCATTTAATCTTGTTGTTTTCTAATAGAGGAGCTCAACAATTAAATGAAAAAAATCTAACCTGCTCATGCAGTTTGTAACTGTTTACATGAAAAAATGGCAAAATGGAATTTAATTGTACAATTATGTTTAATTTCTTCAAATCACAACATGATTTGTACATCTTCATATTCCATTTTATACTGAGTCACAGTTCCCAGCTCAGCATTAGAAAAGACAGTGCCTCACCCTTCAGAGATGTGAGAAAATTCTTTTTACCCAGGAGATTAGAAAGGCTCCTTAGAAATAGAACAAACAAGGGGGAGGCAAAGGCACTGCGTGACAGAATGCATTTTATGGATAACAAGACAGGAAATGAAAATTTGTATATAAAGCACAATAAAAGAATTTAAATTGATAATACACCATCTATAGTTAAAACAGAGAGAGTTTTGCAGGGCAGCTTCCAGATTCTGCCAATGCTTCTCCATCAAGGCTCTGGGAGATCTGAGCAGACATCCCAGCCCCCACCTGTGTGCAGGGTCTCTGTCCCACTGAAGGAGAGATGCAGAGGAGCTCATGGGAGGGTTCCTCCTCCGCTCCTGTCCTATGCTGAGGAAAGCAGGAGTTCCACAACAGGCAGTCACCAGCCTAATCACCTCTCTCAGCTCTATGCCACTAGGTTTTTCTTGTACTAAAAGAATAATTTTTTTATTTTTTTTTTGAGCAGAAAATGGCCAGAGAAGCTGCCTGCTTTAATAATCTGCATAAATCTTTTCCAAATAGTGGCATAAACAAAAATTACTCAGAGTACAATTTTATGGGTAATGAAAACATACAAGAAAGGTCTTATTTCTTTACCCTGAACATTCTTCCATTTATAAAGCAATATTATTTTCTTCTGATATTTCACTATACTATTTACTGAAACATAAAAGTGTTCAATGTATGGCAACACTCTGAAAAATGTTCATCTCCTGAAAGTAAAGTGCATTTATGTTTCCTGTGAAAGTTATGAAATGTGCTGTGACCTGGAATTGCTTTATCAGTAGCTGTTGGTGAGATCACAAAGACAGCAGACCCTTAAACTAATCATTTACCACTAATCTGAGGCACCTCAGAAAAAGCTAAAAAAGCATAAACATGAGAATACATTAGATTCAGCTTGTGCCTCCATCACATGCTGGAAAAGAATTTCCTTAATTTGAAGTATTTCAATTAGCAGTGGTATCTCTCATTTGTTCAACAAAATTGTACAAATTGTCATTCATAAAAACACAATCATGGAATTTGAATATCTTATTGCTTAGTAGCACAATAAACTTCAGTACTCCAGAAATGAATTAACAGTGTCATAAGTAACAATCCACATCAACAAGCTATGAAAAAGTTATTGCATCAGCCATTCTCAAAATTGCAACAGCACATGTAATCAATCTCGAAGTATGTTAGCAACAGGCTACAAGTAAGACTGAGAATCAAGCACAGGTGAATTTTTCCAGAAAGGAAGTGGGTTTTCATGTACTTACATGAACATGATCAAACATTCTGTACCTGTTTGGAAAAGCTTTACAGTGGTATCCCAGCTACCATGATACTAATTGGCTGAAGCAAGACTCTGTTAGGCTGAGATCAGTGCAGCTACAACACAGATCTCATCATGCAATCCAGGCAAAAGAGGCTGGGTATCGATGAAGTCAAGGGTAACCACCTGAACATTTTTTGAAGAAAGAAAAATGTTTTTTTCCATATAATTCCAACTGGCAGAATAAAAATCACCTTGTTGCTGAAGCTGTTCCACGAGCAATGGCAAAATTTTTGCTTTGTTATGTTATGGAAACAAAAATATTCCTTGAAGCACCAGCTAGAGAACATATCTGAAAATCTCACTGTTTGCAAACTATTTCAATCTCAGGTCTAAAAATATATTAAGTTCACAGTTTTTGGCACTGCTACCTGCTGCTGAGTGTTCTCTACCTAAAAAATTATGGTCAAACACTAAAGCACCACACAAAAATAAATTAAATCCTTTATTTTTTCCTGACTTTTTTTTTTCCCTTTGAAAGGCTATTTCTACCTCCACATAGTCTGGCTAGGTTTTTTAAGAATAAAATTAGAAGACTCCACAATAAAGAAATTTTTGTATAACTCTAGCAGCCTGTTGAACAATCTGGTGTATGACACGTGGCATATCTGATAAATTGGTATTTCTTGAAAATTTACACTTGCATTTACAGTCTTTAATCCCCATACTTGATATTTAAATGATTTGACAGTTACATTCCCCTGTGTCAGCTTCTGAATTTCAATAAAATTTAGTTTGCTAGAAATTTCTCATACCTTTGATCCAGAATATATGGTTATTGGCATGTGACTGAAAGTTTCCTTTCTCTTATCAGGGTATCTAAAGATACTTTGGAGTCACAACCAACCACTTTGGAGAGGCACTTTTTCAAATCTTTTAATATTGTGAATGAAACAGGACAAAAAATCATTATCACCCTAGACAATGGAAAAGTTACTGATTAAAGTGACCTTGTCTGCAAGCAAGAAATATGCTCCAATACCTGCAATATACAAATAGATCCTGAATTTATATATGGCTATTATGGCTATAATATTATCTTACTCTTTCTCCTTTCACTATTAAAATTTTTAGTCAAACTTGAAACCCTTAAACACTCAGGAAACAAACACTGAAAACACACTTTATTCTAATGAAGTTTTTTCAAAGTTATGGAATGTTAGAAAGCAACTTTAAATTCCATCTCTGCCCTCAGACTTTTGTCCTTGTCCCATATGCACAACCTAAGATAACTTCAGACTGCACTGATCAGGAACTAACTGAACTGTTCTCTTGAGAATGCTTTCTCCAGAAGGGCACATTTCTGAAGTCTTCTGACCTTTATTACATTAAGGACTATCAGATGCCAATGTACAAATTAGTTTTCAAATCATTTCTGAGGCACCCCACCTTTTGTTCTCCTCGTTAGTCAAATGATGGAGATGCACACCCTCTACTTTGATTAGCTCCAGGCCTCTCTGAGAATGCAAATAACTCCATACTTTGAGAGTAATTTGATTGAAAAACATTTTTAACATGTTGCTTAGTCATATCTGATTACACTTTCTGGCTAAGAAGCCAATTGAATTACAGTTCCTATGATTCCTCCTTTCCCATACAATATTACTTCCATTCTGAAAGTTCTCAATGTCTTCATGACAGCTAGAAAACTTCATTGCCAGAAAATAATAATTCTGCAAACTATTCTACTCTCAAGATTTGTGATCTAATCCCAGGTGTTTATCAAAGGCATTACATCTCAATAGAACTGATAAATGATTTGTCATTTGTGATCTCTGCACACATTTACTCATCTGTCAGTCAGGCCACTCTTCAGATGCACTTGGCTTTCTTCACATTGAAATGTTTGTGCTTGGTTTAGACACTGAGAATTTGCATTCTGAAAGATCACATAAATCCTCCTAAAGTTCTTTCAGATCAATTTGCAACACCATTCCGTTTCTGACCTCATCTTACCTCCCCTTCCTAGTCCTGAAGAAATGACTCATTTTGTTCTACTGTATTTCTCTTCACAACACACAGTTCTCTCCCTTCCAACTCATCACATCCCTCTGTGTAAGCTGTAGGAATTTAAGACTGGGAGAGATTTTCAGCCATTCAGTCTGTGGAAAGGCAGTATTCTGACACTTTACAAAGACTGCTTCTAGAATTCAAATTAGAACTTCTCATTCCCAAAGAAAGATTCTTACTTTTACATCTACAATTTTTTCACACAGATTTGTTCTTTGCCTCTTCTCCACCAAAATGAACCAAGCTAAATCAGGGTCATCCAGTAAAACAGAGCTCTGCAGTATGTTTCATCTTCAGCAACACTTACATCTCAAGTGAGATAGCCATAGAGAATTTTTGAAATCATCAGTCTTTTATTCTTTATTAGTTAATAAACAAAGAAAAGCTCAATTATAACCAAAGAGTTATCCAAGAAAAGTAAATTAAAGCTTTTTTATCTCTGAAACTTCAAACCATAAAAGAAGTTCTGTTAATGAGTCTTATCATGACTTGTTTGCTAGAAAAATACAGTGATCCAATACAGTGATTAAAAACATTCAAGTTTTCTCAGTCTCAAGTTCAATATAAATTACAGGTAATTTTATGTATTTTATGTCTCTTACGTATTATTAGTGAATTAATAGCGAATTAGTGAAAAATGGTTGAAACTGGATAACCTGTTCAAAGGCATTTATGGGTTAACCAGCAGATAGAGGTGGACAATCCAGCAGCCTATTTTTCTCTTTTTTTCTCCTTAAGAATCCAGATTAAAAAAAAAACAAAACTAAACCAAACTGAAACAAAACCAAAAAATTGTCAAACCCCAAACAATATTTACTGTCACTAAGAATGGATTCCAGTAGAATGTAAGTCAGATTTCCAACCTAATATATTACATGGTGTTCTCTAGAGCATGTGCTGGCTTGGTCACCCTGTGCAATTCTGAATAGCTAAGAGGGGAAAAGATACTTAGGGTAGTCAGATTTGCAATGCCTGAACTATACAAAGATAGAAATCACCTCTACTTTACATTCCTTACTTCAATATAAAATATGTGTATAGATCAGAACTTGCTGATTCGTTTTTAGTTCTGCAGAAATTGCCACTCCATTCCTTTGCATCTTCAAATTAAACCATTCTCTGGCTATATTAGCCTCTCTGTATATAAAGATCTATAGTAACAAACAACAAAACAAAAGCAAAAGAAGAAAACTTAAAAAATTAATGAAAAAGGTTTTATTCATATGAATATTTCATTACTAGAGGAATTCAAATGTGTATATATTTACATTTAGAGACATTTTGAGTTTTATTTAATTTTTTTCTTCTCCAGCTACTAAAGGAAGATTAGTCTAAAGCTGAAGGTATGAGAAAAGGACTTTTGACTTTATGTAACTGTTACTCTTAAGATTTCCAGTAAAACTTCAGAGAAGTCCTCTGAATTTCCTCTACGCAGCTGTGGAGAACTCGACCTTGGTATCTTACAGCTGAACTGTGAGGCCAGTTCCAATAAGGAATGGAACACTCAGCTACTGCATTAATAGAGGCTTTGTAAATATAATAGATCAGTCTGTCAAATTCCTTCCACAGAAACTTGCCTCTTTGAATGGTCCAAATACAGATTCATATATAGTCAGAGAAGAAGTTTCTCATACATGGCAGAAGTAATGACAATATCATCATGTAATCTAGCTAACAAGAGTTAAAGAGATTTAAAGCTCTGCATTACAGTTTGGCAGATTATATGTCTGACAGCATTTAGCTAAGACATCTGTAGCTGTCAAGTATAATCACTGTAATGAATGTTCTTCTGTAATCTAAGAGACAACTATTCAGCAAATTTTTAACATCTGGCTAGTCAGCAACTTTTCAGCTAAAGAGGTCAAAACACTATTTTTAGAAAGAATTGTAATTCAATGACTCTTCCTACTTCTACTTTTGTGGTATATATTCCTGTAATATTTCAGCCCTCAAAATCTGCAGGAAGCAGATTCATAAATACTTAAAACTGTATAGAAATCAAACACAATACTTGGAGTTTCACTATGCCACAGAATATCTTTAGTTCATCAGCTGGCAGGAAAGGGCATAAATTCACATTATTACTTCCATGCTCCTATTATTATTTAAACATTTACTATGCTGACAAAACAAAAGGCAAACAGAGAGTTCTAAGGAAATGTATTTTCCTAATTCACAAGTTGTTTTATTAACTTATTTATTGTAATGCAATTAAAGATTAAGCTGCACTTCAGTGGAAAAGCACTATTCCTCTTGCAAAGAATCATAGAATAGACTCACAGAATGGTTTGGGTTGGAAGGGAAATTTACAGGTCATCCAGTCCAATCCTTCTTCAATGAGCAACTTACATCCTCAGTTAAATTAGGTTGCTCAGAGCCCCATTCAACGTCACCTTGAATGTTTATAGGGATGGGGCATCCATCACCTCTCTGGGCAAATGGTGACAGTGTTTCACCACTCTCATAACACAAAAATTCTTTCTTATTTATTTCCCCTCTCTTACTTTAAAACAATTATGCCTTGAAATCTGTCCCCATCTTTTTTAAAAGATTCTTTTTAGAATGAAAGACTGTTAGAAGGTCTCCCAGGCCTTATCTTTTTCAGACTGAAGAATCCAAACTCTCTCAGCCTTTCCTCATAGGAGAGGTGCTCCAGCCCTCTGATAATTTTTGTGGCCTTCCTCTAGACTGGCTCCAGCAGATCCATGTCTTTCCTGTAGTAAGGATCCCAGAGCTGGATGCAGAACTCCAGGTGGGTTCTGCATCAGAGCAGAGCAGAGAGGGAGAATCCCCTCCCTCAACCTGGTGTCCATGTTGCTTTTGATGCCACCCAGGACATGGCTGGCTTTCTGGCCTGCAAGTGTACACTGCCTTCTCATGTCCAGTTTTTCATTCACCAAAATATCCCCAAGTTCTTCTCAGGGCCACTCTCAATCCTTTCTTTTTTCAGCCTTTATTTATTCCAGGGGCTGTCCTGACCCATGTATACCACCTTGCAGCTGACCTTGTTCAACCTGATGACATTCATGTAAACCCACCTCTCAAGCTTGTCCACATCCCTTTGGATGACATCCCACCTACTGGCATGTGAACTGCACCACCCAGCTTGGAGTCACCCACAAAGTTGCTGAGAGTGTACTTGATGTGAAAATGTACTGGTCCCAGTATGGACCCCTGAGGGTCACCACTTGTCAGTGATCTCCATCCACAGATTGAGTCATTGCCTACTCCCCTCTGGACACAACCATCCTACCAATTCCTGATCCACCAAATCCTGACCCAGTCCATCCATCAAATCCATTTCCTACCAAGTCAGAGAGAAGGATGTTGTGGGGGGCCATAACCAAGGCCTTACAGAAGTCCAGAGAGGTGACAGCTGTATCTGTTCACTGATACTGTCATTTGATCACAGAATGTCACTAGGTTGGCCTTGCACTTGGTGGAGCTGTTCTGGCAGTCCTGAATCATCCCTCTGTCCTCCAGGTGCCTCAACATAGCTTCTAGGAGGATCTGTTCCATGATTCCCAGGCAGAGCAGGAACCCAAAGGTGAGGCTGATGGGTCACAAGATCCCAGCAGCCTTCTTTCTACTCTTTTTAAAAATGGGTGCAGTATTTCCATTTTTCCAGTCACCAGGGACTTCACCTGATTTCCATGACTTCCCAGGGATAATGGAGAGTAGTTATCCTCCATTTAACCTGGACCTTCTAAAAAGATTTTAAATACTCAGTGATGTACTGTTGTAATGACTGCTGCTTAAGGAAAGGGTACAGTCCTTGGGGCTAACTAGTAATTTCAAGAAATTCTTGCAGGTGTCCTATCATCTCCTAAGGCAAATCAAGACAAGAAGTTAATGCTTGATTTTTATTAGAAATAAGAAGTAGAATTAATTACAACTGACTCTTGCAGAACCATTTTGCCAGTGTCCTAAGTATTGAGACAAAAAACAGTCACAATCCAAAATGCCATTTTTTACTAACTGTTTAGCCTTTTTAACAGGATTCAATCAAACAAGGAAACAAGTGCAACACTTCAAATATAAACAGATAAACAGCTTAAGGAACTTTGCTATTACAATATCTTATTCTGGTATGAATACCATTGGCTATAACCAAAGGAAAAGGACAGATTAAAGTAAGTATCATGGTACTTGTACTTAGGCCAAGTGTCCATGAACCCTACTGTCTATCTACAAAAGTACTTGCTAAGGGTAAAAACAGAAAATAGTGCATCACTGATATTCACCTGCCTTGGGCAGTCATTAATTACAAGATTTCAAGGGCTGGAGTTGGTGTCACATATAATAGGATGGATCTGTTACAAAACCTTGCAGAATTGTTTTTTGAACCTATTTACTAAAGCAGTAGATCAACCTGTATGACAGTGAAAAAATACATTCATGAGAGAGATTCAAAGTAATTGCTTTCTGAAAGGTTTCCAGAGTAGGGTTCCATAGCAAGGAGCTCTGTGAAGGCCATTCTCAGTAGGTGATTTTGTTTTAGCGTATACCAGGTTTTTTAGTGCATACCAATTACCAATGAATGAGCTGATGGAAAGAAGCTGATAGGCAAAAACAAGTGTTTTTTTGGCTCTGCTATTGAAGGAGATCACTTTTTAATAAACAGCACCAGATAGGTTATTAAAAGCTTTCAGACATACTTTTGCTCTACACTAATCAGTATTTTCATATTTTCATATTTTCAACAATAACATAAAAGAAGTCCATATTCTGGCATGTGAATAACACACTATAAAAATAAAGCTGAAGCAGAAGACAAAAAGGGATTACCTTCTTGTGTTTTTTTGCTGTGTATTGCAGTCAGAATGTTTAATTGAAGCTGAAACTTTTTGCTTAGCCAGGATTACTTCTTTAGCCTAAAACAAAAATAGACAAAACAGAATTCTCATAAAAGTTGACACTTTTGCTTTCAAGCATTTAAATAATCTTTCGAAAATAGAAAATTGAGAGCGTCTGCATAAATTTTCTCTTGTGACATTTACTCTGTTATATTTTAACACTCTTCACTCAGCAAGGAACAGAGACATAAGGCAAATTAAACCAAATTATCTGAATGGAAATATAGTCAAACATTTATAAAATTATACATGAAAGAGTATTTAAATATATACATCTACTTGCATTTAAATATATACCATCTTAGCACCTTGTTAATAATGCACATTACTGATTGCATTTTGGTTCTGGTGTCCAAGTAAGTACTTGTTCTGACATTATTATTAAAAAATCAGCTTTAGTATGGACTTCTAATCACACAAATGACAAGTGATCACGAACTCCCTCAGCTCCTTTGCTAAAAAGGAAACTTAGGTTCAAAGTCCAGATGAATTCCCCTTCTCAAAGAAAACACGTCCACCGTGATTTTTTGGAAGATGTGTTACAGACAAAAGGGCATCTCATTGCAAAAGGATCTTTCCCTTTGTAAGAACAGCATGAGAGAGGGATCCCTTAAATGTTTGAAAGAAGAATAGGAACTACACCAAATAGTTCATTGTATTGACTTTCATAGTGCAATTGATTTGAGAGTAGTCTCTTCCAGAAGCCTTGTGAATTTAGTCTCCATTCTGAACCCCAAATGATATAAAGACAGCTTCCATCGTCTGTTTCTGGAAATCAGTCTGAAGAGGCTGAATCCCTCTGATCTATACATGCTCTGATGAAGGAAAGAAAGCCTTGTTTCTTTCTACTTTCCCTTTTTCCAAGTGTTCTTTTTTTAAACAGAAATTAATTCCATTTATCCCCTTGAGACTCGTGCTCCTTACTTTGTCCTCAGAGCACACCATCAAGGATGGTGAAGAAACATGCTGATTCTGCACTCGTAAGAAAATACATCCTTGACAAGAACTGACCTTGGAACTTAGGGAAGGGTTAGGATTTGCCTACTTTCGGCTCAGTGGAAAGATAACAGTGAAACAGTGAAATTTGAAGCCTGTGATATACAGGAAAATGGACTAAATTGATAAAATGAAGCTTTCTGAAAGTTATTCTATTATACTAATATTTATGATACTAATACTATGACTTCTAATATTTACATTTTTGTGTACAGTTTTGGGCACCACAATCTAAAAAAGACATGAAGTATCCAAAGGAGGCCATGAGGATGGTGAAGGGTCTGGATGAGAAGCTGTATGAGGAGTGGCTGAGGTCACTTGGTCTCTTCAGCCTGGAGGAGATGGAGGGGAGGCTTCATTGAGGTCTTCAATATCCTCATGAGAGGAAGAGGAGGGGCAGGCACTCATCTCTTCTCTCTGGTGACCAGTGACAGGACCCAAGGAAATGGCCTGGAGTTGTGTCGGGGAGGTTTAGGTTGGGTATTAGGAAAAGTTTCTTTACCCAGAGGGTGTTTGGACACTGGAACAGCCTCCCCAGGGAAGTGGTCACAGCACCCGAAGGAGTTCAAGAAGGACTTTGACAATGCTCCCGGACACATGGTGGGGTTCTTGAGATATCCTGTGCAGGGCCAGGAGTTGGATTTGATGATCCTGATGGGTTCCATCCAACTCAGCATACCCTATGATTCTGTGATTAATTAGAAAACAGAAAATGCAGCCTCTTTTAAGATCATTATCAAATGATTCTAGATATAGAGGTTTTAAATAAAATCTGGAGTATATTTGAGAAAACAGAAGGAATATGTGAAAGCCCTATTTTTTGTCCACCTTTTTCTTCCTGCAATGGCTTTATTATTCTACAATAGGAATTCCTCTGAGTAACAGGCTTTCCAGGAAACACACTTACACTGAAGGATTATTAGATTTCTAGGGTTCCACAGCTGTGCCTCCACATGCCTTTGATGGTAATGAAATATTACTGCATTTACCATACCTAGATAAGTGAGAATTATATAAATAATTCTATCAAATACTACTGACATGCACAGTATACACCACTTTTATTTTTAGATTAATAAAGGAATCTAACTCTTACTGATCTTTAAATTTCTAGTCACTTTTGAAAGCCCAGGCAATAAAAAGCTGTCAGCATTCATTTGTGACTGGTAATATAATGAAAAATTAATCAAAAGTCCAAATTTTTTTCTCTGACTCACTAAATTAAGAAAAATGAAGTTTTAAAACATGACAAAGAATGTCTCAGAAACCTAAATATAACATGCCTGTTAATAACACTGGGGTTTGATGCTTTTACTCAGGCAGTAATTAAAATGTTGTTGTAATCTACTGATTACATTTTATGAAATCATTTGTTTATCATATTATTTAATATGCTAATTTTAGTCAAAGTCCATTAAAGAATCTCCCAGTTTTTAATTTTCCTGCATCATCCACAAAGATGATGCTGCCAGAGCACAGAGAAACCTGAGAAGATTCATGTCATAAATATTTTTCCCAGAACATGAGGCATGTACAATGTCATCATTATCAACACCTTACTCATGCAAAATCTCCATACAATGGATTATTGCAGTATAAACACTACACTTTTAAAATGTCACTACATTATTTCACTGAACATTGTGTCCTTCAGTTTCTTCTGACAACCTTCCAAAAGGTAAGCACTACCTTAGAAAGGCATCCATTCTGCTGTAATTTGTTGTGTAGCAAGTAATATGGTTAAAAATATGGTTCTAGAAATGAATGTGAGAATTATTCCTTTCTTTTACTTGATGTGGAATTTACTATCTGCAACATCTGTGGTGTGCCAAGGTCATCAGAGAGGCAAATAAAAAGGTTTTGTTTTTGTTTTCAAGGTTTAGGGAATTATAAACAGGCTGGAAGATGAATGGTTAAAGGTTTATAAACCTGATCAGAAGCTCACTAAAACAGGTGAAAAACATTTAGAATTCAGATAGATTTCTGTTATTTCTGTGTTACTGAGAAGGCAGAGATATTTTTAGGATATTATTGCATGAAGCTTATTATAGGAGACTATTTCTAGATTACTGGACAACATTTCAGTTATGTAAGGAATGTGCTAGGCCATTTACCTAGTTGATAAACAAATATTATTTTGGTAACTGTTTTTTAGGAACAAAAGGATATAATACAGTGCAATATAGTCATTAAGCTTGTCTTGTCACTGATACAGCCTGAAAGAGATTGAATTAATTCTGGCCTTCCATTTATCTTACTAAGAAGAATTCCCATTAAGTTGGTGATCTCCAACTAGTATTCTCAAGCATTGATAAAATCAGCCACAATATTCAAGTAAGAAAAATATCTATTTGCCTTCCTGTTGTCAATCATTATTCATTTACCTTTCTTCCTATATTATATCCCATTAATAACTATGGATTGAGATAATCTGAAGAGGATCTATGCCCCCAAAATTTAAACTGAGTATTCTGTTTCAGTGCTAGTGGAAGAGAAAAGATTCTGTGACTAAAAAAGAACAGTGAACAAGAGATTAGTATCTGTTACATGCAATTACAGTGAAGTAACACAGATCCATCTTTGGTCAGCAAATCCATGAGGTTCATAGGATCACAGAATGCTGGAGATTGGCAGGGACTTATGGAGGTATTCTTGTCCAAGCCCCCTGCTCAGGCAAGGCCCACTTGAGCCCACTGGACCACACCCAGCTGGCTTTAAACTATTTCCTGAGACGGAGGATTCACAACCTCCTTGGGTGACCTGTGCAGGCACCTAGTCATCCTCACAGCAAGAGTTTCCTGGTCATCAGAGGGAACTCCTGCATTTCAGTCTGCGCCCACTGTCTCTGGTGCTGTCACTGGGCACCACTGAAAAGAGCCTGGCTCTGACTCTTTGCACCCTCCCTTTAGGTATTTCTGTGTATTGATAAGATCCTCTTGAGCCTTCTCCAGGCTGGACAGTCCCAGCTCTCTCAGCCTTTCCCCATAGGAGAGGTGCTCCAGTTCCTTGATCATCTTTGTGGCCCTTTGCTGGATTCTCTCCAGTATGTCCATGTCTCTCTTGCACTGAGGACACAGCACTCCTCCATGTGTCTCTCACCAGTGATGAACAGAGGAGGATGATGGCCTCCCTCCACCTGCTGGCAATGCTCCAAATGCTGCTCAGGATACAGCTGGTGTTCTTTGACAGAAGAGGGTATTGCTGACTCATGTTCAACTTCGTGGCAACCAAGACTCCCAGGTGCTTTCCTGCAAAGCTGCTTTCCAGAATCCACTGACAACAAAGACACCATGCAGCATTCATGCACCTCTGACTGTGTCCAAGATACTCAAGCAGTTTTAACCAAACCAAGGCCAAGCTGAGAACATCCAGCCAGTTATTCTATAGTGCTTCTCTCTCCTCATGTTTTACAACATCTGAGAATCATGTATCCTGAGATAAAGTATGCTCCAGAGCCTCAGGCTAGACAAAATATGTACATGTAGCTAAAATATCAAGGTAGCTTAAATATAAAGTTAATAATGGAACATGGCACTTTTCAATCACAGTATGAAGAAAGAATATTCATTTTGCTGATTTAGGTATGATTTTATAGGCAGGGATCAGAATTAATATATCCAGAGACAGTTGGAAATACTTACATTTTCTAAGGCATTGATCATCCACAAAGGAACTACAAAGATGTATGAGTAAAAAAAGCAGGGTATGGGACAGAAAACTGACAGTACTTAAAGAAAAGTAACTATTAAACAAAAGAATCCATATACATTTGAAAATTACACTATCCAAAATGGCAAATGTCAAGGCCTCATTTTCAAATATATTTATGGAAACATAAATTCTCAGTTGAGTGAATTTTGTACATTCAGAAAATAACTACCTTAACCAAATAAGTACAATTTTCAGTATTCTTACAGTTTCTGGTAAAAATGCATGTTTGATGCTAGAGTGGCAGTTTGTGATTTGGTGCAGAGCTGTCCTCAGAGGGACAGACAGATGGTACAGGACTGGAGTGTAGAAGGTAAGAACCACAAACAGAAAAAGGCAGAAGTTAGAGCTACTAGATGCGCTAACTGGTCTTGGAATTAAATCAGCACAAAGAGACAAAAATGACCCCATATAGCAGGTGAAGCTATTTCACCTGAATAGCTTCTTCCTTCAGAGAGAAATGCTGTATTTGGTATGTTCTGGTGGACTCACACATGTCCCCTGCCCTTACACAAAACAGAAACTTCCTAAAAGCCAGAAGGGTAAGGCTACAGCACCAAGAGATTGTTTATTTACGGTAACTATCCCTGGGTGGGGTTACCGTATTCCAAAAGCCGAAAGTATAAGATGTCCTACAGAGGCCTTAAAAGCAACCCAACCATCCCAAGGCATAACAGCAGAAGATACTGCAGTTAATTAACTTCTCCTTCAGTATCCAGAACCCCACCATATGATCCATTCTCATCTCTGGAGCTCCACGTCCCTAGAACTTCCAGCTCCTTGTCTGCTCCAAGCAGTTTCAGCTGAAACACCGTGTTGTCACAACCTACAGCTGGTCAGAGGATGCTTTCCAGCCAGGCAGAGCATGAAGGGAAAATGAATTAAGCAACTCTTTTTCCAAACACATGAGAACTCAAGAGTAGTGCATCATCCCTTTATTTGAACAAATATGTAACCTTCATACATATGTGTGCCTCACAAATTTTGATAAACTGACTTGTTCCTATTATGTCACAAGTGAAAAACAGAAGTAGGTATTTGTTATTTTTCATTATTTATCTATTTATAAATATATATCTATTTATAAATCTTCTTTAACATTTTCATGTTTTACATAGTCTCTTTTAGGATATTAAAAGCTGATTTGTTTGAAGTAAAGGAAATACAAATTTCTAATAATACTCATTTTCATTATGTTCCTTTAGAGGGATTTTAAATACTAAGGCTTAGCTCTGCAATTAAATTGTCTTTATTCAATGTTCCTTTTTTGGAAAATATGCTCTGATGGGAAAGGCTAGACTGCATATCTTTAGCAAGCCAGATGCTACCTGTAACTCAGAAACATTCCCAAAGCACTCACAACATTTAAGGACCTTTGTGTGATGTCTCCTATTTTACATACCTTTGGCATGGTGACAACTAAATGACCAGTTGTTTGTGATCTTTTAGCAGAGCTGCTGTCTGGCTTCACTTCCTCAGGGAGCACAAGCTGAAATGGCTAGGAGACAATATGGAATTGAAGTATATCATGCTAAAATATTTTTCTTTCCTTCACATGGACAGAACAAATACAAAACCACCACTAACACGTATTTTGATTTTAAGGACACTGCTTTCACTTTATGTAGGTATTACTAAACCTAATAAATTATGCTAAATAGCTTTTGCTTACAAGTAGAGTCAGATGTATGTTCCTGAATTGCTGCCATTCCTGAAGTGGCATTTCTAAAGAAGGTTATAAAATGATGCTTGACTTATATTAGCAATTAAATGAGAAAGATTATCCAGTCTATTTAGATGTAAAGCAATTCTCAAGTTTTGTTTATGCAGTTGGCTTGGTTAAAAATAGGGACTTTGGTTTACTGTGGAAGTACTTTGAATTTTTTTTAAAAATGATGATAAAATTAAAACCACCAAGAAGAGAGAAAACTGGAATGACATTTTAAATGCCCTTTGGAAAGAATATACATCCATTGGTTTCTGTCAACTCTAAATTTCAGTTTGTGAAATTGCTAAATTCTAGCCTAGGGCAACTAGGAAGCTCTCTTCTAAACTGAATTATGGTACATTGTGTGGAGGGAATAAGAAGAGAGAAGAAAAGTGAAATTTTATTTCAGGCTTTGTACATCTTCTGGATAGGACTTCCACAGTTTATGTATGGTTCAAAATGACGCTGGTATTGAAAGAACATTCTCTCTGCATAGATGCAAATGGCTGGTAACTTATAGAAGTCAGATCCAGAGTGCACTGAATAAATATGGCAAACATTAACTCTTGACTTGAACTGGATGTAGTAAGGAGTCACAAACCTTTCCCTTCACCAGTACTCGTATGTAAGTTGGCTGCACATCAACATCAAGTAAAGAAGTGTCCAAATATCTTCAAAATGAAATATAAAAAAATTAATCAATCTACAACAGACCATATAGCTCCTTCAAAATTTCCTAGTTTATAAAGAACAAGCTTAAATTTAAGTCATTAAATTTTTCAAAATACTATTATGATTTAAAGTTTTGGGAAAAAAACATCCCATGATCTTCCTGTGAATGTCACTTAAAATAATGTCTCAATTCAGTCAAGCCTATGACATCAGCTATTGTATAACAACAAGAATTAAAAATCTTTGAGGAAAACAAAAAGTTCTTTCATCTGTTAGTTCAGTGCTTTACATTAATATGAAAATTAACCTACATACTATTTAAAATTGTGAAAATATTTTGCTACTTTTCCTTCTGAAGGTTTTACTACTAAAATTTTAACAAAAATTCTCTTTTTTGTACAGAATTTGCTGGAAAACAATGACCAGATATACTTTCCCTTCCCAGAAAAGACAGGAATTTTAAATCTTTCAAACAAAATTTGTGACCTGTAAAAGCTCCACTTTTACCTCTGCTCTTCACTATGTGACACTTGATGGGACTCATGGGAATGCACAAGTATGTATTTCCCATTCCCCTGCTTTTACAATATTATTTTACAGGTGACTTTTTCAAATGTTTTAGTCTGCATTTCTTACAAGTGAGCACAGACTGTTAAAATATGGACTACCTAGGGTCCCAAAGTGTTCAAGAAATGAGTGTACGTGACACTTAATGCTGTGGTGTAGTTGACAAGGTCATGATGGGTCAAAGGCTGGACTTAATGATCTTGAAGGTCTTCTCCAATCTAAATGATCCTAAATTATTTATTACACCTGAATAGATTTTCTGAGGTTCCAGAAAGAGATCTGTATCTTATAAATCAGAAACAGTGAGCAAATCTCTTTTGAGGGAAATTAATGACTTTCAAGAGAAGCACACCTGGCTTATAATAATAAGCACAGAATATAAACAGAATTCATAGCACAGAAATAATAATATTTCTGTACTATAAAACTAGTTCAAGTTTTATGTAACACATTTCTATTAGAGATAGATAAACTTGTGGCTTTCCAGACCCTTCCTGAAAAATGAAAAAGGTCATTGTAAGGCTTAGCAGTATATGTACTATCTCCTTGTAATATTTTGCCTGGTTAAACCAAATTTCTTCTAAGCAATGCTCTGGTATGTTTCAAGAATAGGCACAAGGCATGGACTCTTTCCGCTAATCAAGGAAAATAAGACAAGGCTACTGTACTCTGTCTCAGGGAGAAGAAGAATTTAACTAGAAGCACATGAACTTCATGTACTGAAGCATTTCTAGGGTGAAAGCATGAGCAAAAAATTCTACTCCCTACAGCCCCTATCTGCAAAGGAAGAATATAAAAGATTTTACATATATATAAAAGAACAGGTGTGAAAGACACCTGCCTGTGGACTGAAGAAAACATCAGTTCCCAAAAGGACTGTTAGACACAGTCTCCATTCAGGATTAACAGAGTAGTCTGAAGGGCCTTTGGTTTCTTCAGCTTCACTTCTTTGGCACAGGTTTTGAGATTGGTTCCATTATCCATTATATTATTTGTTTTCTTCTTGAAAAGTCCCCATTAGAGAGAGCAGAATAAATGAAACACTGTATTACATTTTATGAGTGGCAAAAACTATGGGGAAAAAAGACCTGACCTGTAAACGGCGAGATCCAAGATGATCTGGTTGTTTTCTTCATCATCTTTCAAAGAGAAATGAAGCCTAATAACAATGACAAGAAACATCTCCAGGATAAATACTACTGGAGTGAATAAGCAAACATTACAGCATAGTTCAAATGTTAGCAATTTTAGATGAAGGCAAACACCATTTAGACAATTATGTCATGCCATTATTTAGAAACAGTTGCAGTTTGCCCCATGAGCAGAAAAAAAACCCTGGCATTTGAGCCAAGGTCATTCTTACATTTATTTTCTGTCCTCCCTACTCATCACAAGAAAAAGAAAAAAAATCCTCTGTTGAAGGTCAGTTAAAATTAAGCTCATTCTGACAATGCAGAAAGAGAGACATCTGCTGGTGAAATCTGTCTGCTCTATTACATCTTCATAGAAAAAAACAGTTCCAAAATGCATGAAAAACACAGAACTTTGTAATTCTAATCTTATGGTATGTTTAAAAAAATGCACTTTTGTTCATAGTAAATAATTTTCCCCAAGTATAAATATCTATGCATTTCCAAAGTAAAACATGATTTGTAAAATACCCTTGATTCTATAAGCTTTCTATTTGTTGAAAATGAGACTGTAGATTGTATTAGCAGAGTGTTTGTGATGTGTTGTTGTGTTCTTAAAATTGAGAATGAATGTTAACAGTTATAAATTGATGCCATCTATTTCTACAACTGTAAGATCTAGTCTAGACTTACAAGTTCTGCTCACATACTCAAACATTTCGCATGTATGAAAGCAGAGAAAAAAATCCAGAATGAAATTACCTACAAATAAGAAGTTTTTGATAAATTAGTTATTAGTATAAAATGAAAGTATTTTGCTTAATATAATTTATCTGGGCTATTTCAGTGACATTAAAATATTTAGATAAATTTGGTTCAGGCAGTGGAAAGATGCTCAAATGTTAACAGATTAGATTATAAATTTTTTCAGCAATAAGAGTATTTTCCAGTTATACTTTTCAATCTTTGCTCTCCTATATTCTGATACAGACAATTTGCAAGAAGGTTTAAAGAGGTTGTAGTTTGCAGGTATTTTTTAATGGAAAAGTGCAAAGAATACAAAACAGCTTTACTTCCTGATCAGGCAATTTTTGTCTTCCTGCCTCACTGCTTTTGAGAACCCACTAAAACATGAAGGGTGAATAAAAGGACAGAATTATAAAATTTTCTAGGAAGAATCTTAATTGGAACTGGAGAAATAGTCTGTCCTCAGCAGCAAGCAGCCATTCCTCTTGCTAACTTTCCAAAAGAACATCAGAGAAGCTTGGACATTTTTATGGATAGGAGACTTCCATGTTGAAGCAAAAACTTTGGAGAACACCATCTGCTTTCTTGTATCTCTCTCTTTATGTCTCTCCAATACACTGCCAGATTGCATTGAACAGCTGTGACATTCTTGTTGAAGCCAAGACAAAAAATGCTCATTGGTCTGGCTTTATGTGGGCACATCCACAGACTAAATTCAGAAAACTTGGGTGACACAAACAGCAATGCTACTAACAGTGAACTCTGTTTCTTCTAAAAAAGAGAGCTAGAGATTTAGTCTAAATGTCTCTGTGTTTTAGAGGCATTGTCAACTTCTATTAACACAAGATTTTAGGCTTGTCTTTTTTGGAATAGAAAATGATACCGTTTTTCTTTTTTTCAGTCAACACATTTTTACTGAAAAAAGTACATCAATACAATGGAAAGTATCTCCTGGTAAAGACGAAACATTACACTAAACTCTTCCACTACTTTTAATTCTCTCTATTCTATTGAAAATTGTGCATACACATAATTCCTTGAATTTGCAAGCATTTCTAAATTTCCAAGATTTAGAAAGCAGTCTTCATGCTAATGATAAGCATGTTCAGAGATTTGGTTTGGCAGCTAAATTGGTCATAAATGGAAAAACTTCAGAGGACAGCAGAAAGTGGACACTTTCCCATTGCAGTCTCCTGCAGGAAGCCCTATGGGGAGCTATTTATGAGGAAATAATGTTTGCACTTAGTCTCCTGCTTTCCCTTAGAAAATGAAGGTTTGGTTCAAGTAAAATCAACGGCTGATATCCCTGGAAACTCATTCCAAAACACCCAAAAACTCAAGTGCCATGGTCAATGGTAAAACACAAGACACTGCCCTGTATCCCCTTCCTCTGTTGATGGAGACCACGCAGGGCCACAGGGCCTCTTGCCACAGAGGCTGATTATCCTTCCCAATATTGACAGTTTTACACCCATCACCAGAGGACAGAATGATTTTGTCCAGAAATATTACTGGGATGTATTTTTCCACAATTAAAGTGGCTTCTCATACACATTTATCTTCAACAGTTAAACTTTACACTATTAGCAAGATGCTCCAAGAAAAAGCCTTACTATAGAAGGGAAAAAACTAAAATATCTTATACCTTTTACAGAAATACAAGTTCTTCAGTCTTTAAAGACAAAGATGTTAAATTAAACAATCTTGAACACTTAATAAAAATTGATTCTTTTTCCAGCACCAGACTATAAATTTAGAATACAGTTTTCCCACAAGGAATATAATACTGCAACAAGAATTTCTCAGGCCTCTTATTTTTGGATTGTCACATATATTGAAATAGTTGCTCAAATCAACTACAGAGAGATTAGACTATTTAACCTCTTAACCATACATACTTAGGCACATTCACATTCAGAACTTTTCCTTCTGCAGTGACCAGTGTCCAAGAAGTCTTCTCTCTCTTTTTTGATTCCCTTAACAAAACAGAAAGAAAAATTGTTTATGGTTAATCATTAAAAAGTTACATTATTATTTTTAATAGCAAAAATAAAGAAGAGGATGGCAAAAGGTAAGAGTTATTTGGTATTTGATGTTAAGGCTACAATTTAGTTCAGGAACAAACCAGATTGCATCACAGGTCCAACTGCACATTAAGAACATCATCTAAAGATGAGCAAATAATTTATAAAGCCATGTACTACATGGACAGTAACTTCTTCTGCATGTCACCATGCCCATTATCAAACAGAAATCTATCAAATTATCTGGTATACCACAAGAAAACCAGGGATTCCTTAAATGTAAGAAATGGGACGTTTTTCTAGTTAGGAATGGTGAAACTTATCACGAGGTGTTGCCACTGATAACTGGCTTGATGTATGGGCAAGCAATTCTAAAGAATTTTTATTTGTGCTCACTTGATTACTCCCACTGAACAAGTGCTTGGCCTACCTCCAAAGAGCATCTGTCTCCCAGTCACTATTTTGCTCTACCAAAAAGAATTTTAATGGTCAAAAGATTACAAGCAGCATCAAATAGGATACAGTAGGACCAAAGGGCAGACATATAATTTGTTGGTGCATATGTTATATTTTTTGTTGTGTTCTTTGTTCAAAAAATGCAATACATATTCTTGATGTATTGATAATGTACTTTTATATTACTTCAAAACTCACTATCCATTTCCAGCTATTAGCAATTAGACTGTATCTGACTTCCATTTAGTACAACAAACCAACTACATAAGTTTATCTGCCCAAACAAAGTAGATCACAGCAAGATCATTAAGACTTTTAATACTGGTATTTTCCTATGTAAATGTCTAGTACATGAGCAAAGGAAGGAAGAGCACGGAATCTTGGTAACATGAGAAAGAAAGTCAGCTTGCACCTAAGTAAAAATACGGAGTTTTCTTTAAAAATACAGCAGTGTAATTGTCAAGTTGCATTAATCCACTCTTCAGCTGGTCGATATAGTGGGTATGGCCACTTCAGACAGCATATTAAAAGGGAGAATATTTCTCAAAAAAACCCCAATAAAAATGCATTGCTTCTTTTTTGTTCCTGAACTTATTTCTTACTATAAGTTCAAGATTAAGAGAATGTTAGAGACAAATTACTAATGATAGACATAAAATATTATAGATTTAGAACACCCTGGGGGAAAAAATCCATAAAAATAAATTTGGTCTATATATAGAATGAATTTGAAAAAGAAATAAAAATACTTAAGTAGACATAGTGGAATGACTACATCAAACCAATTTCTGTTTAAGAAAGACAATTATCCAAGTATTAAACACTATTCTGTAATATAAATCAGCTTTCATGTGGGATTTGTGGGCTGCCAGTCTCCACACCTGAATTCCTAGACTTGACACTTAAATGCCAAGTGAAGAACCACCACTCTGTTCTAAAGATGTTCTCAGAAACACCTCACCAATTATATTCTACCACCTGTTAGCTTTTAATAATCTGTTCCCAGATGAAATTGTCTATTCATGTGAACCATGTTAAGGAGATGCCGTGAAACTTTCTCAACACCAAATGAAAATGAGCCATGAAAGGATTTTTAAACCCTTTAAATGCCTTGGAAATTTAGAAAAATCCAGAAATCAATTATTCTATCTTTATTATAACACTATTTGGATTGTCCTTGAATCTTCAAAGGGAAGCATTTGGAACACATTTGCTTTTGACTAAAGCAAGGCATTTCCAAACACAGCAAAACTCGAACTGGCTAGAATCTGAGTTTCACAGTAGTTCTTCCAGGAAAGTGCTAGAATTTGAATTAATAATAGCAACAAGTTATGCACATTTCCAGATTTCCTGGAGACTTCCCTAGGACCAGCTTTTTCAATACTTAGCCTTGACAAAAATTGTAAAAAGCAAGCCCTTAAAAAGAACAGCTAAAAAAATCTCTGGCACAAATTGTGTTATATAAGCAAAAGAGAGGAAGAAAAAAAAAAAAAAGAAAAAGACATTGTAAACAAAAAGACATTGTAAACAAAAAGACATTGTTTACAATGTCTGTGGAACTGATAAGCCAGCAGCAATAAAATACTGGGGCTTTTTTGTTAGTATCTGAATATATTTTGCATGTTCAGCAAAATCAGTAACAAATTTATAAAGTTTTAAAGGCTCTTCAGTGACCAAACTTCTTCAGATTCACCATGTCAAATAGCACAGATAAAAGAAATAATCTTATTACTCGTGACTAATATCTTTGATCAAGTATGAGAAAAAGTTTCTCAGTTACATGGAAAAAGTGCCTGAAATTCCACTTGTGCAAAACACTTGTAGCATGGCCTGTATGGCATTTACATAATGCAATCTGCACTGTGGATAAATGTTTTTAGAAGAATGTTAAATGTTGAACTACACAAAACAGCTAGCTGCAAAAAAAGTGAAATTTCTAAACTCCATAAAATGAAGTTGAAAAAACAAACTATATTTTAAAACTTTGAGGAAAAATAAAATAAGGAGTACCTAAATTAAGTTTGGAAAACAAAAGAAAACAAAATGAACAATCTGAATAATATTTAGTTTGGACGGAATAAGCCTATTTTAACAAGCAACAGGCATTCAAGCTGTCAGTTCTCAGTAATAATTAATGTCATGCAATCACTTGTCTTGTTCTCTGTACCTTTGAAAATTTCTCATTCTTCAATTTATCAAAGATACTAAAATGAAAAGTACCTTATATTGTCTTTAGCTCTCCGTTTTTCTTCAATATATCTGTGAGTTTCTAATCTAGATTCTGGAGTGTATGGTGTAGGCTCCTCCCAAAATTTTCTGTCTTCATCATCATTTTCAACTGCTCTGTATCTTTCCCGCTCTCCATCTCCTTCTGCATGATTGGCTTTTCCCTGTAAGGAGTCTGGGCTGTACAAGATCACAGAAATATTATCCCAATGAAATGAAGGAAAAGTAACTAGTTAATACATTACTGCAATAATATTTTTTTTACCCAATAATAACTGTACAATTCCTATGAAGAATGGTATATTATATATTTGGAAAACATTCTCTGCTCTGCTTCTTTTATCAATCAACAAAGTGTATTTTGACATAATGTTTTTCATTTACCTGACTATGGAGTGATAGTATACCTATACCTAAACCCCTGAAAACCCTGAGAGATAGTTCAACAGATTTAATTTCAGAAAAACAATTTTCAGATACCCTCACAACTTTCAGGTGAGAGAAAACCTTCAGTCCGTGTGCTGTTTAAGAATTCCCAATATCAGGCAGCAACAGATTAGAAATTTATAAGATAGCAATGAGCATCTCCTCAAATTCAATCTTAACACCTGAATAATTTTTCCTCCCTAGCTCTAAGCTTCTGTAGATCTCTATCAATAGAGAGAGAAAACTGAATTTATGATACAGGTGTGATCTATGAGGAAAAAGTTCTGCAGGCAGCTTCATGAGACAGTTTCTATTGGATTAAAAACAAGATGGGTGGCAGGTGCAGTAGAAGATGAACCCCAGACAAAAATCCTGCTGGCTAGGATAGATAGTATCAGAGACATGAAGTGGAAGAAGTAGGAAAATCAGCAAAAGGCCTGAAATATTCCATTTCAATCTTCAGATGTTTTAATGCTAAGGCAAAAGCAATTATAGTTGAACAGCTGCTTTCTCTGGAATGCCTGCTTTACCTCATATAACAATTTCCAGCTGTTCTCTTGAAAGGAACTATTAATTACACTGCTTTGGCACCCAAACAACTTAGGTTGGAGTTTTGGAAGAAAAAATTCTATTGAACTGTCTGCAGGTCAATAATATGTTTTTAACTAATTGTATTTTTCATCAGAGATAACATGCATGAGGAGAAATAATTCTGCTTGATTGAATCAACAACAAAGATGAACAAAAATATGTAAGTGGAATTACATGAACTCTTTAATGAAAAAAGACAAACTTGTGAATAAAAAAAAGAAAATAATAACATTTACACACAAAGCGTTGCTGTTGTTGCAGTTACCTGTCAAATCCAAGCTTAGAGTCCATTTGTTTCTGTTTCTCATCCTTTCTTTCTTGCATCCTTCTTTGAGCCTCTTCCTTTTCTCTGGCCCTTCTGAGAAGGTAAGTTCGTTCCTGTTCTCTGATTTTCCTTTTCACCTCTGGATAGTTTTGAAGTGCTTTAATCCTCTCCGAACGTTCTATTTCTTTACTATCCAAATACTTCCAAAAGGGGAAAAAGTATCAATATAAATATATGAGATATTATAAACATATCCAAATCAATAAATCTATTAGACTGTAGTTTAATTTTAATAAAGTTCTCTTATAATTAGAAACGCATCTTTCACATATCAATAGCACTATGTAAGTTATGCTTTATTACAAAGAATTAACAGTAACTTGCCATTCAGATCTGAAAATGGTTTTGCGTGTCTAAGATCTGCTTTTAGCATTTTCCAGGAATTTTAATTAGTCTTATTAGACTATACAGTAGAGAGAGTCCCTTCAGACATTTCTGGTCTTTGTCTGACTTTGATTCAGCCCAAAATTATTTCTTTTGATGTGTAAGTTTACTGCCAACTGAGTAAGTTAAATCTACTCTTAATAAGTTAAGAAGTGCCTGTGTTTCTCTGAGGAAAATTGTGAGAACATATTTCAGGCCTGAGACTGTTTCATTGACAGGAAATAGTTACATCAGTTCAGTCACAGCACAAAACCACAATCTCTATTATCTATTTACAGCCAATGCAGTGTAGTGCAATTTTATACCAACTTGTATTTTTTTACTGTCTTGCACTACAGGTTTAGTACATATTGTTGGAATGGTACCAGCAACCCACTAACTTTCTGTGATCATGTTAATAATTTAAAAATACATTGTATATAACAACCACAAGAAAAAAAGTGCCAGAACTGTACAATAAATTTATTTGGAAAAAAAAAACAAACCAAAACAAAAAAACCTTTGTTTAATAATCTCCAATGAAGATGACAGGAAAGTTAATGAATAATTGTGGTTCCACATGAGAATAGAACTAATAATTATCATATTATTTATTGAAGTAATTTATTCTTTGGAATATAATTTAATTTCCTGTGAACATTAAGAAAAAGTCTATTAGCTTCCCAAGTACAGGTGTTTATCTTGTTTAGGATAAGTATTTTAAGTCAACAGTACTCATGCTTTATTTGGATTTAAATTTAAGTTTTAAAATCTTACTTTTAATTGATGAAGAGTTGCCACTACAAACTGTCTGTAACCTTCAAATTCAGTACATGGGTTACCCATTAGAAACAATTCCTTCAGATGAATATTGCATTTTAGGGATTCAATGCTGGAGAGTTCACCAATGAAATTTGCGGTCAGGTCAAGTTTCTTCAAGTCTTCACAGCCTGTTTGAAAGCAACCATAATTCAATTTGTCCATAACGTAAATGTACATGATACACATAGACACATGTACACACTTGGATATAAAACTGTCTCCATTTGTGTTCTGTAAACTGATTTCATTCTATCAGACCACATCTTTTCCAAGACTCTTTCTGAGTGAAAGAGCGACTCACAGCTAAAGTTTATGAGCTTACAATATTTACAGGAATAAAACAAACTCAATAAAACACAAAATACCATAACATTACTGGTTTTATCAGTATCAAAACTTTGAGGACATTTACAGATGAACTATTCAATATTTAATTTTCACATAAGCTGGATTTCATTTTTACAGTCTGTTTGCCTTGATATTTCTTCTCAGCTAAGTCTTAATCATATGGCTAAAATCCAATCCAATTGCTTAAGGACAGCAGGATCAATTATGAGTTTCAGTTCTGAGTATAGTTAATCTCTGGTAATATTATTCAAGTACAAAGATAAGATTTCCCAAAAACTCACTGCAAGTTACATTCTTCACTTTGTGGACTCAGCTGTCATTGTAAATACTTTATCTTTGCTTAAATTTCAAATACCAGTGAGAAAGTGTTTGTACTAAAACAATTCATTACAAACAGAAGCTCTAAATTAGGTAACAAAATGCTCTGGAAAATCTGATTTTTTTAATTTATCAGCCTCTCTTTTTATTATAATGTGCGCATGAACCATAACCTTGACTCTAAGAGTAAAAAGTTTAGCTGAGAGGAAGCTCAGTTTTGATTCACATCACTGTAATCACTTTCCTTTCCTTATCTATTTGCTAAGTTTTATGAACAGTTGAGCTGTTAAGAAAGTAAACAACGTAGAACAATTTATTAGGGAATTTAAATAACCCAAATTTATGCAAGGTCCAACCCCAAAGGTTCTAATTCCTAAATAAATGACAAATCACAGTAATAAATAATGCAGCCTGATAGACAAACTTAAAATTTAGTGGCATGAAAACAAACCCAACTTTCTCACCAAATTCCCAAATATGTCATAACTACCTACTTCAACTTTTTCAAATTTGTGTTTCGACCATTTGCTTGTTTTTTATTTAAGCCATCCTCTTGAACCAGCTTTCAGACTTAAAAACACAAAATAAACCAACCACCCAATTAAACAAACAAAATAAAAATAAAACAAAACCAAATCAAAACACACAAACACAAATAACCAGCCAACCAACCAACCAACCAGTTTATTTGGGGTTTTTTTTTAATTTTTCCTTTGTCAAGGTGGGTATGTTAAAGATACAGCAGCTGGCCTAATCAGAACTGAGAAACAGAAAACAATCAAGTCATAAATCATTCAAGTAATAATGGAATATGTTTATGGGTCGCCCCAAGTCTTAGATTTTAATCTTGGAAAATGCCCTATTTTGCACGTGAAATGTGCAAAAGTGACAGGATAAAGGATTAAGCACAGATAAAACAGACAGGATTTCAAGCAATGAAAGAGAAAAAATCCTCTAAAAACCTCTTTTAAAGAAACCCAGACCCTCAATGCAACCTGTGCTGAGCACAGAGCCTTCTTGTGTGTGACATTTGATTCCTGAAGATGAAATGTGACCCAGAGACATTTAGGAAAGTTCAATGAGAAAAAAATCAGCAGTAGGAAGTACTTGCTAGAAAGAAACATTTATTGAAACCCTGCACCCAAGGATCCTCTAAGTATCCACAAAAACCCTTACGGGTGGGCACGCTTATTGGCTTCCACCATTTCACAATTAAGTGTTCTAATATGAAAAGACAAAATGGATTTTTCAAAATCTGACCTTCCAGATTTTCAATTCTTTCAATGTTGTTCAAAGCCACATTTAAATATTCCAGCTTCTTTAGTTTGCCCACATTTTCTGTAACAAAACATAGATGGATTATTTCAGTTTTCAGCACTGGAAAGAACATTATGGTTTCACTTGCTTACTTTACTTTAAAACAACAATGAAGCAGAAAAGTAGGAAGGACAAATCAGAGTATGTACCACATTAATGGACATTAAAATTTTAATGTTAATAAAAAGAAAAAACAAAAAACTTTTCTGAAAATACAAAATAAAAAAAGCAAAAAGAAATAAGGAAAGTTACAGACACATTTTTATCACAAACTCATAAAACACGTATTTAATTCAAGAGGAATGGCTGAAAAAACATAGCGAAACATTCCATCTTGGGAAACATGACACATCTACAAATTCAGTGACACAAATCCTACCACAGTTTACTAAGAACTTGGGAGAGGTATTTTCTACAAAATTCACAAACAAATGATGACATCAATTTCTCAGCAAGAACTTGTGCAGCTTAGTTTGGATGTTTTGTTTTTGCTGCAGTATTTCTGTAACAGCAGTGCCTGTGCACATGATGATGTGACAGCCAGTGGTACCACTCGTGCACGCTGTGGATGCCTGACAAGCCCCTGCCTGCTCATGGGGAGGGCTGACCCTGAAGCTGCATCAAGGCTTGTGTTAAGACACAGCCCAACAGAGCCAATATAAACCATTTTGTTATGATCTTCAGAGCATGCTTGGAACTGCTGTGTCCTCTGCAAGGACATGCTGCAATCCACTGGAAGAATAATTTCTGCACTTCAGTACTTTGGAACACAGCCCCTGTTGACAGGGGACATTTGGTCCCCTGTTTTTGGTCACCACCATAGTGTCAGGAGGGGTTGGTGGTGCTTGTTTTGGTTGTTTTGGGGTTGGCTTTTTTCATTTGCTATTAAGGTATTACCTCAGAAAGCTGTCACATTATACAATAATATATGAATCACCAAGTTGCATACCTTTTCAACTCCTACAGTTAGATTATGGTAACATAAAAATTGCTTGTCTCAAAAATGAAATATTCTGAAAAAATTTTGTCTTCAAAAAGCAACAATCTGAATATAGTATCCTGTGCTAACCTGAAGGAGGCCTGAGTGTTGACAGAAAAACCACAAGATGATATCTTGTGCCTTATTAAGGACACATTAACAGAGAGAAAACCAACTTATTTTAGTCCCTCTTTTGATGGGGTAAAGAAGCACAAAGTAGTTTAAATAAAACTTGTTCTTTCTGGGAGAAGATTCCTCCACTTTAGGAAATGCGTATGTTATCAGTAGAGACAAAGCTTCCTGATCACCTGATAGGTTTTTCCTCAAGAAAACTTACAGGATTTGCCTACAAGTTCTGAGCACAGAATTTCCTCCTAAAACCTTAGTATTTTTTTTCTTCCTGTTAAGGAACTTCTAAGAGATATACTAATATAATTTCTGAACACTTCCAACTTTTTGTTGTTCATCTAGACAACATGTGTAGAATCTAAGCTTTTCCAGCCCAAGGCTTGATGTCACATTTTCCAATATGGGACAAAACCAGACCATATGAAATTATATCTTCTCCTGCGGTGCAGGAAGACCATTAAGCGTACGAAATAGAAAGTTTAGTTCACACACACTAGACAGTATTTTATCTCAACAAAAATTATTTCACTGTTAACAAAAAGATGATTTTGTGAAAATAAAATTTTAAAAAGAGCCTGAAAAAGCTAATCCTGTGATATCAGAGTCCATGGAATATGGTAAACTCTTTGTCTCTCTGTTTGCCAGAAGATGGGATATTTAAACTATATCCTGCTTTTTGAAATTTTAATCCATAAAATCACACTCATATTTTAATGACTTGTATCTCAGTAGTATCTTTTTAATTTAATATTTCCCTTGCAAATTTCTGAGCTTCTTAGAAATTTAATAAAGAAACCAAGAAAGGAACTCTTGTTAGCAGAACTTTCCCTTAAGTATAACAGAATACTTTTTTTTTTCTGATTTCAGAATTAGGCATGTGAATACATTTTAAAAGAAACATATAGAGAAAAGACTTACCAATTTTTGGAATTAGGTTATTCTGAAGATAGAGAATTTTTAAATCTCGACACCATTTGTCAAGATGCTCTAGCTTTTCTATTTCCTGCTGATGTAAAGAGATTTCTTCCAGTGAAAAAATTTCACAGTTGTTATGTTCTGCACGTCTTCTAACAAGATCTTCGGTGACTGAAAGAAACATTAGATGTCATATTTCCCTGTAATAATTTTCTGCCATCTGACTTATGAGCAAATTATAAAATCATTAAAATATTTTGTTCCACCATACCAAATAGCCTGGTAGGAATGACAACAAAAATAAAATCTGCCAGAAAAGATAACAAAATATCAAGTACCAATTAGCTTCGACCCACTCCGCCACAGTAAACATCTTTTGTGAAGCACAATCACGTCACCTGTAACGTTTGGAAAGATCCATATGAAAACTGCTGAGTCTTCCATAAGAATGTGATACAACCCTTGCAGAAATTAATCCAGCAGACACTATTTTCAGCATAGCTTGGGTTGCAGATTGATTCATGTAGGCAAGTAGTGGAGTGTTTTATGCTGTTTTATTTCCAGATGCCAGATGTTCACACCATAGACAGCAGTGGGGGGTAGAGGGAAGCGAAGTACAGTGTGTCATCATATTCTTCAACAAGCACAGCATGCACAGAAATAAGCAGGATAAATGCTGAAAGTAGGCAGATATTTTTTATGCCATAACTAAGTCACACTTACAAACGTTTATGTGAGAATGAAATGTATACCTAGTATTTCTTAGGCACTACCAGCTCATCAGAGCCAGAAAAGGAGTTTCAGTGGCTGAAAACCACCAGAGACCTGGGTTCAGTTATCATGTTGTAATATTTAATGCCAGGCAGTCTTTCAAACAGTGAAAAGGTTCTGTATAACAAAGGCAAGGAAATTCTATAAGAACCAGTGCTCACTCCTGAGCCAGAAGCTAGAAGTTTGTTTTCAGCACACTGCACCAAAAAGTGCCTGCATTTTCTTTTCCTTGACAAGCACTGGACTACAGTGAAGTATGGAGGAAAACCACAGGGTTTTATCAAATTAGCATAGGTATTTTCATTGTGTTTAATGCTAAAAAAAAGACAAAAAAGCCTTCCAAAGAGAATCTGAAGAAAAATAAGTAAAAAGAAAAAATATATAAAGATCTGTGAAAACAAACTGTTCTTACCATGCATTAATTAAAAGTACTCTTTCACTTCTTTGTCTCAGGGAGGTTTTGTAAATCATCCAGTTTTATTAATGGTCATGGGATGGCTGCACACATTCACAGTGACCAGCAAACTATGTACCAATACAGCCCAAACTCACGTGTGTCTGTACAGCTCCTCTGCCTGCAGTCTTTGGGAAAGGGGTGAAACTGGTTGTGTTTGTATTACATTATTTAAAGATATCCAGGCTTAAATTTCCCTTCTGCTTAACAGAGTTTCACCCGACAGAATTAATTTACAAAATTAAATGTGGAGATACAGATATTGATTGAAGGGGGAACCTGTCTGCACATAAATCGTGTTGGGGAAGGTGTCTTTGTCTCTTTTAACCACATTGAGCAGGTTTATTGCATCTGAACAATCATTTTCCTTTCCACTTGTTTAAAGTAACAGAAAAAGAAGAGGAAAAAAAGTCAATGATCATGACTAAATACTTTAGTCTTCACAATAAATATGAAAAAACATTGACATTTCTAGTCAGTTACTTGGCAAAACTGCTGGAAAAGAAAAAAAAAAGCCTGCTACTACTGTGTTTGGTGGCAGATTTTTCAGTGCCACTATTACCAGGTAATTTTGAGTAGAAAAACAATACTCCACAATCTGCATAAATACACACTGGTAGCAATATTATGCTCTATAACCTTTATACAAAAAGAAGGCATAAAAACTATTCCTGACAGCTTAATTACAGCCCAATTTCCACTTGCTGACGAAAATTGAAATTATTTTTGCAGTAATTCTGCAAAAATGTCCACTTTCATTAACAGATAATTGGCAAAGCATAGACAATCATTCCCAACAGAAGCTACAGAGAAGCTTTAGAAACCTAATTTGAGATCCTGTTGTAGGGAACTGCCTGAATATTTGACATATTGTGTAATATCTAGTTCATTTAAGAGGAACGAGGGGAAACAAGCTTACAAGAGAAAACAAATATTAAATACAATTTTAAATAACAGCATCTCCAGCACATTGACAAACACACTGAACTCACTAAAAAGTTCATTAACCAGATTTTCTGGCATTGTGTGCAGTAATGGGACACTGGAGTAGCAACCTGAGAGATCACAGCTACTCCCAGGTTCCCATGAACACAGGAGGGAATGAGGAATGGCATCAATCAAGCGGAGAGACCAGGTCTTGAAGTTCTAATGCCAGGGCTTCCAAGGATTACATTTTACTCAAAAAAGGAAGCAAAAATGAAGGATAACATTAAAGATATTGAAAGAATAAGCAGACTGATAGCTGCAGGTATATCAGGAGATGGTGGGGGAAGCTGCATTTCAGAAAAGTGAAGTATGCAACCATTACTTTAAGACTCAAATTCATGTTGCGCTGTTCAGGAGATAAAGTCATTCTCCTTCAGGCAGCGCCTGCTCACAGAAGGCATCTGCCAGCTTCCTGCAGGGAGAAGGAGTTCCTGTCCAAAGCACTGGTTTTGCCCAGCACAGGACTGAAGACTAGTGAAAATATACAATCAAAACATATTACAAGACAAATCACAGAAGAAGGGAGCTCCTTTTTCATGAGTAAAAGGTGTGAGCACTCAGTCTTTTGGGTCATACTTCTTTATCTGGAAAAGATGATCAATTCATAAGTAACAGTAGAGTATTTTACCTCATTTGAGGTTTTTCCACATCTGACAGACCTGGGCTCAGACGTAAGCCATCCTATCCAGTATCCCCCCTTGGAGGGGCTGCCCCACACAAGGAGGGGTCCCTCCCGACCTGGGCCATCCCAGTCCCCGCTGCTGGCCCTCCCAAGGGCTGTTTTGAGAGGAAAGGAACCCCTGTGCTTCATGTGGCGAGATAAAATGAGGAGTAATTGCCAAGGAAGAGAAAAATCTGACAGTCATCCAAGGGAGGCAGGAGGGCAGGGGGCTGCCAGGGGGTTGTGGGTATGATAGGCAAGGGAGACAACTGCAGCAAGAGGGAACATGAATCAGAGAATTGTTTAGATTGGAAAACACCTGTAAAATCATCTACTACAACCCAGCACAGCCAAATCCACAAAACCATGTCCCTAAATGTCACATCTACATGAGTTTTAAATAACTCCAGGTGTATTGACTCCACCAGCTCCCTGCTCAGCTTGTTCTATTGCTTGACAACCCCTTCCATGAACAAATTTTCCCCAACATCTAAAACTAAACTTCTGGCACAACTTGAGGCCATCTCCTCTCGTCCTGTCACATGGCAGAAGAGGGCGACCGCCCTCTGGCTACAGCCTCCTTTCACGGAGTTGCAGAGAACGGTAAGGTCTCCCTGAGCCTCCAAGCTGAGCATCCCCCAGCTCCCTCAGCCGCTCCTCATCAGATTTGTGCTGCAGCCCCTTCCCCAGCTTTGCTGCCCTTCTGCGGACACGAAGGAGGCGTGCAGGGCGCGGGGCCCGTCCTGCAGAGGAGGGCAGGCGCTCCCCGACACTCACTGTGCACCATGGCCCCTCAGGCGCCGCCGCCATTCCAGCGCTGCCACAGCAACGGCGCGGCCGGCGCTGAGGGCGGCGCCGCGGCCTGGCTGTAACCGGGCCCGAGCTGCGCCGGCCCGGCCCTGCCTTCCCTCGGCGGGCAGAGACCAAATGGCTTTTCCTCAGGCGGAAATCTCGCGTCTCGGCCTTTGCGTGACGCTTCTGTCCTCCCCCTGCATATCCGTCAACTAGTTTGCCTCACACATTTTAGGCTGAGAGCTTGTTTTCCGTTGTTTGTGAAAGCAGCCTGTTCCAGCGAGTCACAGCCTTGTACAATTTTAGAATCACAGAACAGTTTAGGCTGGAAAAGACTTGTAAGATCATGAAGTCCACCCGTTAATCCAACACTGCCAAGTCACCACTAAACCATGTCTCCCACTGCCAGGCCCACACCTCTAATTTTGTTAGGGGTGATGATTCCATCAATTCCCTGAGCAGCGTGTTCCAATTCTGGGTCACGATTGGCATAAGATTGAAGTGGTAACATCAGGAAAAGTCGGTCTGTATTTCCCATCCATCTTCATTAACCTAAAGGTCTGATCAAACCTGAAGGTCATCTTCTACTAATGGGTAATTCACTTAAAAATTTAAATAAGGGAGTAGGAATTTTTCAATGATCAAATTCATTTATTTAGCCATTTACCTCTGATGTAAATGCAACTCTCCACAGCCACTCTGCACCTTTCTATCTGTACTGCAGATCAGAGGAGTATGAAGGTGTCATTGAGTTAAGACTCCTGAGATTTGTGGAGATGATGAGACACAAAGGAACAGAGGTATTTTATACACTACAGTATTTGTCCTGGTGTATCTGACTGGATAAGTAACAACTCCAGGACAGCGAGATTTACAGAGCTGCTTAGTTGTGGCCCATGGCCCCAGCACATAATCACAGACATTAAAGAAGGGCCACTAATCCTCCTACCTGCACATTTATATCAAATTGCAGGCCTCTTCAAATAATGACTTTTTTGCTAGTAATATTAATTTTTCACTTGGAAGTAAAATTCACAATCAAAGTATTTTAAACAAGGGAAAAAATCTTGGTTTTGCTGCGTACAGTATTTTAAACCCTGTATTTACATTGTATTACATTGAAATGCCTATGTTATTTGGTTAAGCTGAAGTCAAGGAGGGAGAGTATTCATCCCTTTTTCAGATATCCTATTGAAATGCCTATGTTATTTGGTTAAGCTAAAGTCAAGGAGGGAGAGTATTCATCCCTTTTTCAGTTATCCTAGATTATAGTTCTGAAGAAAGGAATATAAAATCTGCAGTTAATTAAATTACCAAATATTAAAGTGAGTGGGTTGACTTGGTAGGTTGCCAGGTGCCCACCAGCTTTTTTTTTTTTTCTCACTTCCCAGCCTCAAAAGAAGATGGGGAGAAAATATGATAAGAAGCTCATGGATTGAGCTAAGGGCAGGAATGTCAAACAACCATTACCATCATGGGCAAAACTGGTTCAATTTGGGGAAATTAATTTAACTTTTTTCCAATTAAACAGAGTAGGATAGAGAGACATAATGATAAATCTAATTCCACCCTCCTTTTATTTCTCCCTTCTCCCCAGCTCAGCTTCGCTCCCAACCCTTGTATCTCTATGTCCTGAGTTAAGCCACAGTTTGTTTTAATCAGTGTGTATGCAGGTCCTGTTCGACAAATCTAGTTAAGCTGCAGGACTACTTCTTCAAGCAAGTAACTTCTCACTTGCAATGGCCCAAAAGAAGAACTCTTTGTACACCGGTGACTGGAAAGCTCTCAGGGTGTCTGTTTTTCTCTTGTGAAGAACAGTTTTGTTCATGACTCAGGGCTAAATTATTCAGGAAGACAGTAAGCAGCACTTTGGAGTATGTGTTTGCAACACACTGGTCCTCACCTGCTGGTCTGGCACATGCAGGGCAAAGCTAGGTGCTGAAGTATGTTATTTGCTGTGTTCTTTATTTTCATATAGTTTTGTTGGGGTTTTTTGTTTAAATTATGTACTAAGAGCTTTCAGCAGCACAAGCCTGAAATGCTGGCATGAAGCAATGTATATGCCAGAGATAATGTAAAGAATCACATTACAAACAGTACAATGGAGATGAGAAGGAAGAAAAAGTCGCCTCTGGCATACTTTTCCTGAAGAAATTGAATTTACTGCTTTAATACATTACAACTTTATTTGTTACATGTGTAAAACAATGCAATATGTATTTCTATGTAACAACAAAAATGAGCTTCATAGCATTATTATTACAGTGCTAGCATTTACAGCAATTATAGTATTATTAATACAGAGGAACTTTGAACATTTCAACTTTGTCCATAAATACACTCATGTAAGGTGCTCCAACCCCAGAAAATTGATATCCATGTACAAAGCTGTTGAAGTGCTGCAGCTTAGAGTCTCAGCTGATTGATACCCTCTGTGAATTTAAACCTGTGTATTTTTATTTATTTCCTATTGATTTACTGTTTTTTTCAAATCTTATTTTTTATTTTATTTTTCTATGGTTCTAGGTGATGTAGTCACCGGTACAAAACAAGGCTTTATGTTTGCACTAAAGTACCAAAAAACCCTCCCTCAAAGAGCACATAATCTGCAGGGCAGGACATGAACTCACAAATAACAAGTATTCACTGAAATACATGTAATTTCTCATAATAATAATAATCTCCATTACTTAAAAACATTCTCAAATACAAGAAGAAATGAGAACAGGAACAACTTTACTGGTATGGAAATGCCAGAGGTAGGGGGGGAAAAAAAGCAGCATGAGAAACCACAAAAAAGTAAACAATATAAAAGTAGTAACTGTTTTGCTCAGTGTATATAAAACATGCAAAGAGTTTTATAAAATAATGCAGACAATTCATAAAAATATACATCAAAAAGCAGATTTTGTAGAACTGGACTACGTGGTCATAACCTGTATTCTGTACCGTGTTGTTTTTATTCCATATAACTTAAATTAAAGATATTAATCTTTCTATGCTTTGGCTTCTATGAGTAATGCTTTCAGGATAACTGCAAACCAGACTTGTTCACAGACCAGGAACATTTAAAATTAAATAATGGCACCAATATTACCATCTTCCACATGAACATTTCCCCTATAAAGCACTACATGACATAATCTCAGGAATAACTCTGAAATTCAGCTGAACACATCTGAAGTAAGAGAATATAAGACAAGGTGTAATGATAAAGATCATATATATTAAAAAAGCAATAAACTGTATGAAAAAATACACAAGGGTTTATAAATATATGTCACAGCACTTCTATTTGATTTTCTTTCTCTAAATAAGGTGCTATATGAAAGGGGAATAAACATTTAATTACTGGAGACAAAAACCCCATAAAATTCTAGTTGTTTTCTCTGTTTGTATAAGTGTCAGTTAATCACTAATCAATAAGTGGTTTTACTGTGAGAGAATTATATTCCACAGTTATCCTAGGCTTGATACTGTAGTTAATAGAAGTTGCAAATACTCATTACCTCTGAAAGTCTGGATTTACACATTTAGGTTGGAAATTTTTTTCAGTTTTACATCAGAAAAATCCTGGCTTCAATTTTTCATCCAACAGGAAGAAACATATGATTGTGCCTATTTTCAGAGAAAAACGATGAGGCATGTTTTTATGTCCATAGGAATATATGGAAGGGAACTGCCAAAGCCAATCAGTCTGGTAATTGACTAGAACTTTGTTAATTCAACATCAATGAATATCAGGGAAGGCAGATCTTAACATCCTGAGCATTTTATTTTTAGCCCTAGAACTCCTTAAACAATTGAGAAATTGTCTCAGGAGTTCCCTCTCTCCAGCTCAGAACAATTCCAATTTACAGATTATATTTATTAATAGACAGATTATAGCAATTTATTGTAGACCTTTTTTTTTTTTTTTCAATCTCAATCAGATTTTTCTTTGATAGTTTACAGTGAACTAATGAATTTAAAGTGAACTCTTCTAGTTTTCAGCATAATTGCTTTGTTAACTGCGGGTAATTGCGGTCTTGGACTTTTCTCTCAGAATGGGATTTAACTTTACAGATTATTATTTCAAGAGATTATTTAAATACTAAAGATCTTTATAATCCTTTAGTTTTAAAAGGGATTTTAGTAATGGACCTTTTATGATAGTAATAAAATAGATAACAAAATATTTACATTTTACCTAGTGATATTTGCTCTCAGTTGTCTTTGTGCTTTAAATATAAAGGAATTATTTAACACTTACAGTATTATTCAAGTGTATTAACTGTAAGTAAATATGAGGATGAGTATTATAAATACTGTTTTAGTTACATAATATATCAGTTAGCACATATACTAAGCCACTATCCAAATCCACTATATTGGATAGCATGATGACAAGAAATTAATATATAAAATATGGGATAGAATTGTTTTTATTTAAAGAAATATTTCACAGGAATTACAAAACATTTATTATCGAGACAAGATACTACAGGTACAACACTTCTTTGCATGATTTCTTTCAGGTAGTCATCAAGAACTAAGGCTTCACTCATATTTGATGAGAAGAAAAATAAACCTAAAATTAATTGTGTTTTAGAGGAAGAATACTATCAAAATCTGTTGGGTTTTTTTTCTCACAGGAACATGTAACCATGGCCATAAGGAGGTATCCAGGAGTTCTATGCTGAAGAGCTGATGAAAATAAATTTGAGGAGGAGGAAAAATGAAAACTATTATTGAACTCATTTGAAAATGCACAGAAGTAACAAGTCTGCTTTTAAATTTTTATGAAGTGCAAGAGATGAGCAAGTTTTGAACTGTGGAAGGTCCTGTCTTGCAGTAACCTGTGTCAATCTGTGTTTAGTTTAGTCCTGCCATGCAACAAGTGCCCAGTTCTCTACTCCATCCTGTTGTACCTGCTTTGGTTAACATTGATAGTGGCTTTCAAAACCAGTGAGCTTTCAAGCTCTGATGTTTCAGCCCTTACATAAACAGTTCTACTGACTTGAAGTGCAAGGTGTGGCACCCCTGCTTGGCATGCTGTGAGTAGGACATTTTCTCACCATAGGCAGAGTGATCAAATGACTGCACTCCTTTCTAAAATGCTTTGTTCTCAGGATTAACACCCTCCTTTAAGAGTGGAAAGAAAGGTTTTCCAGGTTGTGTCTGAAGCTGTGCAGATGCCTTTAGATCTCAGAAGTTGAACTGCACTCAATCAGGAAACTGCTAAAGAAGCTGTTCTATCCACGCTATAAGGAACACAAACTGGGCACAGCTCCACTTGGTTCCTCCTTTTCATTTTTAACTGTACAAGGTGGAGACATAAAGCAAATAACAAAGCCAGGACTGGGATGATGAACTCCAATTACAAATAAATCAGTGTTCTTGTTTTAAGAGTTTGAGCTTCAGTGAGGCCTAGAAATGATTGATAAACAGAAATTGGAGTGTGAGGATGAGGCTTGAATGAAAAAGAATAGGGAATAGAAGCATATCTAAGTGTTTTTCTGATATTCTGAACCAATTCATGTTGATGCTGCTTCACTGCTTCAGTGGAATGCGACCAACTCAGAGCAGCACAGCACCTGGTCCTGCTGTTCAGTTCACACTTGGGAAAAGGAAGACTTGTTTTGCTTGTTACTGGAAAATATGTTTTCTCTGGGCTGAAGCACAGCAATTGTTAACAGCTTACACTATTTAGACACTGCTGCCAGACAAGAGAAAGAAAATATATAATGCAAATGCAGTAAAAAATGAGTTATAGACATCAAATTGGAGTAATTTACAGTGAAAACTGGCAAGGGTCCTGCAGTTAAACCTTCTTTTAATGGAAAGTCCATGGAACCTTTCTAGGATATTTGAACCCTATAGAACCCTGTTCTATAATAGGACTCATCCCCAAAAGTATGTACTCACCAATTGTTCTTTATTATTGTTTTCTGTGGGGAAAAAAAAAAAAGAATACATTTTTGTATGTCTTGATTTAAATCACAATTTCTTATAATCATTTCATGTTATCTGTAGGTCCTGTTTGACAAATTCAGCTAAGCTGCAGGACTACTTGTTTGAGCAGGTAACTTCTCAATTGTGATGGGCATAAAAGAGGCATTCTCTGTATACCTGCTGCTGAAAAGCTCTCAGAATATGTTTTTCTCTTGGGAAGAACAGCTTCCTTATGACTCAGGGCTAAGCTATTCAGGAGGAGGGAAAGCAGCACTTTGGGGCATGTGCTTGCAACACACTGGTCCTGACCTGGTGGCTTTGGTAAAACCAAAGTATTAGGGACTAGAGACATGGCAACAAACTGATGCATCATCCCTCAAAAGGTGGGACTGTCATTGCACTAGGGCTATCCAAGTTGTGCCTTGCTGTTTCTGACTTCCAATGTACCCAGTTCAAAGGCTGATCTGACAGATTGTCTTGGGGCCTTTGGCATACACTGATCTCCTGGACCCTGATAGCTTTAGAAACAAAAAAAAATTCTCTTGAGCTTCACTTTCACCCATAACAATTCTGATAAGCCCAAACTTTTCAGTCTTAGAAGCATTTTGTATTTTAGACATTTACAATCCTGTGGTGCAAAAAAGGTGAAGGAATGGTAATTCATAAATCCATACTTGCTTTCAGCATGAAGTTCTATGTGTGAGCTAATGCCACATTGGGTTAGAGAGGCCAAATGATATCAATTCTGCAGTCCCTGGAAGGTGATGATGTGGTGAGCATCATAATTAGGTGGTTTTATTTTTTCCAATTAAAAAGAAAAGGCTAGGTCTGGTGTCCTGGGAGTGGACTTCAGAGAAGGGCTTGAAAGTGACCTCTGGAATCATAAATTACACTGCTTGGTCTGTGTCTGCATCATATTCTGGTATATTAGGTTTACCTCCCTTTTCTGATACATTTATTGCACATTTATGCAAAGGCAGGTTTAAGAACGAACAGAAAGTTTCTGCGAATACAAATCAGTAACTGGAAATATGGAATTCAGTACTTCAATACTGGAAATATTGAAGTCAAGTACTCTAGCAGCAACTTCAGATCCTACCTTCTGTCTTCTGACATGAAAACAACAGCAGGAATCTCCTTTCTCTTCTTAATATAAAATTTCTAAATTCCTCTCTTCATCACTTGACACTGGAACCACTTACCAAAACTTAGTTGTTTTGAAAAATGTATTGAGACTGAAGAAAGTTGACACAGGAGCATCTTGGGACAAAAGAACTGTGAAATTAAAATGCAAAATGCTGTAATGGATTGAAGGTTGCATTTGTCCCCATTTGACCATATACTGCTCTTATTAGGATCAATAAGACCCATGGATATACATCCAAAGATAAAATTTGGTCCTCAGATGTGTCTTAGTAAAAAAAAAACAAAACAAAACATATGTTGGCAATAAAGAAATTCTATACTTACAAACTAAAATGATCAGCAACAAAGTGACAGACAGTCCTCCCAGAAAATATCTGAGAACAGAACAATACCCAGAAAGGTTAAAAAAAGCCAAAGAATGCATATTGGGTTAAAAGAGGTGAAGCCTGGGTGGGAGGAGGAGGAGGGGTTCTTGCAGATGAACCCTCTGAACTCTGGTAGGTGAACTGTAATTTGAAACCAGATTACATAAACTATTGAAGATAATCTCCTGGAAAGAAAGACCTCAACATTCAGACTGTGAGAAAAACCCACTTAGAAAGATATGTATCCATTCTGATTCTTCTCAGCCTGCCAAAACCCCTGTCAAAGCAGACTTGGCAAAGTAGCTTCCATATCTGCATGCATATTTCTTATTTTTGTGCATATCTATGTAGCTTAGATATTTTCCTGCATCAACTATCATGTGAAAATATATTTTCACAATAAGATACATATAATTTTGAAAATATGACCCTTAATTGAAGTTTTATTCACCAGTTGAAATGAAGCAAGCACTCATGTCAGAAAATAAAAGAAATAAAAATTACCTTGTACATACTGAAATCATTAAGCACATGATCAGTGCAACCATCTGAGAAATGACATTTTGCACTGTCCTGGATTCTAAAATAAAAATCAGGAAAATAATGGGTTTTAATGAAAGTAAATATATGACAGGAGGCGTTTGCAAAGGCTACCTTCAGCCTGTGAGACCAGTCTCTTCGGTTGCTTTGAAAGAGAACTCGCCTGGAGTGATTCAAAGCAGAAACCTAATTTTCATTCTCTGGGTGTCTCTCAGGAGTCTTTTTTCCCCACAACTACAGAAACACTGTGCCCTCCATGCTCTCAGAAAACAAGCCTTTCTGCATAATTGCCTGTTTCAGTTTTTGCTCCCATGCCCTTTCCTCCATTTTCCTCTTCACTCCTCTTTTTTTTTCTGAAAAATGGATGAGGGAAAGATGTGAGGAGGGGGTAGTAATCAACTAAATACCAATTTTGTGATTTTATTTTTTAATCTTTCATTTAAAATACATGTATTAGTAAATGAATTCTATTCTACAAGGGACCAGATCCATATTTTTAATGTATTTTCACTTCACTCTGAAAATGAGGTGTGCCAGAATAAGAACATAACATACCTGCATTGCTCCAGGTCTCTTCATTTGCATTTATCATAAAAGAGCAGGGTTTTGAAGCACAAAATGGTTCCTCAAAATGAAGAAACTCGTCATCTTTGGTGAGAAATGATCCATTAGGTGCTGGAATTTGCCTTTGTGACACATGGTTATTACATTCAGAAGAAAAGTCTGAATCACCTACAAGAAATGCATGTATAACTGAGATTGCACAAAAGAAGAGCTCTGAGACTTTGTATTAATGAATTTAGGAATTAATTACTGAACCACAGGAGAGTTTCCAAATTGTTAGAGGTAGGGAATTGGCGGGTTCAAATGCAGGAGAGAATATGCAGAGTAAAGACAAAACTGCACAGAGCATAACAGATGAAGTTATTGAAGGAGCCAGGTGAAAGCAGACAGTGCCAGGTATTAATCACACCAGAATAAATATTCCTGGTGATGACTTTGCATTCGAATTCAGTCAAAAAATGACTTTTTGGTACAGAGCTCTTTGTGGATTCATACTCAGTTTTAATGCCAGGAGCTCTATTTAGAATTCTGTAGTTCATTCTGTCCTTTACCTGCACACCTTGGCTAACACCTGCAAAATTTCCAGAAAGAGATACTCAAATATGCACTAAACATAGACTGCAATGTTGTATCTTGATTACCAGGTACCTGATCAGGGCTTACCACTATCACTGTGACTGGCTTCTAGTTTACTACATCCATCAGGCCAAGGATCCTTTACAAGGGAGAAATCCATCCTGCTGGGAATGGTGGAGCTGAGCCATGAGCTGGAGGCACTGAGATTGAACAAGCTGTCAAGAGAGCGACGGATTTTCTTCCTTCGCCTGAATACACTAGAAAGAAAAGATGTGTTGCCAAGGAATAGAGCTAATTATTCTTGCTGAGCAGGGACAGAGCTCTAAAGCTTGCAGGAATGACATGAAAGAACCAGGTTCTGGGTGCTGCTTCCAGCCCAGTTTTTAACTCTGGGCATGTCACCAGGAATGGCTGCTGCACACCACAATATGTCAGGGAGTTAATATGCTGTATTAACAGCAGGGCTGATCATGCTGTTGTGATTCTGGATACTGTGGTAACAAATGATATCACAGCTACTGGTCTCTGACAGTGCTGTGAGTGTCTCATGCTACCTGTGATTGTCATCCTACCATATCCTATTTGAGGTAGTCTGAATCCATTGAACTCCAAGTTTTTTGAACTACATTTTATATGCCTTCCTAAACTGTCCTTCTGAATCAATTGATGATTTTCTTTGAGTGAGAATTCCAGGACCAGATCTTTTTTATTTATATATATATGTGTGTGTGTGTTTTAGACAAAGATATTTATATTTATACTTTTTTCTTAGTCCTTATCAGAGTAACACCCACCCCACTGGCAAAATGAGCTGTAGCTCTCTCCTTTTCCTTTATTGGACACAACTTCAATTATAGCAACAACTGTGCACTAAGGAGTTTTTGGGTAGTAAGATGTGACTGAAAATCAAGTTATTTCATTCACTGCACTTTCTAAAGCAATTGAGATGTTCCCATTCAGAAGTAATGCTGGTCTTATGCCAAGCAATATGTAGACAGACACAAAGACACCTCCAGATAAGGCCAGAGATGTGGAGGCAATCACCAACATGGATTAAAATGTACATATAGTTCACTTACCGAACTAAATTCTCTTTATATGTAACACTTGTGTGGGATGGTGTCAGTGTTATGTTGCCCTCTTCATCAGACAGAAAACTGTCTTCTGTCAAAACATAATAACCATTAGAAAGCAGTCGAGGGCTGCGGCGGCATGTAGGAAGGGAGCCTGTCAGAGAACTTGTGGAGCACTCATAGGCAGGATTGTCATCCAAAAAGGCACAAGTACAGCTGAAAAGTAGAAATGAAAGCCTCTAATTTAGAGGTCTGGACAGAGCAAATCCACAATTTAATAGTAATGAATTTCCATTCCCAGCTGATGGGGACTGGTAATGACATAGATTTAAATACATGGATGTGATGATATTACTCTTTACCGGGGGCTTCAGCCAGCTGACATGTGCATCACATGTTCCAGAGCTTCAGATTACAGGAGGGATACATGCCAGGGGAGCATTTCCTGAAGCATGGAGCCAGCTTGAGCTCAGAAGTGCTGGGTGTGTTTCCGTGGCAGTGTTCTTGGCCAAGGAGTCCTGCCAGACCTACCCCGACCTGGAGCCATCAGAGGCATTCCAGTATTTGGCTTTTCTGAATTCCTCTACATGGCACAAACTGGGTGCCCCTGAGCCAGGCAGGATTTACTTGCTTTTTTATAATCTGGCCATACTTAGTGAAGATTTAAGGATACACGACTTTTAACTCTCAGAAATCCTAGAATGCCATGCATCTGGAACAAAATGGGATAAAGCCCAGATATTGTGATAGCTCCATCCAGGACTGAAACACAATTGACTTTGGGATGAAATACAGCACAGAAAACTATACTCTCTGGTGTTTAAAATAGAAGTGAGTAGTGACAGAGGTGAAAGGATCTAAAAGTTGTAGACATTGTACTTAGTTTGACTAAAATTTAATTTATAGTTATACCTTTCCATTTAACACCTATGAGTTCCAAATTGCCATGCAGTGACATCGTGGAAAGAAAGGAAGACACTGGATTGATTTAGTGTCTGACCTGTGTTTCAGTAAGAGATTTAACTATCCCATATGGCATGTCACACAGAGATACCATAATTTCAGTGTAGGGAAAAGCAGATGGAAGAGAGATACTCCAAAACCTTGTAATTTCAAAGCCAGTGTTTCCAACCTCAACAGCAGTACTTCTGAACTTCCATTTAGGGCAGTAATTAAATTATTATCGGCACTACAGTTCTCAGTGGCCCAAAGGGGATTTTTACAAAATCTACACCAGAACAAAAATAAAATTAAGCAAGTGTAACTTTCCTTAATACCTTGGAAAAATATGTCTTGAGAGGTTGTGTCTAGGCTCTCCATCATATGGTGTTGAGCCTGCAGAAGCAAAGGTGAAATAAGAAGTCATTATCATATTCACTGACAGCTTGTGCATACCAGAAAGATAATAAAGAAAGCTAAAAATTGAAAGAAAATTAAAGGATTCATTAAAACATATGAAAGGATATGAAGGATATGAAAGGATAAAACATATGAAAGAATCAGGGAAAGACTTAGTGTTTATAGAAAACTCATTTCAACCAGGACAACACAGAATCAGAGCCAACAGAAATCAGATACTTTTACTCTGCCCAGTTAAGAGAGTTGAGCGAAACAATTATGGACACAAATGCAATAACTGCAGTAATTTTAAGGTGTTTTGCAAGAAATCTGCTTCATGCCAAAGCTAGAACCTGAACTAGCACTAGATACTGAGTAGAATGGAAAGGCCACCATTACCACTATATTTTATTTTCCTGATGAAAAGTGCAGACATAGCACAACCAGCACAGGGATTGCTACAGTGACAAATATTTGACAGTAATATTGTGGCAGGAGAATAAGGAAATAGGATTTGTCTGGATTACCATGGCTCAAGTGTGCAAAGGGCTGCTAGATGTTCCACACCTGACAGAATCAATCTTACAAAACGTGAGCAAGGGCTATCCATAGGGAGAATTTATGTCTATTATTACATGAAAAGATGAAAGATATGATCTTTCCCTATATTACCTTGTCTCTCCTGAATCTTTAGAGCTTCAGACTTACAACACTGTTAGTAAGTGCCCATCCTTCCCCTCCAAGAGGAGATAGGGCTCAGAGAATTTTATATTTTTATGTTCAGTTATGAGCTGAGGCAAATAGAAGACATGAAGGTCAGGGTTTCCACTTTGGTAATCTTGTTTAACCTCCTTGGAAAATCAGTTGTCAGCCACTTCACAGGGTGTGAAGTCTGACTCACCCTTGGGACCAGGCAAGGTGAAAGAAGTAAAATATTCAGGGTATTTTTTACAAATCCGTCCTATTACCCTGGTCCTATGCATACTGTTTCTCCTACCCTTTGTAAAAAAAAAAATCACTTTACCATGAACAAATTATGCTCTAATGGCCACAAAAATAACTCGAGGAGGAGAAAATGGGAAGAACTTGGGGGAAGGTACAGAGAGATCAAGAAGCATCAGTCAGAATGCCACGGAGCAAATTCTACAAAGAGTGGGACCAGTGGTGTATTTCATAGTTTGACATGTATTAGAGCTATTTTTAACATACAACTACCTCCTGAAATAATTTCTCTTATTTTAGGCAAAATCACGATTCTTAAATGTGTAAAAAAAATCTTACATTTGAAAGCAAGAAATGCATTCAAACTCTAGAAGGAAATACAGGGATGACTCAACAAGCAGTGTGTAGATTTGGATAAAAACTAAAACAAAGAAAATCCTAAGTATTATCAGTCAAAAAAGATCCTCTCCACAAGTTATTATTTTTATTAAAATTGACAAATGTATCCAAATTTATTTGCTCCTAGAGTTGAAGCAACATATGATGTTCCATACGTGTTGAAAAGTACTGCTTCACACACCCTAGGGTAACAGGGAATATAGATTATCTGTAAAAGAGTTAAAAAAGAAACAGAAACATGTTTTATTTTGTCTTGTTTGAAAATTAGGATGGGTAAGATATTATCAGCAATATAGATCAAATTATTAGTCATAGTGGAATCTCAGGCAAAAGTAACTGATTCTAGGGCAAAAGGTTTGAAAAGGATATATAGAAGTATATGTCAGGATCAATTATACCCATCATAACTCTTTAATAATCTGAGTGAAACATTCCAGCAACTGAAACCCACAGCACAGCTGTATTGCACGCAATTCTTTCAGTTATAATAAAAAGTAGCAATGTCTAAAAAAAGAATAACTTTTAGGAGTGGCAGCTTTCCCATGGGGTAGTGGTTTCACTGTAAGGTGTTGACACATACTGATCACAGAGGAAGGACAAACCACAGTCTTTCTGTTCCTCATTTGAACTCTCTCATAACTTTACAAGGTATGTCTTTGCAGCATGTTTATTTGCCACCCTCCAGAGAAATAAAATTTCAGATAAAATAGAGTATATTCATCTATTTATAAAAGAAAGTGAGCAATATACACATGCAGATATACTACTGGTGAGGCAAGGCATTGCCCTCTTTTCAAGAACAATTAATAAGCAGTTGTAACTTGCTTTTAAACTACTTTAAGTAACGATAATATCAAGCTTCTGTGAACAGTAATAGAAGAGGCAGCCCATCAGATTTTTTTGTTTGCCTTGATCGTGAAAATTTTTCACTCATGAATAATGAAGAGAGTTCTTGAAAATAATTCAATCAGTGATGGAGAAAACATGGAAACATCATGTTGCAGACAATGCTGCACAGTGTTCTGCTTTCATTTAATATTCAGTCCAATTTCTGCACTATTAATAGCGTGAGAAGCTGTGGTAATGACATAACAAAACAAAGCTTCTCAACCATCACTGTACAATGCAGCAGTGGTATCTGTGATCCATGAAATGAGCCATCAACACAGCACGTCTAAACCATGGCATGAGAAAAAGCCAAGAGCTCTATGAAATCTCGCTAAACACAAATCTGAGGTGAATGAGGCAACATTTTATGTCAAGAATCCAAATAAGAATTTAAGGCAGCAACCTCCTTTGGATTTCAAAACACACAGAAGTTCATGTTGTAATATAAACAAAAAGTCCAAACCAGTCAGTTTTACCTACCTTGCCCTCCAAAAATCAAATCAGTGTTTAAGCCAATGGTGCCTTCAGTATACAATCTAAATATTTACATTAGTACCTAGCAAAATATAGCACTAACTATTCAAATAGCTGAAACTCAAGCCAACGAGTTTTATTCTATTGTATCTACCAAACACAAGTCTCTACAAAGGGAGTTTTATTTGTTCACACATATCAGTTGTTTTTGAAGTTGTTTTCTCCCTGTAGGTAATGGTAGCAACATTCACAAAAACGCAAAACTTCCTGAAGAACAGCACAGAAATGAATCCAAAGCTTAGCTACTCCTCAGCTAACTATATTAAGAGATAAACAAGGCTAAAATCCTTCAAACCTGGAAAATCCATTTCCAAATTAACACATGCGTGCCAAGCTTTTCCTCATCCCGGGAGCCCGTGGGACTGGTGGAGGCTGTTCTGGGGCAGCTTCCCGGGAGAACCCAGCCCAGGCTCCTCGCAAAGGCTGCTCTATCAAGTCCCCTGTTTCCTTTTGAAAACAGCCCGTGCAATCAGCGGCACACAGCCCCAGTGAGGTCACGCTTCCTGTAAAGTAGCCTCACATCAGAAGCATTTGTTGTGAAGAGCAAAGCGAAGATAAAGATTAGCCCAGAACGCTCCTGCCGGCTGTTGCGAAAGAGAAGCAGCACTGGAAATAACGTCTCACTCCAATGATCACACAGAGAACAAAGACACAACCTTTTCTCATCAGTGACACGGTTTTGTTCCAAATTTGCTTTTCTACCTCGCACAGAAAACTTTCAAGTTGTGTATACAAATAATTCCATTTGTTGAAATACTTGTGAGCCTGACAGGCTTTGATGTAAGAAAATTATCCAGTTACCAAAAAATAATAACAATACGTTTTGCAAAAGCACTGTTGTACAGAAGATACATTTGGTGAGAGTTCAGAGCTACATCTCACAGCTGAAAACATTATTGCAAATATATGCCATCAATGTTAATATAAATTCCATTGAATGGAGAAAGGAATAAAGCCATTTGTAAACATATTCATTGTTGCATGCTAAATGTGTCATACTGTGTAAGGCATCATTCATCACACCTTAAAGTATAAAAATTAAATCCAAATCCACATAAGAGAAATAGAGCCTGAATAAGATATCCTGCAATCAAAAGGATTTGGCTGCAGAACTATTACATACAAAAGTAATATAAATCAGCTGCTTGACACTGAAATGTACAGCCTTAGGGGGTAAAACTTCATCTCCAAATAGATAAAATGATCTAGTAGTTTTCTCTCCTGATGCCTGTATGTATCACTGACAAAAAATGAAAGCATAAATCTAGTAAAATACGATTTATTTGATGATAGTTTGTGGGGTTTTTTTCCCCCTGGAGAAGGAAAAATACTTCCACTGATAAAAAGAATATAAAAACCTCACCTCCCAGAAAAGGAAACAAAAATAGGAATTAGGCATTTAGGATGTTGCAAAAGACCTCCTGTTTGTGAGTTAAACTGAGATGAACATTTTATGATCTTTTTTCTCAAACATGAAAATAGGGACACGGTCCATCTTCACATCAGTTCTTTTAATTTGGTGGAATTATGTCAATGGGGAAATGTAGTCCAGCACTATTTCCATGGATGCATGGGCTTCATCACAGCAGCATTTCCCTGGCCACCCTGCCTCTCTACAGGCAATGAATATAAATTCCCAATGATCTTTAAAACTAGGTCACCTACAGAAGAATTTCTGTACACACACAAATTTACTCCTTGGCTATATTTTTGGTTTCTTTTCTTATTCTTCTCAACAGGAAGCAGTGAATTCCAAACTTGAGCTGCTTTTCTGAAGGACATGGATATTTCATGTTTGTCTATATAGTTAAAATATATTGTGTCTATATCATATTCAGTCTTGGAGATGTTTTCTTTTTTAATCACTGTTATTTGTATCTGCAACTCACTGTTCCACAAGCCTTTGATGCATAAACTTCATTTATGCATTGGTGACTATTTTATAGGTGAATGCTAGACTATATACACATACATAATGGTTTATATACAGCTTTTTTTTTTTTCTTCACCCTGTCGCACCCCAAATTTCCCACTCCACCACAAGCCCTATCTCAACAATAAAAACTTCAAAGCAGGTTTCAAATTTTACAAAATGAGTACACCAACAAGCTTACTTGCAGTAGTTTTGTGCCTGTGGAACGCATTACCATTCAACCCACAAAAGGAAGGAAATTAGAAATTACAATACTAAATACAAAATTTTAATTTATAATTATATACTAAATATTCAATACTAAACATTTTTGTACAGTTCTCCCAGGCTCACTCTGCTTTTGATACAACAGATTGTGCAGGGTCTGTCAGTCCAAGAGAGGTGGGGCTGGGGTCCCAGCAGCCCTGAGCCTGAGCAGGTACCCCTGGGAGGGACACACAGAGTGCATTTATAACCACACCTATACAGACACACACAGCTGGCAACCCAGGTGACAGGAAAAGAGAGTGTTCACGCTGCACCAGCAGCTTCATCCTTCTCACCCCTGTGGCTGAACAGTGCAGAGGTCCACGCACATCTGTACACATCCCTCCAGCAGCTGGGCTCAGGAACTCTATCTGCCCAACAGCTGCCCCCAATCCCAGTCTCACCAGTTGCATTCACCCAGACATTGGAGCCCTCGGGGCCACAGCCCCACAGCCCAGCTGGTGGTGCAGAGCATCTCACACAGCTACAGCTGGCTGGGGTTCCCAGGTCCTCAGCAGCCCACTGAGAGACACCCCAGCCCACATGTGTCCCAGGCAGCTGCTTCTCCCGGCCCCAAGGTGCTGTTGGCTCATCTGGGTTTCATGCCTGGCCACAAGGGCTGAGACTTCTCTGGAACAGCCCTGGGAAAGACCCAGCAGACAAGGCTTCCCTTCCTCTGAAATCCCTAATTCAGGCTCCCACCTGCCTTTGTGCCCCCAGGCTCCTCTGGCTGATCAGAAAGGCTTTTGATGGGCTGATAGCTCCTGGAATGGGAACAACTGGGTGCAGGGAATTCTTTGGGCTCCCCCCGACACTGTTGTCTCTCTGAACTTCTCTGTGAGTGTGCAGATGAGCTTTTAGCACATATTACACTGTAACTTTGCTATCTCAACGGCCCACTGCAACTCAATGCAGAGTTATGCTAAACACAATTTTCAGGAAGGGTATTTTCCTGGTAGAATGAATTGAGTGGCCATCATGGAGACAGTGGAGTGCTTATTGATTGAATGTAATTGAGAGTAATGTGATGCTTCTGTAACTCTCTTTGAACCTCCTGGAAACCTGACAACCTTTAACTGTCCACCAGATTCAGCAACCATCAAATCAGGCCATTTTTCCTGTATCACAGGTCTGTGTCAATATTGTTTATATATTACTCAAAAGTAAAAAAAAAATATTCTGAGAGGTCTGAAAATTAATTGAAATTTTTTAAAAAATACAGCAGGGGAAGGGCTGGCCATGAGAATCTCTGAGCAGCCTCACTGGGTCAAAAGTAAGGTCTATCAAACTCTCCTTGCCTGCAGTCTTGCTGCAGGGCAAACTAAGACCCATTTTAATTTAGCTTGGTGAATGATAACATTTTAAGCTAAGTGCATGCCTTTATGAAGCAAAAACACTTAGCAATATTTGATGGACTGCTAATTGAAAAAAACAACAACAAAAAAATCTCAAACTGAGGCCTTTTATTTCAATTTTAAGAAAAGGCTGAATCCTGCATTAAGTTAGCATTTCAGTGCAGGTTACAGAATTGTCACATCATATATGATTTTAATAACCTGATCAGGTCAACTGTATGAACAAAGATTAATTAGCCTGAACAAAGATTAATTTGCTTTAAAGTGGAACAAATCCATTTTTAATGCTATCAGATGGAAATCCCATCACACTCTATCAGAGACTTTGAGATCCAGGATTGATTTTTGACCCCCAGATTCATTATTTTAGTTTAATTGTTTCTTCAAAACAGGCAAAAAAGGGCATTTCTTGTTTGCATGTTGGAATACAGTGAGTAGACCTGTAAAATTTGGAATTAGCTCTGAGCTTGCTAATACACTCATACTGCTTAAATCTTAAGAGGTTACCTGCAATAATGCCATGTCAGCTACCTCTGTATTGTACCATAGACATAGTCCAGATAGACAAAAAATGTTTAAAAAGGATCTAAATCAAGTAAGCCACTGATGGACAATGATATTTCTTTGTATGAAGCCATGACCAGTCTGCATTTTATCTCTGTCCTTCTTGATTATATGGTTCCACAGAGAAATTTCCTTGGTATCTTAACCTGATGTAGACATGGGAAAATGCCACATCATGATAGAAGAGCAGTGTAAAAATAGACATGGGAAAAACACAAGAAGTGCTTCCATTAGAACCTGTAACTCTCCCACCCTGCATCTGAAAATACTGCTTTAAAACCCATTTTATCAGAGAAAGAAAACAAAAGGAAGATGTTCAAATCCATCAGCCAAAGCAGAATTTAGTCAAGGTTGCTAATAGAACTCAGGTGAGTCCTCATTAGAGGTCTTCATAAATTTCCTCACAAGAAGATCTGACCATTACTGAAGAAGGAGAAAGGAACACTAAAAAAAGCAACAAACACACAGACTTATACTAAAAGCTGTTTGACTCAATTTTATAAAGGATTACAAAAGTTCATGAATCAGCACACTGCAGTGTCTGCTGTGACTACAAGCAGCCAGGACAGAGTCAGCTGTTGGCCAGTTGTGCTCCAGCAGCATCTTATTTGCAGAGAATAGAAATATTAATGCACAGATCACTGGTCTGAGCAGAGAATGTGTGGGAACAGGTTTGAGGTGATGTGTGCATGGTGTACACCCATGGTTCCTAAGCTCACAGGTCATCACACTTCTAGCACAAATCTACATGACATATTTTAGGACACACAGAGAGGGAAAGGACAGGGACTAAAGGAGGTAGCTGTGTGGGGACACTGCTGACTCTCAGCTCTAAAGGGTATAAGAAGCCATGCTAAAATCCATCACTATGTGACCAACCCAGGAATAACCCATAAGACATGGAGAAGACTCAGTTGCCCATATTTCTGTCTCCCATGTCACCGTAGTTAGTGCTGGACAGACCACTTGCATAGCAGCACCTGGGTGGTTAAAAGCTGAACAAGCCATGTAGATACACATGGCTTTAGGGACCTTCTCAGTGCTTTAACTAGACACATAAAATTTCATCTTTGGTCGGGGGTTTTCTTGTGACATTTTGAGTCCCAAAGTAAAAATTAGTATTCCTCTGGAGTGGCCATGCACTGCTGCCCACTGTACTTGGGAACCTGTGTGACAGCCTGATGTGATCTACATGGAACAGAGGGTCTTGTACCAATATACAGTGAAGGCTTTTGGCCAACATATGATTGTAAAGGATCACAGCATGCTTTATATATACTGAAAACCTGTAGCTGAGAGGTGTTGGTACAATTGCTTCCTGAAACAATAGTGGCAAAACAGTGATCATTCTGATCTCATGGTCATTTCTATAATAAATCCTACTGAGTGAGGCATAAATGAAGACCAGTAACAACTAAAGAGATAATATTCTTTAAAATGCCTGTCTTTACGAGCAACCTTATCAGTTGTCTCTCTGTAGTCTGACATTGACTGAGTCCCCTTCTTCCTGTATACCAGTATTTAAGCAAAGTCTAATTTTGTGAGGCATATACTGAGAGTCCACAGGCCTTTCTGCAATAGTTTGCAATTTTTCCAGCCTTGCCCATACCCAGCTCATATTTCCAGCTAGATCCAAAGTGATGTCCTAGACTACTTCAATGGCTGGGGAAAGGCAGCAGCACAGGCAGCCTCAGTATCCAGTGGAAGACCGTGACACACTAGAGGCAGAGTGGCTTTACAGCCTGGATGCTATCCAGCATTGCATAAAGATCAAAGCTTTGAAGGTGGCCTACAAGGCAATTAAGGACAGAGAGCAGAACTCTGATAGCCTTCCAGGAATCTGCCCATGTGACACCAGCACAGACCCAATGGCCAAGTACCAGAAAACAAGTGACTCCTACCCTGAACCAGTGCTCCTGTGAACAAATGCATTACAGGCATTTTACAGGCAGGGTTGGGCACAAAGGGCTAATCTCACAGTCAGCAACCATCCTTAGCCCCTGAGGACACCAATTTACACAGGACCACAAAGGAGACAGGAAAATATCACGCTAGTTTTAAAAAGTGATTGGTATTGCCTGCTGACAGATGTGATGAGTGTTTTTCATTCTCACCCCTGGACTCCACCAGGAGTGTGATTTTTAGTATTCTGTTTTCCTTCAGCACAAGTTCCAAATTCTGTCCACCCAGAGGTCAGCTCTCAGAAATGCAGACCATGAAAAACTGCGCACTGGGATATGTTTGTGAGTCAAGTGCTCTGTTGATCCACCAGAAAGTGTACGCTGCATTTCAATCTTATATGGAAATAATCTAGAAAATCAGTGCTAGGAGTAGGTATTATTACTACAGCTTTGGTTCAGCACTGCTCTCATCAAGGCTGTAAAGGAAAATTCAGTAAAATATTTACTGATGTATTGCAATCTACAGAATCTCCTCTAAAACCAAAACACAATCCAAGACATATGGCTGCAATATGAAAGGCAGAAGTGACACATTGCACAGCACTGTTTCTGAGGCAAAAGCAGAAGTACATCTCAAGAGGTCTATAATATTCACTGCAAAATAATATTCATAGCATGGTGAATGTTCCATATGCCCCTAAGAAATATCAAATGATACACAGAAAGAGGTTTAGTGAGGCTGTAACATGACACAGCAGAGCTGCTTGCATCCAAAACAGGGAGCTGCTCCCTCCCAGACATGCAGAGCATCAGGAGGTACCACTCTGGTGAGCAGCAACTTCTGCCTCAAGGTTTTTCCTTTAACCCTATCAAATGCCAATGTTTGCTCTTTCTTTCTTTGCCTGAATTTAGGACCCGTTCACTAATGTCAGAACTACCTGCTAAATGCAAATTTCATTACCCACCTGGATTTACCAGATCTCACTCCTTAGAATTCTCTCCTTACTGTACTTCACCCTTAAAATACTGCCAGTAGGGAACCTTACTTCTGCTTTACAGCTTCATGCCACCTCTCCAGCAATGCAGTGGAACATAGCACCTGTGGGCAAACAGCCAGTTCTCTGAGAGAAACCACTGACACTCTGCAAAGAACCAGTGAGCAATTCAATTAAAATGTCCAGCTTCAGTATCTTTCAAAATTAGAAAAAGATGGGATTGATGTCCCAAACCCACAGGGTTACTATTTTGTATGGTGTCCATGGCAATGGGTGTTAGTGACTTTTTCTTTCGTGCAAGGCCAAATCCTTCAAAAATCGTCCACTTTAGGGTATTTCCCAGCATCTGGAAAATTTAGGGCTTTGAAAGGGAAAGAGTTCAGTGAGATAATGGAAATCTTCACAGATGGAGGGAGGAATTTCTGGAGGGGAGGAAGTTTCTGGGATGAAAGAAGAAGGGCAGAGAAACTGAAGAAGGGGCCATAGCAGCCTAATGTCAGATATAGAGCCAAAATAGACCAAGGAAATGGCAGGAAAAGGACAGATGATGACAGAACAGAGCTGGGCCACAACCAAGCTGCCTGTGCAGATGGATAGAGCAGGGCAGAGGTGCTGCTGCATGTCTTCCAGACTGAGACTGTGCAGACACCATTTGAATACAAGCACCAGCAGCAATTTTAGATATACCTTCCTACTATAATAAGGGTAAAAACAACAAGGAAGTTTTATTCTATTGACTGTCACCTCACAATTGCAATATCTGACATTTAAAGTAGTTCTTTTATGGCCTAACTCAATCGCCCACAAGAAAAAAAAAATGGGAAAATAAACAAACTGATGTCTGGGTTTCTCACCATAATATCTTTCTTTTCCCAGGTGTTTGATCTTTCTCCCAGACCTTTCCTGAACCTTTCCAGTTTTTGGATGGGTTTTCTGAACAGCAAGTTATTTTAATAACCACATACTGGTGCCAAGTGCAACAATAATGTCACCTCTCTACTCCTACTCTGTGTTTCCATGTGCATGTGCTTTGCAAAGACTGCATTAGTCTTTTCAGCATCAACAGCACATCATGAGCTCATGCTCAGCTGATTATGAAATCCTCTCTACCCCCCTCCAAGTCTCAGTGAGTCACTGACTGGCAATATAAAATCTCCCATCCAGTTTGATTTCCAATTTCCAATTTATGGCTTGTATATTCATGACAAAGCTGAAGACATGCTTCGTGACAAGATTAAACATCAAATTTTGTGAGGAGCCGAAATAGTGAAATCTCTTTTCCAGCATCTCTGTCTTGTCATGCTCTGATGTCTGAAGGAAAATAACCACTAAGTCTTTTTCCATTGTGGATGGGTCCACTCAGTCACCCTCCCCTGTCCAGCTGAGCATTTTAACAGGAAAGGTTTAATGTGATGTCTCTCTGTGTCAAGCTTGAAGTAAGATAGAGGTTTTAGGAATAAGTGAGGAAAGGGAAAAGGCAATTGGAAATGGCAAGGAAAATGGAAGGCAGATGGGGAATGCAGCCATGTAGACCATAGGAGACAAGATTAAATATCAGATATGGTTTTGTGCTGAAAGAATATAAAAAATGTCTTCATCTAAATTGCTCCTTGCTGGCTTTATGGTGGAACAGGGTCCTGGGCCATGGGCAGAGCTAGGGAGGCACTGAGATAGTCAAGCCAGGGCCAGGAGGGGCTCTGGGTGCCTGTGGGCAGAGCAGAGATGGGTATACATACATGAAATAGCAACAAAGAAATGGGGAGAGTGGCTGGGGCTCCTTGTTTTCCTAAATGTTTTGATAATAGTGCAAGGAAATGCTGCCCTGTACTGCTGGGCCACAAGTGGACTTCTGCTGTTCTGAAGACAGTGTGGGAGGAGTCACACGTGGCACTCTGCATCCAGTGTCCCATCCTCTAAGTCTTTACTTTGGTTCCCACCAGCATTTATCCCAATGCTCCTCTGAGCTTGAGGAAATGGGCCTTTGATGGGCTCATTGCTCCTGGGAGCTGCCAGGGCTGGGGATTATATGGGCTTGTCCTCCTGTGCTTTTTGTGCATGCAGATGTGCTTTTAGTCCATATTAATCAACTCCTGGGGCTTGATATGCCTCTGTCACCTCCTGTCAGCTCTGCCTCCCCCTCCCAAAAGCCTCAGCTGCAAGGTGTTGCTCAAGGTGCCACACACTCCTCTGAGCCCCTCTCACACCATGGAATAAGCCTTCAGCAGTCAAGAACATGATTCAGTGACTCCCATGTACCCAGCCCCATCCTCGTGGCCTCTTATCTTCCCCCATTCCCACTCCTTGGACAAAAGCACCTCCACTTTTCTAACTATCCTGATGCTGCACATTCATTGTCACTCAGAGAGAGCTCATTCCTTACACAAAAACCTTCACTGTCTTGTAGCAAACCCACTAAACCAAAGCTTGCATCAAAACTACACCAAGGTAAGAACTGGAGAATTCAGATGAATGCAATGGCAACGTTTTCACTAAAAAAAAAAAAAAAAAATTAATTTGTTTCCTTTCCTTTTCTTTTTTCTTTTGTTTTCTTATTTTGTTTCCTTTGTTTTTCTTCAAGCCTTTTTCTTCCTTCAGTCTCTTCTGTTTTCCTTCCAGAAAATGGTAACAAAGGAAAATCTAGGGAGGAAAAAAATATCATAGCAAATACTCTAAAATATCCTACTGAACAGTCTGCCTATAAAGACTTCTCAAGTGGGAGGCAGCCTCCTGGGGACTAAATGAAGCAGATGGATTGACCTTGAACAGCAGCCAAACGCCCACACAGCCACTCGCTCACTCCCCCAGCAGTGGCATAGGGAAGAGAATGGGAAGAACAAAGTGAGAATCATAGAACCATTAAGGTTGGAAAAGAACTCTAAGATAATTGAGTCCAACCATTCACCCAGCACCATTCTGTTCATCACTAACTCGTGCCCCCCATGCCACATCCACGTGTTTTTGAACACTTTGAGGAATGGTTATTCCACCGTTTCCCTGTGCAGCCTGTTCAATGCCTGACCACTCTTTCTGTAAAGAATTCTTTCTAATATCCAGACTAAACATCCCCTGGCACACCTTGAGGCCTTTCCAAGTCTTTTTACTTGTTGTCTGGGAGAAAAGACCAACCCCCACCTGGCTACAGCCTCCTTTCAGGGAGTTGTAGAGAGTGATAAGGTCCTCCCTAAGCCTTCTTTTCTCCAGGCTGAACACATCCAGCTCCCTCAGCTGCTTCTCAGACTTGTGCTCCAGACCCTTTCCCAGCTCCACTGCCCTTCTCTGGATAACATTCCACCCCTTTATGTTGCAGTGAGGGGCCCAAAACTAAGTGTAGGATTCAAGATACATCCTCACCACTGCTGCGTAAGGGGACAATTTAACTCCCTAGTCCTGCTGGCTGCACTGTTTCTACAAGCCTGGATGCCATTGTTCTTCTTGGCACACTGCTGGCTCATGTTCAGTCGCTGTCAACCAGCACCTCCAGAAATGTTTGCAAATCTGGATGAGGATAGTTTAGTAAGTGAAGGAAAGCAAAAACCCCTAAACCAAACAACCCAACCCAAAATAACCCCAAGAAATTCAAAGGCAAGCACTCAGTACTCCCCATCAGCAGACCTATACCCCTCCATCTAGCAGCAATGGTCACCTTGGAAGAAAAATGTCCCACTTTTCTTCTTCTGCCCCAGGTTTTCTTGCTGAGGCCAGGGTTTTATGGCATGGAACATCCCTTTGGCCAGTTTAGGCCAACTGTCCTAGTTCTGCCCCTCCCACTCTCTTGCCCAATCCTTGCCTGTTTTCTGGGGAAGATGAATGGAAAAAAAACCACAAGTGAGTGCTGACACTGTGGGTTATTCAGCAACAGACACCACTCTGCTGTGTTATCAACATCATCATCAATCATGATCCTCCTCCTTGTCCAGTGACATATACACAGATGTCGTTCCTTTAGCCTGTGGGACATCCCCCAAACATCCATACAAGTCCAATCAATTCATTTGGTCCAGTGCTCCACCCTGTAGCTTTCTACATCAGATGGTTTTGCACAACACAACAGGAAGCATTGGTAAACAGATCATATTGCATTTCACTTTCTGCTATTTATTACACTATTGGGCTTGAGCCACCTCCTCAGATGATGCTCTGAAATCTCTGCCTCCTGGATCAATGGTGATTTCTTTCAGCATTCAAAGGCACTGGGAGTTCCTCATCTGAGCCCACTGTGTGATCAATCCTACCCCCTTATTCCATGTAGCTTCAATTGCATTATCTGTAGAGCTGGGCCACAAGTGGACATTGTTGTAGAGGTGCCCCTTGCTGTGAACATCTAGTACACCTCAGACCCTTGATACCCTCAGCTCCAGAACCCCAGAGGTCAACCTTGGCTCTTTCCAAGAGGCTCCAGGTGAGCACAGAGCATGCTTCTCACAGTTGGTACTCTCTGGACAAGTCCAAGGGCTACCATACAAACTGTCCTCTCTGTCCTGCTGCTGTTTAGTCACTCTGTCTGGACACCAGGTGCCCACCAAAGCCACTCTGTCACTGTCCTTCCCAACTGGACAGGGGAAAGTAAATATAAGAAAAGGCTTCTGGGGCAAGAGGAGAGGTCACTCCTAAGGATCACTCCTGAGATCACTTACCAGTTACCATCAGAAGCAAAACTCTGTCACTGATGGCCTGAGCATTGGCCAGAGGTGGATCTTAGACCCAGTTGGCTTTGACTCTGGTGGACATGGCAGAAGCTTCTGGCAGCTTCTCATAGAAGCCCCCCACTACCAAAGTCTTGCCACACAAACTCAATAGACTTTAAAAAGTTCTTAAAGGTCACTGAATGGAAAGGACTCACATGCTATGATCCAGAATCTGCAGTTTCCAGAAATACACTATGGCTAGGAAAGTCTTTTTATTAATTGGTGGAAACTTGACATTTATTTTACAGATCATGTCCATGGGGATGTGATGATGCTGATCTTGCCATTACCAGCTTGGGAACATCTGTCCTGGAGAAGAAGAGAAGGAAAGACTCCATGAGATTTTTCACTGAGCACTGAGATGTCAGCAGTGCAGGGGTCAATGCCAGACTTGGCTCATGGTCATTTATCATAGATCTCTCAGGCAGAACAGAACACAGTGATAAGCAGCACAGCAAGCAGCAACAGAACAGTCATCACACCACTGGGTGTCACAGGGACAGCCGTGGGCTGGTCGCACCAGCTGCCAAGCACCCACCCAGTTGCTCCCTCACCCTGCTCTCAGCAGCATGGGGGGAGGCTGGGATGAATAAAAGCAAGAAAAAAAACAAACCACCAGACGCAAAGACAGGCCACTGTGAGGCTGCTGCCTGGCTGGGGCTGTCCTACGGCCACCAGCCACAGTTGTGGCACCTCCAGGACCATCTCAGTGATTGCCCTGAGTCTTTTTCTCCATCTCACATAATCACAGTGTCACAGAACTGGTCAGCTTGGAAGGGACAGCAGTGGGTCATCTGGTTCAACGTCCCTGCTTAAGCAGGGTCATTCTAGAACACATTGCACAGGATTGTGCCAACTTGAATTAGTGGAGACTCCACACCCTCTTAAGGCAGTATTTCAGCACACAGTCACTGCACACTGAAGTTCTTCCTATTCAGCTGAAACTTCCTGTGTATCAGTTTCTGCCCATTCCCTCTTGTCCTAGTACTCGGCACCACCGAGCAGAGCCTGGTCCATCCTCTTGACACCCTCCCTTCAGGTAGCCCTGGATCAGGTCTCCCCTCAGCTGCCTCTTCTGGGGCTGAACCCCCTCAGCCTTTCCCCATACGAGAAATGCTTCAGCCCCTTAATTAAACACCTTCCTTTCCCTCCACTGGACAACTCCCTCCGCTCATCCTGTTTCTGTGCCGGAGGCTGGCTGTGTGAGCCGGCGGCGGGGACGGCGGTGAGGCCAAGGCGATGAGGCCGTGTCAGTGTCCCCTTGTCAGTGTCCCCTTGCCGGTGTCCCCTTGCCGGTGTCCCCGCTCAGGCTGCGTCGATGTCTCCGTGTCAGTGTCCCCGCTCAGGCTGTGGCTGTGTCCCTAACGCTGTGTCCCCACTAGGGCTGTGTTGTCCCCGGACCGGCGTCCCTGTGCCGGTGTCCCTAGCGCTGTGTCTCTGTGCTGGTGTCCCCAGCCCGGTGTCCCTGTGCTGGTGTCCCCAGCCCGGTGTCCCCGTGCCGGTGTCCCTATCGCTGTCCCCAGCCCGGTGTCCCCATGTCGCTGTCCCCAGCCCGGTGTCCCCTGTCCCCATGTCGGTGTCCCTGTGCTGGTGTCCCTGTGCTGGTGTCCCCAGCCCGGTGTCCCCGTGCCCCTGTCCCCATGTCGGTGTCCCTGTGCCGGTGTCGCCGTCCCCATCCCGGGGCCGCCGCTCTTTGTCTCGCTCGCCCCCGCCCCTGCGCAGTCACGTGCCGGGGGCGGGGCGCGTCGCGCGGCGGTGACGCGCGCGGGGCGCGGGCAGGATGGGGCGGTGAGGGGCGGCCGTGCCGGACAGCCCGCGGCAGCCGCGCCGGGCCCCGAGCGAGCCGAGCGGGCGGTAAGGGCCGGCAGCGCGGGGGCGGCGAGGAGGGAATGCGGAGGGAGCGCGGGCCACGGGGCTCCGGCGCCCTTCGCACGGCGATCGGGCCTGGCGGGGCGGCGCCCGCGGCTCTGCTCGCGCCGGGCCCCGCCCGCAGCCGGGGGTCCGGCGGGGCCTCCCCCGGGTGTGCCGAGCGCCGAGTCCCCGCCGGGCCGCGGCCCTCTCGCTCCGAGCCCGGCTGGGCTGCGCCCTTTGTGTCTCCGCGCTCCCGGCGCTTCCAGGGGATCCCCGCTGGAGAACGGGGGCCGGGTGTCGCTCCCCCCGCAGTGCGGGGCAGCGAGGCTCCGACCCCGCATCCCGGCACTCCCGCTCGGCGAGTGGGCTTGGGGTGGTAACAGGGAGCGCCGCAGAAAGTCGCGGTGATAGCGACAGTAGTTGCACAGAGAGGGTTTTTTGTTTTGCTTTTTTTTTTTAATAGTGGCTGAGCTACAAAATAAAATTAGAAGCCAGTTGTGACTGCAACTCAGTGCTATGAGTGCGACTCCAGAGTGCATGGAAAGACTCAAGATGGGTTTTTTGTTTATTTTTTGTTTGTGCTAATTTCATCTTACTTGTCCTTTAGGCCATGTTTATCTGTTCTTGATAAGGTAAGTTTTTATTGGTTTGCCTTTTCTACACCCGAGGAAAGCACACATGTTGTCTGTAGGTAAATTAAAATTTTGCTTAAAAAGAATGTGAAGGAATTACAGTCTAGTATAGTTCCAGAGATGAGCACTATAGTTTTTTTCCCTTATTATTTTTTGTTGTTAAGGTTGATAACAGATTTTTTTCGAAGGGAACGAAATCTGAATAAAACTATGTATGAATGTTTTTTGATGCCTTTTTTTGGGCCCTGACTGTATTTCTGTAAGCTAAGCCGTTAACAACAGAGTCAGGATCAAAATTTTGCTTCTTTTCACCCTCTGGAATATGTTTGCTGTCAGTGACATATTTTAAACAACATAATGTGTTTTAATGCAACTTTTTTCCTTCCTTCAAAGGTGGTGAAAAAGACAATATCAAGATGAGTAAAAAGCCTCCAAATCGTCCTGGAATCACATTTGAGATTGGTGCTCGTTTGGAGGCACTGGACTATTTACAAAAATGGTATGGAAGACTTTGTGTGGTATTTGCTGTGAACATAATTATTTTGTGTAGTTTGTGTGCTTTGATAAGTGATTATTAAAATCGGTGCACCACATGTTGACAGTTTCCACATGTGAACTTTATGAATTTTCACCAAAGTCCGCTAAAACTGTTAGCTTTTAGGAAAATATTCTCTCTTCATAAATTGAGCTGAACTTTTCTATGGGTTTGTGTTTATTTGCTTTTAGTGGCTTGTGCAGCTGTAATAAGCAAAGAGCCTTTCTGGAGTAGTGTGGAATTCAGTGTCATGGCCGAGGTGATCGGTGTGTCAATGAGGCAAACTTCATGATCAAAGACTTCTTTTGTTTTCATTTGAAGGCATGCAGGGGGAGTTGTTTTGTATTCAGTTGTCACACTTGACAGGTTCACAAAACTGATTTTAAAAAAAAACAACAACACATCCTGGGTTGGAGTTCATGGGATACGTAAGGTACAGTTGTGTTTGTGTTAAACAGCTGGAGGAATGAAGTGCTTAAAAGTGTGACTCTGCAACCACCTAGATGTATTGTGAATTCAAAGACTATGAAATGGAAATTGTGGGCACAGGGACTATGCTGCACAGCATGTGTATTGTGAAAGGAGCTGTTCTGGCGAAATAAATTGTTAGTAAAAATTTTATTAAAGCAAGTGGGCTAATTTGTTGATGTGTACTGACTATGCTAGTTGAGTTTGAAAACTCCCTGGTTTTGTTAAAGTAGGTGGCAGAAGTAGTTAATACTTCTACCTAGAAGTTTTTTCTTAGCTGTTGTCTGTTTTATTAGGGCTAGGAAATGTAGAGGTGTGTACCTGCTTTTCTGTTGCATTCCTGGAGACCTCAGCATGTTCCTGTAAATATCTGGTCCTGTTAACTCCAAATTATGTGAGAGAGAAGTCTGTGTAGTGTTGACATGTCTGCTCCAGTATTTATGTGCTCTGTATAAAAAGTTGGGTCAAACTTTATTTGTAGAGCTTTGATTTTAATTACAGGAAGAGTGTTTTCTTAATGAATTGACTCTAAAGGACTCAATTTATAGAACTGTTCTTGTTCTTACCTGTTGCTGTAGACTGGGTTTTCAGCATACTGATTCTGTAACTGAATGGCAGACTAAGGAAAACATCCAAAATAGAACAATAAAACTTTTTATAGCATCTTCTGTGACTAGAGATAGTTGGTTAATGTAATCAGGTAACAAAAATTAATATGTAAAAATAGTTTAATTATATCAAAAGAATCACTTTGAATGTCCAGTGTATAGTTTGTGTCAGACCTACCCACCCTTTTCTCTTGGAAGGGTTGCATGTCAGTGCTGGAGTTCTTGTCTAGGTTTGGATTCTCAGGCATGGCCATGTCACAAGCTCTACAGCTGAGTTGCTGGGTGTTTTCAGAAAGAATAGAATTTATCCTGAACTTTCCAGGAACTGATTTATCATCTGTATCACCAGGAAAACCCAGGTCAAGTTTAAATGCATGTAAACCTTTGTGGTACCATATACAGAAGAAAGTTAATATCAAAATTTAGCAGTTGCAGCAACAATGAAAACAAGACTGTATTTCAAATGAACTTGTAATACAGAATGAACTAATAATACAAAACCAAATACCTTGTGACCGAAAATCTACTGTTGTGCTATTATTAGGGTGTCAAGGGTTGCAGTGACAGTCTATAGGATTTTTTTTAGTTGGCTTTCTGTTGCATAAGAGGGTGGTGGATGTTTTTAAAATTCTTTCTATATATAATCTATATGCATTCTTCTCATTTGCATGCAGAAATACATACTTCAAAGAAAATAAACTTGCTGAACTTACATGAAATCTCTATTATTTTTTAACAAAAGCCAAATTGAAGAGCATTGGTATTGCTTAGCTCAGTCTTTCTGCAAGTGACAAATTGAGAACGCTTACTGAAAAATAGCCTTTAAAAGGATTTTAATTTTTTTTCTCCATTTTCCTGAAAGCTTGCTGTCATCTAATAATCATAACTAGTTAAATAATTAAGAAAGGCTTCTAGAAGATGTAAGAAAAAATACAGTAAAGTATGTTTTTGTTTATGTTTTGTTTATTTTGCGGGTCTTAAATTTTCAACTGTGGTATTTGCTGCAATTGAATTTCATGTTTCATTTATGTTCTTTAAACCTTGGAGAAGTCATCTGTGTTCTTTGTCTACTTATTGCTTTAAAGCCCTGTGGTTTTAAATGAAGTTTTTGCAGACAGTGTTTGGATCACTGGTGTCATTTGTCATGTACCATGACAGAGTAGAAGGTAGCCTGGTCAAACTGGTCAGGAGAGACAGGCTGTCAATGAGCTTGTTTATTTTTGTTTTATTGTGGAGGTAACTGCAATTGCTGCTTTATCAAGCACAGCAGTTACGCTGTTGCAGGGGATCATCTTGCATAAAGAATTTGTACCACTTGTTCTGTTGAAATTTGCTAAAGCAAACCATCAACTGCAGCTCTAATCAAAACTGATATCATCATCTGTCATCAGATAATAAATGGGGTTCAAAATTGTAAAAGAGAAAATTATGGAGTATGTGAGATGATCAGGGGCTGGAGTGTATGACCTATGAAGAGAGAGTGAAGAAATTACTTCTTTAGCTTGGAGAAGGCTTCAGAGATCCCACTGTCAACCTTCCAATACCTACAGGGTATTGTACATCAACAAGACTTAGTCAAACAGGCACAAACTGAGATGAGAGATTCAGACGAAGTTCAGAGAGAATCAATCTTTTTCCTCTTGGGACAGTCAAGCAGTGGATCAGGTTGCCTGAAGAGTTTGTGGGGTCTCCAGCATGGGAGTTTTTCAAGACTGGGATGGATAAAACACTTGAAAACCTGGCCTGTTGCCATAGCTGACCCTACTTTGAGTGGGAGGTTGGACTAGAGGCTTTCTGAGGTTGCTTTCAGTTTGAATTCCCCTGTGATCTCATTGAAAAACTGATACATGTGCATACACCCTCTTCTGCCTCTTGCTGACACATCAAATGAGAAAGCAGTAGAGCTGCACATACCTGCAAGTGCTTGTCTGGGTTTAAGACAGTTCTTGAGCTGTCAGCTTCCACAAGTAGGACACTGTCCCTGCAAAGCTGATGTACTTAAAGATGCATCTCTTCATTTTTTGATGCTTTTGTATTTTTATTTTTTTTGGTTCTAGCTCTCTTGGTTGTCCTGTAAGCAGCAGACACTGATTTGAAAAAAAACTACTGTTTTTCTGAGACCACAGTCTTTATTAATTTGCTCAAACTAAAGTCTTAGGTAATGAAGCACAGATGGATGGCCCTTCTTTCCCAAATGGAAACAGCCCTCTAAAAGAGGTTACTTTTCAGAACAATGTTACTTCCTCTTAGTATATTTGATTATCTGGATGGATTTCCCCCCCTCCCAATATGTAGGAAGCCTTTTCCCTGAAAGACTTTGAGAAATCTTACTTAGTACAGTCCTTGGTTTGGATTTCAGTTGAGTGGGTCACCTGGCAGGTGTTTGAAAGGGAGGTGAGGACTCTGCTTTATATTTAATGCAATATATGTATAAGAAATGTGGGGGGACCTAGAAATAAGTGTTTGCAGATTTTGCAGACACTAGAACACTATTTGTGAGAGTTAGTACAGAGGGTATTTGGTTTTACATCCTCTATGAGGTAGAAGGAAACACTTTCTAAACCAGTGGTGCAAAGACAAGAAGTATGAGTGTGTTTGTAGAATTTGTAGGTGCAAGGTTGGGCAAATTTACTAATGTTTTTGTGTTCTTTTTTTACAGTTTGAAATGCCTATTTTCCCATTTCACAGGGCAGTTCACCACTTTTTGGTCTCTTATTTTTTTCCACATCATGCCTTTAACCTTTCAGAAGTGCTGTCTGTGTGGCTATTAATGTGTGTTGAGTGCATTGGAAAAAATATTTGGTGTGTGTGTTTTGTTTTTTTTTTTTTTACACTGTCAAGAAGTGAAGTGGGAAGTTCTCAATTATTTTTTATTGTGTAAATATTAGAACTCTGTTGTTGCCTGACCAGGGCTTTATAGTATAAGTTTTAAAGCCATATAGAATTGTAGGGTTTTCAAAAAAAAGTGCATAATTCCAATGGGTTGGAATCACCAAGATTGGAACCTGAGAATGGAGGGCATGCAATGTGTAAACTGGGCAGATAAATTCAGCTAACAGCAGTTCTCTTGTTCTCTCTTTGAAAAACAACCCCCTTGAAATTTGGATGTAACTTCATTTTTGATTACTTCATGTTCTTTCCAGCACTATTTTGAAAAAGCACACCCAAAATTTGCAGAATATTGATTCTTCCCATAAAAGAAACTCCTTGATTATTGAATTTCAATGTGCTGGTCTGTTTGAGGTGTTTTGTTTTGTTTTGTTTTTTGTGAAATGTGAAGACTTTCCCCTCGAGTTTTAGAGTGTGTTTTTCTGATCTGTGCTGTTGAAGTGCTGGTTCTATATCAGTTTCATTGTGATGACTTAGTGTGGCTTACCTGCAGGGGGAATAAACCTGACTGCAAAGTGGTCTTGGCCTTAGATATTATTATTCTTTGGTACTGTAAAGAATGATACTTGTATTCCGTTTTGCAGTATTTCTTCGAATGCCTTGAACTTCTAACTCTGTGATAGAAGGAACTTCCACATTAAATTTCTGAAGTGTGTGAGATGTAATATTCTTCATATTAATCTTTTTAGTTCATGAAATTGATTCTTTTCAGTAAAGATACAAAATTACCAAAAAGATCTTTCTGTGCAGGGGATAATTTGTAAGTTCCGCAATACCTATGTTCTGCTCTTGTCCACTGTGGGATCAAAGTTGTGAAATATTACTGTTTGTACATATTTGTGGCACAATGTGTGGCTAAATTTAGTAGATATTGAGGATAATAGTTTGTTGCTAAATACAGAATTGTGTTTGGGTTGCCTAATAACTAGTTGCATATGTCTGGGCGGTTTCATCTCTAAGGACATATCATGGACTTTTAGAAAGATTTTGATAGCAGAAATTATATTTATCAAAGAGAAATTAGTCTAGAGATACCTTGAGCTTCATGTCTTATCTAAAGTGATCTCTAATGAGAATTAATGTTTTGCACATCTTCTTTCGTTAACTGATGCTAACTTTTTCTCTTGATTTTGTATAGATATATATTAATGTCTTGATTCTTGGCCTGCTGAATCGTCTTTATAATTTTTAATATTTGTCTCTAAACTGTGCTCTGCATTTTGCATACCCCACTTACATGGTTTGCTCTGTCCAGGTCAGTGCTGTGTTCTCCCAGTTTATCCCTTCTGTTGTCTCTCACACAGTGCTTGGGGTGGTGTCTTTACTGCTGCTGACCACAGAAAGCTCCTGGCCCTAAGAAGGGAACTGCTGTAGGGATGTGCCATAGTGGTTGGAGATGTATAGTAAAAGAATTCTCTTTCAGCTGCCTGGCCCTGAATTTTGTAAAACAACCACAGTTTTGCATCACTGGTGTCTGGCATGTGATAAACCTAAAACTTCTACCTGTACTGGGAAAGGGCATCGCCATTCTTGGCTTCCATTTCGTTGCTGCAGCACAAGCTCTCATTTCTGATTGCTGCAAAATGAACTTTCTCCCCCATTGCTTTTCTAGTGTTTTTCCTTCTCTTCCTCTGTTAAATACCTTGTATCGTCCTTCTACTTGTAACTCCCATAGGTTACATTGTTTCTCACACGTTTGCTGTAGTAACAGTAACTTTACTTTTTCCTCTGCTTTTCCTGCTTTTTCTGATGCTTAGTGTCAAGTTCTAAGTCTGAAACTGAACACTCTGGGAGATGAAAAAAATTAGAAATTTTCATAAAAAATTTCTAAGTGTAGCTGCATATGGACTTAAAAAGAAAGTATAATCAGAAGCAGGGCTTAGGAAAACCATCTCATAGCTGACTTATTTTCTTGAAGCCTTGCTCAAAGTTAAACCAGAATGTTGCTGCTTGGATACAGGTTTGACCCATAAGTTTTACATTCTGCTTTAATGCAGTAGATCATCAGCTTCACCATTCCTATTAGGTTGTTTTTGTCAGTCTACTTTAGAGGGGGAAGAGAGGCTGATCTTATTTCTTTGAAACACTTGAAAAAGTATCTTGAAAAAGATTTGTTGTGGAGTGGCAAAATAAAGTTTTCCGTTTTAGACTAAGACTTTGTGGGCTTTTTTTGGAAGTTCAGCAAGAAAAAGCCGGGGTCTTAAAGAATGGGTATAAAAATATTTAGCATTTCTGAAATATATAAACTAGAGAAATGTAACAAAAGCTTGAATTGTCTCTGAATTCTGATGTGACAGTGAAATGTGCCTGCAGTAGTAACCTAGAAAATCAGAGAGATTTTCTTAATCAGCAGCTCCTTAGATATTTAAATGTTGGGAAGCTGTATATATCACTGCAGTTGAAGAAGTAGGACAGGAGAAAAGAAGGAGCAAATTGAGAGAGACATCTTTTGTTTTAATGTGCAGGTCCAGTTACTAAGAAAGAAGGAAAGCCTGTACTTCCTGATAACTTTATTTTAGTCAGAACATAGTCTTAGAGATTCCTTTAAGAGCACAATCAATATTTTGGAGAGATTATATTTAAAATTGATCATGTTGACAGGTTCCCTATATACATCAGTTGCTTTTCTTTCTGAAGAATTTGCAGTAGGATTGGAAATTGGTCACCCCAGCTCTGCTCTTTAACTATTGGTCCACAGTAGTATTTGGTTTGAAAAACAGGTTGTGAAAGTTAAAGATGGATGTCCTTTTCCTGTGGTCTTTCTTTTCTGTACACATGTTGTTAACTTTAGAGCAGCCCTAATATAAATGCTGGTAAAAAAAAATAAAAATCAGTGATGTAATTAACTTTCTTTTTTTTTTTTCTTTTTTTTTTTTTCCTTAGGAGATTCTATGCACTTTTGAATCTATTTCAATACTTCTGTGAAGGGCAGAAGGAGTTGAATTCTGCCTGATTCCAATTTTCACTCTTGTGTATAGATTCTTGAACTAAATGTTATCCAATCAATTCAGTTACTTAGCCTTTTTCAGACCTGGAGATTTTTCAGTACAAAGTGTTAGTACAACTTTCTGGAAGTTTGTAGGCACTATTATATCTAAACCAAGAAACAAACCTTTGTGACTTAGCGGTTCATGTTTAACACTCCAGGTATCCATCTCGAATTGAGAAGATAGATTATGAAGAGGGGAAGATGTTGGTGCATTTTGAACGCTGGAGCCATCGCTACGATGAGTGGATTTACTGGGACAGCAACAGGTTGCGACCTTTGGAGCGACCAGCATTAAGGAAAGAGGGGCTGAAAGATGATGAAGAATTTGTTGTAAGTGGCACAAATATTTTGTCTTAGACTTTTGTAAACTGCTTTACTTTTTTTCTTCATTAAATCTCTCTAACACATAATTCTTAATATTTTTGTCAAAAATTGAAATTATATAAGTATTAATTACTAAATTTGTTTAAAATAGGATTTTAAACCTGGAGAAGAAGTCTTAGCTCGTTGGACAGACTGTCGGTATTACCCTGCAAAGATTGAAGCAATTAATAAAGAGGGTATGTATTGCAGTGGTCCATTGGTAAGATCTGATTGAAAATGCTGTGGTGTGGATTTAGTCTGCTTAAAAAAGTAATATGACTATAAAGTTTTCCTCCCTGCTCTAATATTAAGTGAAAATGTTTTTATATATCAACTTTAGTAAAAAGTTTGTTTTTTATCTCTATCAAATTTGAAAACTGTTTGAAACTTCTCCTAGAAGACAAAATGCTTTTTTACTGTTTTTACTGTTTCACTGATCAGAAGTTCCTGTGCACAGCCTTAGGACTGTTTTAAACTATTGTTGATTTGAGTTAATGTTATATTTAAATTTTCATAATTAATTCTCTTTATTGAAGAAAAAAAATGGAAATAGGAAGATAAAAGAACACAGATTAAATACATCACAGTGGTGATATTCCTAATGAACATAAGAAGTCAACATTTTACTGTAGTCTAGAGCAAATGAGGATTTGGGTGTAAGTTGAACTGTTTCCCTAGTGTGACATCTTAAATATTATGTAACTATTTCAGTGAGTTATGAGCAGAAGTGACTCAATAGCTTAAACATACTTGAAATTGTCCATCTGGACAAAGAGTAACAGTATTAAAGCAGGGTTTCCTTGGTGTCAATTATGCATGTTTTTTTGTTCATCACTTGATCCTGACTAGTGGTAACACCTGGGTACTCTTGTCATACAAAATAACATGCAAAACATAAAGCTTTCATAGTAACAAGGTGTGTTTGTTTCTTAACTACTCATAGTGATTCCATCAATCATTTCTAGGAACATTCACAGTGCAATTCTATGATGGTGTCATTCGGTGTCTTAAAAGGATGCATATCAAGTCTATGCCAGAGGATGCAAAAGGGCAGGTAAGAATACTTGAAGCAGTTGCTTTGTTAGGTTTTGTGTAGTTGTTTGGGTTTTCATTGTTTTGTTTGTTGTTTTGTTTGTTTTTAATATCTTGAAGCAGTAGAAGTGTCTGGTAGCACAAGTAGATTTAGATTAGATTTTATTCTAGGCCCTGCACTGCCTTCCTTCACCAGTTTATGGATGATGCCTCAGAGTGTGCTGCTCCAGTGGCTTTGCCTCACTGAAATGTCTGCCTGCTGGACACTCCAATGCCAACTAACCTGTTCACAAAGCCTTGTCTTACAGGGTCTGCAAAACCAGGGGCATCCAATGACTTTACCCCCTCTGGTGTCCTTTCAGGAAAAAAAGCTTTAGCTTGTCAGCAGCCTGTGCTGCTGATTTTCTTTTTTTTAATTTTTATTTATTCCCCACCCTCTGCCTATGTCTTTTGTTTGCTATTATGAGAGCTTTTTGCCCAAGTGTTCTTATAAACATGACTTTGGGCTTTTCCCCTCTATATCAGAGCTTTAGGGCAATCAGACAGATAAGTATTTCCTGCCTCTTATAATGTCCAGTCGCTGTTAAAGAAGAGATGCTGAGTAGAAGCTGAGGGAGACTATGAAGTAGAGGACATGATTTAGTCACTAGACCTATCTTTACTTGTGAAAGGGAAACATTGAAAGTTCTTACATGCTTTCAGTGCAAGTGCCATTGCATTTATCTTGCATGGTAACTGTGTTTTCATATTTAATGAGAAATTATTCCACTGAAACTGTTTGAGACAAAATCCATGAAAACTGGTCTTTATTTGCTCTTAGTTTTCTTCAGAGTACTCCTAACTTTACAGACTTCAAATACTTCATAATTACCATTGTAGCTATCCGTATTGTGACCAGGGCAGATGGATAATTGAATTGGCTTGAAAGCATCTCCACATCCTGCCTTCCAGGGTAAAGGTAGCTGTATGGTAGGGTTGATCCTCTATGCAAGGGACACTGGAACTCAGTGCAGACATCACTGCATTATTTAAAAGATGTTTCCTGAAGGAGATTAAACTGAAATCTATAGTCACACTAACCCTGGCTTCTTGCTGCGGACTTACAGTAACTCTGTTGAACCAGTGTGTAGTACGGGTAATGTGATTGTGACCAAAAAGAAATAAGCCTTTTGTGGCAGTGGAAAGAGCTCCCTAATTCTGTCCTGTGCTTTTTTAGGGAGCAATGTTGTATCTAATCTTGAGTTACTACTCTTAGGCCACAGGCAATTTCAGCTTAAAAAAAAAATAGTAAATCCATTACTTCACAGCCATTATGTTGTCCAGACTTGTTTGGTGGCAGTCCAGCTCATCTGTTATTTCTAATTTTTCTCAGTAGTTGAGAGTTATGGTGCCACTTATGCATCTTGGGGGTTGAATGTAGGCTGCTTCAGTGAAATCTTGAGAAGGAGTTAGGGGCACAAATTTACACTTTCTGATGGATTTAGAATTTTTAAGTTGTCTGGATACAAGAACACCTCCAACTGTGCTTTCTGTAATGCTTATTGATAATAGCTGTAGTGTTTAGTCTTGCAAAAGTAGAAATAAGCATGAAAGTCTGTGTAGCTTTCAAAGGCAGAGATATAATTTTTCTTGCAACTTCTTTTGCATATAATGCAATGGAAAATGTTTTTCTAAGTGTTTTTGTGTTATTTCAGAATAAAAACACAAGCTAAGATTTGGTTGAAAATCAGTTATTTGAGACTGAGCTTTGTTTAAGCCTCAAATTCCCATGGATGGTTTTGTTCTTTTGCATTATTTATTTTATAAGAAAATATTTACTAAAATTTGTGTAAAGCTTTCAAAAATGCCAAGACTGTAAAATGATTTTAAAAATTAAATAGAGTTGTCAGATGCAACACTTTATGCTTCATTTAAACCTATAACTTGTATTTTGTGCATTTCCAAAGTAAAAAATACATTTCTGGGCATGAGCATAAGCTTAAGTTACTTCAAGTTTTAGTACATCAATAAATTTAACAAATTTTAAGATCTTTGTGAAAGGTGTGTGCTAAACATGCGGAATTTGAATTACCTGGAGAGAGATAGAGATTAATTAATGCTTTGATTTGAGCTTAGTGTGACTCGGAGGAAGAGACTGTAAATGCTATGGCACTCCAACTATTTCTGAGTTGCAGCAGAAGTGTGTTTTAATAAGACTCAGTTGTGAGAGTAGAAAGGCAAAATTTTTAAGAGTGGAAAATATTTGTGTGTCTCAGTGCAATGAGTCTTGAGACTCAGCTGGGGTTCAGATAAGCACAAATTAATCAAAATTGCACAGATCTTTGACTAATGTAGTACAGAGAGGGAAAAAAGGGATATTGAGACTGCCCTTGTGAGAGCACATATGAAATATTTGGATAACTTACTTTTTCTGTTTCATGTTTTTTGTTTTATCTTCGATGTAATCAGGCGCGCGAGAGGGAGCAGATAGCGCCGGAGCTGAGATTAGTGACGGAAATCGAACCAAAAGAAGTGAGTTTTGAGGAGGGATTTGAAGGAGAGGGAGGGGACTTGGCACACAGGAAGAGGAAGCTGAGGAAAAAGCGTGGATTTGCGAATGGGCCAGAGGAAAAAAGAAGATGTGACAGGAGACAATGTGAGCCAAGATGTAGGTGGGGCAGACTGTGTAGAATTGAAAGGTGAGGGTAAGGAATCCAGGCTTGATGTGGAATCAGCCAGTCAATAGATTCATATTTTATGTATGTGTATGTATGAACGTGTGGGAGTTGGAAGTTATGGTGTGACAGAAGAGGAAAAAGCAGCTGAATCTTTAGTCCTATGGAGAAGCAAAAAGGTGGTGGTTGTAGGCAGGTGAAGGGAGAGCGATGTATGTGTGAATTCTGCTATTGACGCAAGGGTTGGATTTTGGAAATTATTCTGGTTTTGCCTTCCCACTGTTGCAGGATTATAGTTACACAAGGAATATTTAAAAATACAACTTTTTTAGCCAATTGATGTGTAGGGCTGTTGAGTAATTTCTGCTGATGTATTTTTCGATCGTGTAATTTCCTGTGTTTTGATTTAGTGAATCTAATTAGCATAATGACAGTTTTCCTCAGTAGTCATAAAGTAATGCTTTGTTTTCTAACTGCTGTGGGCCATTACTATTCTCCTGTCAATTTTCTCAGCTTACTTGAAAGATGAATTTTAGTAAGAAAGAAAAAGATGGAAATACGCATTTTGGATGTTTTTTTGGGTTTTTTTTATGTTACATATGTAAATGAGAAGCTCACTGAAGTGAGATACTGAGGGAAGTGGGAAATCAGGCTGGATGATGCAGAGTAAGTGGTTCAGAGTTAGACAACTGCTTTCAATAGGGAGACAATATCAGGAAATGAAAGAAAAGTAGGGAAAACTTCTCTTAGAAGGATTTTGCTTTTACTCCATTAATTTCTAATGTGTTCATATTTGGGCCCTTGGCTTTGTATGATCTGGGAATTTGTCCTACTATTAAAATTTGTATCTAGTTTCTGTGATATGTATAATATTTAGTGTCCTGCTATTACGGTTGATAGAATAGATATACTGTTAGCCTGAGGGAGATTTCAGAATTTATTGTGCTTTAGGATCCCACTATTATTCCTCAATTGTTTTGTTAATTTTTTGGTAAAAATTCTGAAAAAGACACATATGTATCTTTTTGAAGGCGGAATTTCTGTGCTCTACAAAAGAAATATAGTCACCTTAGAATGTTAGATGCTAAATAATTCTCACATGTCAGGACCTGTGCTGCTGAGCAGTCACTCAACAGGAATTCAAGGTTAAAAAGCAGGCATTAACTGGCACTTTAGTGCCTGTATGTTTAGTTCAGAGCCAAAACAAAAATGGACCCACAGTTTCTGAACAATTTAGAATCACAAAATTGGTTTAAGTTGGAAGGAACCTCTTGATATAATCTTGTCCATCCTAATTGGTCAAGGTTCTCTTCATTGAGTTTAAATTTACATGTTAATCTAGGAAAAAAAGTATAACTGTCACCATAATGAATGTGTCTCTTTGGCTTCTAAATGTTCAACCTTTGTTTCATTGTTATGTGTCTTTCTACTGTAAGCTCCATGTTGTAAGAACAGTATCTGAACAGTGGAATAAAATACAAAGAAAACCAGAAAACACCTTTCCGTGTTGCACTTAGAAGAGGCTACTTGGTTCAGCATTGTCTTTTGAACCTTGATATCTTCTGAAAGTTTTTGATCCCAGGGTGCTTAGCTTGACTGAAAATTAGGGTGCTCTTTAGAACATATTTTCATGCAGGCTGCATTACTTCCCCTTCCCACTTTTATCACAACATCTAATCTCCAGCCATGTTACTGATCCTCTTCATCCCTTGGCCAGGGTACAGTGTAAGACTCCTACTCTCAAGTCTCCTAATTCCTCACCACCACAAATAGCTCAATCCTTTTTATGTCCTGCTGGATGGCTAGGGCTCTGGATGGACTGGAATAGGTATGCTCATTTTGGCTGGCCAAGAGAGAGTTATGTGTGCTTTTGACTGACAATGCAGCTGGCAGTTAGACACACTCGTTTGTGCTGGCATGTCACCAAGTGGCCTCAGTAGTTGCCTGTTGCCTCAATGTGTGAGCATTGCCAAAGTGCTTCCAAATTTTTGCTATGGTGTAATGTGTGTGTGTCTGCATCTTGCATTGAAAATGTGGACATGTAACACTTTATCTTAGAGGAATCAAAACTGTTGTTGTTTCTAAATATGTAAGTTGGTGCAAAGAAGAAGCATAATCCATATAAAGTAATGATTTAAAAGTATTGAACTATGGAAAAGGAAAAGCATAATGCAAGTAGAATTAACACTGTGTTATGATTTCCTCATATGTCAAGGCAAAGAAAACCTCAGCAGAACAGAAACTTGAAAGACTTATATCTAACGAGTGGGGAAAAGGTTGCATTGGAACAAGATCTGTAAAATCAAGCTACTTTAGATATCTCGTGTGATGACATAACAGCAAGGAGATATTCCAGAGAAAAACAGTCTGTGCAGTTGGGGGAAAAAAAATACTATTTGTAAAGCACTCATTGGTAACTGTGGTAGTACTTGTAATTCAGAGCACTCAACTGCTTAATTCTGACTGGTTGATCATTTCTGCTGCCTTCTATATTGCACACAACTTCTCCACAGAAGAGTCCTGTACCTCAATGTTATAGAAAATTCAAAAAAATACTTTAGTCAAAAGGATCAAGTTACAATTTTTGCAGTCAGATTGATCCCTGATATTCAGGATCAAGACTCCTGTCAGGAGTCTCATGTTAGGACTCCCAACATAAGACAGGAGTGATGGAAGAACTAATGGAAGGAGCTTGGCTCAGCCTAGGAAGCTCTTTCCATTGACTTGTAGGGAAGCTTGACTTGGTCTGAATGCCAAAACATAGATTAGATTGGGATGTATTCACCCCTTGAATGTTTCTGTATGGTACAAATAAGCAATTATGCAAAATGACACGTAATTACCTTAAATATAGATAGTGAAATTCAGTCATATTATAGAGTACTTTATTGGAGTTAGTGGGTGAAACCTGTAATATGTCATACAAAAAGAGTAAAAGAGTCTGTAGTTGCTCTATAAACAAAGGTGTAATGAGACAGGAGTTGTCCCTGGCTTATCAATTTAGTTCAGGAGGAATTCCACGCAGCTGGACACGGCTTTGAGGCTATTGTAGCTTTGTATAATAGGTCAACAACTATGGAATTGTGTGTTTCAGAGCCAGAAGGGTAAGAAAAATATCAGTCTTCTGGGATTGGGAGCTCCTGGGTTTCTAAAACAATGACACAAAAGTAGTTTAACAGGGAATGTGTACCAACCAGAATTCTATATTCAGTGGGATTTGAAAGATTATTTTTTTTTCTTTTTGTCCATGTGGCACACTGATAATGCTTCAAATTCATTTGGACAATTTGGGAAAGTCAGTTTTATCACTCTTGAGTAATAACTATAAAAATAAATTGAATTTCATTTGAACATTTCTATATAAAGCTCACTGGGTTTATGAGTGTTTTCTGTTTGAGTCTTAGGCACTTTATAATACTTACTCACCATTTTTTCCTTTTTGGAGGATTGGATAGCTTTGGTCAAAGCTGCTGCTGCAGCAGCAGCCAAGAACAAAGCAGGAAGTAAACCTAGAACCAGTGCAAACAGCAATAAAGATAAAGAGGACAGAAAATGGCTAAAAGTACCTTCAAAAAAGGAAGAAACCTCAACCTCTACAATCATGCAGGAAGTCCAAAAAAAGGAAGAGGAGCCTACATCTAGTGACACATTTGGTAAAAGCATATTCTATAAATACATTTGTAAATTGGTTTTTCTGTAGTGTTGAACTCCTGTTGTTAATTTTGCAGTTAAATAATAACCAATATTTCTAGAGGAAAATGTCTCATTTGCTGTTATGATAACTTTCTGATACATAATCATAGTTGGTTCAGAAACTATTTTTATCAGATAAATCTAGTTCAGTCAGCATTTACTGCTTGTGCTAAACTTCTGACTAGCTTTATCAAGAGCAGAACATAGCTTTTTATTGATTTCATTGTATAGTTTAGTTGCTATTCCTACATCTTCTCTTACCTGTGATATAATGCCTGATCTCGTTTTAAGAAAAAATTCCTATATGCATGATATATCCATATTCAAGGCTGTTTGAAACTATCTGAGTTGATAAGATCTGTTCATTTTAAGTCTTTAATGCTTATTTCTCATTCAGTAAAAATTACCAATTTTGAGATAATCTCCATTTATTGTTTCATTACGTAATTCTAGATCTTCAGAATGTGTCTTTTTTCTTTTTTATAAACATTTAAAGTTTCTTTACTAAGATATTTAAAATATTCTAGTAGCAATTCTGAAGTATTTAAATGTTTTGGGTATTATGCATTTATTAAATGTGAGTTAATGAGGTTTTTCTTATGTTTAGAAGTAGGATTTCCTGTAGTGGATGTTCCAAAGATGGCCTTTGTGCAGGCAGAGAGCACTTTATCACACAAGAGGAAAAGTAATCTAGGCAACTCATTTCAGGCAAAGAGAGCTCGCCTAAACAAGATCACTGGTAAAAGACTTTTTTTGTTGTTGACTTTGTTCCTTTTTAATGTAGTGAAATATTCATGCTTATAAAGAAAATACTGAAGTAGGTTGCATAGAAGCACATTCATAAGGCAGATGGTCACTGCAGTATGTAATTGTTTAGAGTTTTAGAGGAATTCATAAATGGTAAAATCTACCTGGTTCATAAATTGGTTGAAGACTGTACTTGGTCTTTTTAGTTTTTTAGTATAGTAGCCATCCTGAATTGATGAATTTCTTGAGCATATTTTACCTCTAACTGTACAGTTTTCTCCATTATTGGGTGAATTTGGGTTTATAGAACTTCTTAAGACTGTCATGAATTGCATACTACCACTGTAAATTAAAGCTATGGTTAGCTGTGGAGAAACAGAAAATATTTTTTTGTAAAGTGAAAATGTTGCTAAAAAGAGTTTCTCATTTAGAAATACACATCCCTACAAATTGAAACTATAAAGACCTGATTTTTTTTTCAGTGTCAAAATTCCCTACCTTTATTGCTCAAAGGTATTAATGGGAAACAGGGATGTTACTACAGAACACATTCTATACAACAGGAAATTAAATAACTTACCTTTAACAGTTGAAAAATGCATTTATTCCAGAATTTAATAGAAATTTACTTGCCTTTCAAAAAGTTATTTCAATTTATATTCCTCAAAATAAGATTATTGTGCTACTAGGTTTGATCCTGTCAGTGTTTAGGAAAAAGTTTTATGTTTGTACCTGTGCTGGGAAAGTATCAGATGCATTTCAAAAGCAAAAGGGTTGGAAAAAGTTGTGAAGTCCCTCCGTTAACAGAGGAGCCCTTGGACACACTGTAAGAGAGAAATTCATTCCACTCATTATTCTAGTCCATAATATTTCATATGAGGGGTGGTAAACTTCTCTGTGTTACAAACAAGAGGGGCTTTTTTTGTTAGGATTTTTTTGGAAGTAGATAAAAATTCTTACTTGTTTCTGTAAAACAAAAATAATTGCATAGTGAGTTTTTTTTTTAGTACTTGTTTTTGCTTCTCCAGCCTTGCATTGGTCTGCAGTGGAGGATATTTAGTCAGTTTTCTTATGAGAGTGGTTCTGTTTCAGTCTGTCGGTCAGTAAAAATAAAATGGCCCAAATCATGGAATGGTTTGGTCTGGAAGGGATCTTAACATTCACCTACTTCCAACTTCGCTGCCATGGGCAGGGACAGCCTTCCACTAGATCTGGTTGCTCAAAGCCCCATCCAAGCTGGCCTTGAACACTTCCTGGGATGGGACATCCACAGCTTCTCTGGGCAACCTGTGCCTCACAACCCTCATAGAACAGGATTTCCTCCTCATGTCTAATCTAAACCTACTCTCTTTAAGTTTGAATCTATTCCCTTTTGTCCTATCATGACATGCCCCTTCTCCAGCTCTCTTGTAGACTCCCTTTAGGCACTGGACTATAAGGTTTCCCTGGAGCCTTTTCTTCTCCAGGCTGTACAATCCCAATTCTCTCAGCCTTTGCTCACAGGAGAGGTGCTCCAGCCCTCTGACCAGCTCTGGGTGCCTCCTCTGGGCTCATGCCAGCAGGTCCTTCCTGTGCTGGGACCCACGAGCTGGACACAGCAGTGCAGGTGGGATCTGAACAGAGCAGAGGGGCAGAATCACCTCCTTCATCCTGCTGCCCACAGTGCTTTTGATGCAGCCTAGGAAAGTGTTGGCAGCTCATGTCCAGCTTTGCATTTAATGTCCAGCTTTTGATCAAGAGGGAATGGAAAGAAACTGTTCTTTTTGTACAAAGGAAGCAGTCTTTATAAAAACCCATCTTCTGCCTCCAGGATTGTCATTCCCAGAAGGCTCCTTCTTTGGTTCCAAGTTTTGTTAATGGATGTCAAATTTCTCAGCCCCATTTCTACTCTCCTTTCCCATACTACATACATTTTCAGTTAAGTTCCAATTTAATTGCTGCCATGAGCAGTAGTAAAGATACAGAGACTAAAAATGTATATTGACAGAGCCCTGTTAATTTCTTTCCAATAGGAGTTAGTAGCAGAGATATCAAAACCAGCTGAAAAACCTTTACCTTTAGAAATTGTATTTGCCTGTGGATAGATTCTTATTACCTTAGGAGAACTATGAGAATCATAGTAGTGAGACAGGTTCATACAGACTGAACTGAATAATCAAACCATGATTTTGCAGCCATTTGACTGTGTTACCATTTTAAAAACAGTGTGTCTGTCTCCACAAGACATACTTGGCTAGCAGACGATGTGTTACCTTTTGGTGAAACTATATTAATCCTTTAACTACAAGATGAAATTCGTCATGCCTTGTAGATACTTCATGTATCTGTTCTCAAATTAACACACTTCTGCAGTTCATACCATAGGAAGTCTTTTATAACAGTACATTTTGAAAATATGATTGCTAATGATCAAACTTTTTCTTGCCACTTGTTCTTTGTTATGCATTAAATAGTCATACATACAATATACAATACACTGTGTATCAATATATTGTGTTGTGTCATTTTTGTCTCCAGCACAAGCTTTTAGATTTGAAGGAAGGTTGAGAATCATGCTGTCGTACTCATCAGAGTGTCTACAAAATAATCAAAGCATTGTAGCTGTTAGGAAAACATTTACCAGGTTCTTATGGTTGTACTGGGGAAATAGTGCAAAACACTATTGCAGGAGGCTGTATGAAGGGAACTCTTCCCTATGTTTTAGTTCAGCTTTCAGCATTTGATGTAGAAGGGTCTTCTTGTCTGCCACAAGGCCCACAGCTGCATCAGGTGTTCTTTGCTCACCATTCAACAAAATAAAGTTGCTTCCTTTACCCCTTCTTTTGCTACTAGCACTGGTAGCAACCACATTTCCCAAAGGTGAGGAATACCTCCTGCTAAGCACATATTAATGCCATTTTCCAATCAGTTTCTGCCTCTGTTGGAATGCTTGCTTCCGTGTCTTCTCCTGCTGTGTTGGTACCTAAAACCAGGTAATAGCTGCAGTGAGCTTGCAGAACAAAACATTCCCGGTTCACTGTGCCACTCCCTGTTTTGCTTTCTTAGATGCTCTTACAGACAGGGTGGTGAACCTGTAGTCCTGGTTTGCAGTAGCTTTTGAGATTGTTTTGTCCTGCAGGCTTGGGGCCTGGTTAGAAAAAACACTTCAGGGGTAGAGAAAAAGGAAATCATAAGGATTATATATATTGGCAGATCTGAATCTAGATTCATTTAATAGCTTGAATTTCTGAGCAGGGATCGTCTAGCTAGAATGAAAAATTGAGAATCTGAGAATGCTCTGGGTTGGAAGAGACCTTAAAGGTCATATAATTTCAGCATTATCCACTAGACCAGCTTTCTCTAACCCCCATCCAGACTGGCCTTGAATTCCCCCAGGAACGAGGGACTCTTCTCTGGGGAACCGGTGGCTTACAGAACCATAAACGCATCCATAAACTGTAGCTTGTTTTTTTTGTATTTAAAACTCAACTTAACTTGATTTTGAAAATGATTTTGTGCTTTTTTATATAAATGCATGATGGCAAAGATAAAGAACCCTGCAATTTTTGCAGCTTGATTTAAATAATTTGAGTTAAAAATGTTTATTTAAGTCCATAAGACCCAAATCTTTTTTTGTAATCTAATGCAGAATTAAAATCTTACCTGATAATTTTATTGGTTTTTATCTAATAGGATTAAGTAAGTTTCTACTTTTCAGTTAACCTAAACTAAAACAACTTAATCCAACATAAATAGTAAATGAGATAAAACACTTGGTGTTTATTGTTGAATGCTGAGTTTTTTTATTTTTATTTTAATGTCTTGAACAGTTCCTCAGAGCCCAAACTTCACTAATTTATAATTCCTTGGACATTGTGACCTTCAAATTAATTTTGGCCATATGAAAATTTTTAAGGAATGTAATAGAAATTCTCTCTGAATTTGTCAAATTATTTTTGAGGACTTCAACTCCTCACTCCCAATATTGATGTTCCCAGAGATTATAATAGCAATTTTTATTCAGATTTGTATTTTTTAGGTTTTATCAGTTCTCTGTTTTCTTAATCATGTAGAACTTCTTCTGTCTCTGCATTGTTAGACAATTAAAGTTGTGTGAGATATAACTGAAGCTATTCCCATATGCTTTGCTGACAGAAAGCTTTCTTGTATTTATATTCCCCTTGTCTTTACAGATTTTTTGTAGTAGTGATTTTGTACATAAAAAGTTTGTAAATAAAGTTACATATTCTAATCTATTATTTGCTCCCAATATAGTCATCTTATTGAGGTAATTTGGGAGCTCCACTACTAGGAATGTTTGTTTGGAAATTAAATCCCTTGTTGTATTATGTCTAAGAAAGATTTGCATCTGTTATAGTTAAGAAGTAGTAATACAAACTCTGATGTGAATTTCTCAGACTGGAAATGGGAGAGAGAGAAAAGTTTTGTAAATAATTCTGATTTCAAAATTTATTTCTGTGTCATACGTTTGGTTTTAAAGCTCAAGTGCTTGGGCTTTGGAAGGATGGCAAGGCTTTATTTTAGAATTGATAATTTTATTTTCTTCTTGTCAGTAAATATGCCAAGGAAATACTTCCTATATAAGCATGCTATTGTTGGAATGTCCTGTAACTTTTTGGTTTTTCTAATTTAAATGGTCAGCTTTGTGTGGAGCCATTTCAGAAGGACTCATTTTGTAGATTTGTGCAGTTCATATTTCTTGTCTCAATATTTTGCTTCTTTTTCTACAAATTCTTGTTGTAAGGTACTTCTAACTAAAAATATCTGCAACTTTTCTCTTAAGGTTTATTGGCATCCAAAGCTGTTGTTGCAGATGGTGCTGAAAAAAAGGAAGGCAACAAAGAAACAGCTCCAGTCCTGGAGCAGGTATGAAATGGTAGAGTTTGATTCTTTTGCAAAGTTCCCACTGGAGTGTGCCATGGAGATGTAGTACCTACAACATTAAAAATTTCCCCTTCAGATATAACAGGGAACTGAAAGTTTCTTATGTTTACATTTCTGGCAGAGCCAGAAATATGGAATTTAATTGTCTCTAAACACAGTGTTGACTTGAATTTCAATAATGAGCTTTTGTGTTAGAAAACTAACAGAAAACAAAATAAAGTCTCCGTGTAACAAATACGAGGAGACCAGTGTCCCAAGGTCCAGTTTTATAGCTGGAATGACAACTGGCTTAGAAACAGGCCCTTACACAAATTTGATTTGTGTTTGAAACAGGGTTTTTGACATCGCATAGAACTTCTTTTAAAAGAAGTTTCTTTTATATTGTAAGAATTTGGTGTTGTAGGCTTGTATGTGTTTTATGAACTGCTCAATGAGCCATACATTTTGCAAGGGTGTGTATTTTAATAAATACAAAAAAGAAACTTTTAAATAATGTTAAGGGTCTGATTTTTAAACCTGCATATTGGCAGGATCTGGAGGCTGCCATTTTGTCTTTGGCTTGTTGCACTGTGTTCAGGCATTGCTTGACTCCGAGCTGTGCATTATCTTGCACTTTTAAAGGGCTGAATGCCTGAGCATGGTAAAGCAAGCTAAGGATGAACAGTAGTCTTGATTCAGGACATCTTTGTTTTCCACTTATTTAAATCAGAGCCTTAATGTATCTTTAATATAGCTTTTTTGTATGCGTTTTCATTCTCCTTTAACAGCAGCATTTGAACAAAGTAGCCTTGCTGCCTGCAATTCTTTAACAAGCACTTCTGTTCTTTAGCCCCGGCACACTCTATGAACAGTCCCTACCCCAAACCTGATCTGATATTTTGGTTGTACTGGTTCTTTAGAGCTGATATATAATTGCATTGCTCTGGTTTTTCCATTGATGCTGCATTGGATGAGAGTCAATGGAACCTGATTTTCTGTTTTTGTTGCTGTCACTGTCAGGGCCAGCAGAGCCACTGCAGTACCGATGCATTGACCGATAGTTTGCATAAAGGTTTACAGTGTACTGACATGACATTCCATTTCTCAAATTTTTGCATATTAAAAATGCTATGATTTTCTTGCTACTGTGTGTGATACTTTCAATGTGCAAAAAACTGTGAAATGGCTTACAGCATGTTGTTTTTGGAAGAATCATTACAATGTAAATCTTGCCATGCAGAATCCCATTGCGGTAAATGGGACTTTGTGGTTTACATAGACTGTGTATGCAACAGTATAAACTGCAGTGCATATTTACTATAACCTTTTTGTTATTTCTTAGACTTAGTAACTCGGCTGTTCCTGTTTTATTAATCAGATACAAAAAACAGATGTCTCTGTCATTGTTTACATGCTAATGGTCTGAAAAACCTCATTTTTTTTGGAAATAATAGTTAAGCTCCTTTAAAGAGGCATCTAAATTCCCAAATTGTCCTATTCATTTGCATCTAACTAAAACCAGAAACCTTACAAACATTTAAATGATTGACTGTGGGGAGGAAATGTTTTGAGCTTAAGGCTTTTTTTGCTGAGTTCCTGCCCAAAATGAAATTAAAATGGCCGAGTTATAAACCTCCCTAAAAGGTTTTCCGATAACGAAGCTGACATTCCGTAGAGGCTTTGTCTGCTACTGCTATAAAATTGAATGGATGAAATATCTTGTAGGTTTTTTAATAATGTAATACAGAATATGGTAGAAATATTCAGGCCAATAGCCGAAAACTGACTCTGTTGATGCAAGTTTTTGTTTATATTTATACATTTTTAGTTTACAGTTGTCTTAAACCCAAAACCTCAGACAATTAGTTGCAGATACAGTAGTTTATTTAATTGTATTAGGGTATGTCATGTTATATTTCCTTTTGACCAAGACCTGAGTAGATGGATAACATTAATTCATTAAGGTTTTTAATGTTAATTTGTCCTGTTAAGAGGTTAAGCACCTTATCAAAATCTTAATTTAATTTTTTTAATCTTGTTTAAATAACTTTGTAATTTGAAAGTAATGGATGCTGTAGTATGTCTTTCACATCTGTGAAGATGAACAATAAAATTGTTTATTTACAAGTTACGACTCTAATTAATTTCTGGTAATACCTCTCATAACCAGCATAGGTATACTCTACAGTTCATGGAATATTTTATTTAAATGAATAAACTGCACTTAGTATGTGTGTAATGGAGTTATTCAAGGTAGAACTGATGTCTGCTGAATGGGATGTTTTGCACCGGATCTTTACAGGGATACTCCCAGCGAGCCGTTCACGTAGCATTCAGGGGCGCCCTTTTACAGACAGAATGTGCACTTGTGGGGTTTTGTTTTGCTTTTTTGTTTTTGTTTTTCCTCCATTGGAGCATGGAAAATTCTAGTGGAAAATAAAATTGCAATTTCTAACAAAACTCAATAATACCCTCAAATCACCAGAGATGTGATGTTTCTAGTTTGGATAAAGTGGTGGCATACGTTCTAGAAATACCTCTCTGCTTTGTTAGTTCTGGTTTTATTAGATGGTACTATGCTGTATGATGCAACTGGGATGAGAAGGGAGAGACAGGCCTAAGAAATTATATTCAGATATTGTAGTTTGCCCTTATTAGGCAAGTTGTAACACATGCACAGTTTTGGTAATGTAGGAGGAACTTCCAGTGAAAAATTTAAAATGTTAATGTCTGTCAATGCATGCTAATGGTCTAAAAATAGTACTGTTTGTGTTAAGAAGGATGAAAATTGAGGAATTTGGCAAGATGTATTATATTTTCCTTCAAAAACTGTTTTAACTCTTTATCTGCTCATTTTCCCCTGACAGTTAGCAATCTATTTAACCCTGTGGTGCTAGAAGTTGTGATTTCTTCATGTTTGCGCAAACATATAATGTGGTGAAATCCAGACTCCCAGCACTGAAAGGGGTTGTGTTGAGAGTGTGCTCAGTATTGGAAACTTTTCATTGTTTCAAGCATTCCTTAAAGGAGCATTATCAACTTTTTCAGGTTCTCAAAAATACAAATTCCTTGCTAAATATAGTTTTCCCAAGGAACTGCCTAAAGTTTTTATTTTTTGTGGGTTTTTTTATTTTTTTTTTTTTTACCTCTGACTGGGGAAATAACTGTGTAGGGAAAATCTTGTCAACTTTTTTTTAGAGCTGCAATCCTTCTGAGGAAGGATTCTTTGCTCATAGCAGTGCCAGAGTTCATGGAGTGTCTGGACAACACTCCCAGTCATGATTCAGAGCAGGCAGCCCTGTGAGGAGCAGGGAGGAGGACTTGAGGATCCTTCTGGTCCCCCCAGTGTGAGATACTCTGTGAGGGTGCCTCAGTGTGTGTGTTCTGGCTTGGAACAGATGCTCTCCAGGTTCTGCTTGGAGACTGCACTGACAGTGAAGATGAAAGGGAAAACTAAAAATGCTTTGTTGAATTTTTAAGGAAGAAGGAAAATGTTTTATTTTCAGTTTTTTTCAGGTGTTTCAATTAGTAAGAGTTGAATATTCTGAATACTGAAAACAATTGGTAGTGCTCCTTTAAAAAAGGCAAAATTTAATGTGATGCATTTTAAATAGTTTTCATTTGTACTTAAAATAATGTTGCTTTATTCTGTGTTTGAGTACTAAAATTGCTTTTAAAAAGATCAAAATAGAATACAAGAACTACAACGAAGAAACTGAAATAAAAGTATCAATTTTTTATTATTTATTCAGGAGATTTCACCTAAACCACAAAGTCAGAAAAAAAATGAAGCTGATATTAGCAGTTCTGCCAACATTCAGAAACCTGCACTGTTATCCTCAACTTTGTCTTCAGGAAAGGCTCGCAGCAAGAAATGCAAACAAGAATCTGGAGATTCTTCCGGGTGTATAAAGCCCCCTAAATCACCACTTTCCCCAGAATTAATACAAGTCGAGGATTTGACGCTGGTCTCTCAGCTTCCTTCTTCTGTGATAAATAAAACTAGTGAGCACAGACATTTTAAAAAGAATACCGTAACTACTTATAAGAGATATACAGAAATTTTCTTTGGTTGTAAATGGCTATTGCTTTTAAAAATGAATCTGCTTTAAATAAAATGTCCAAGTGGGAGAATTAGGGGTAGCTCACTATTTTAAAAGTCAAGTCACATACTAAGGCATTTGAATTACTCTACCAGAAATAATACATTTAAATAATATACTGATATTTTTAGAGTTGTGACTTTTAAGGGTTAGCTTTACCTCTAGCTTAAATCTCCACACTAGTATTAACAGTGATACAGGATAAATCAAAGCTCCCTTCTGAAAAGGGCCTGATTCATTAAAAAGAAAAGATGTACACTTTGGTGTGGACATTTCCCTCTCTGAGAAACTTCACCTTCAGCAGGCTGACACTCTGTACCTGTTGGCTGTGGCAGTCGTCACCTTGTGTGATATTTCCTCCAAACATGATGTGAAAGAGAAGATGGGTTCAAGATCTGTGGTGGAGAAATATTAAAAATTGTGTTTCCTTGTCCTAGAAAAATCCCATGGGTGTTCAGCTTCTTAACATGTGTAACTGATTTGCCAAGCACAAAAATAGTTTATCAGAAGACTAGGGAAAGCTTTATTCTGCATGCTTGAATACACTATTTTTTGTGAATATTAAGGTATTTCTATTTTTTTTTTTTTTTTGAGATTATATTAGGTTTTTTAGGTTAGTGTTTCTTAGTGTCAGGTCCTTTGCCTAAAGAACATTAAATGATGAGGCCAAAGGTTGACATAAATGCAGGTTTCAGTAAGTCAAATACATTTTTTTTTCACTTTTAGTATAGTGATTGAGGATGGAAGACTCAACCTGCATCGTGCTCCCCTTAACTTTGATTTTGTATTTTCACTTACGAGATAAGTTTCTTTTTTAATCTTTGCTCATAGATAACTTTAAATAAGTGGGAGAGGGAGGAGTGCAAATTCAGCCTTCTTTATTCAGGACACATTGGTAAAAATTGTATTTTGTCCCCACAAAATGTTAGCAGTCATCCATATTGTAATACACCTTCCATCCTCACCCCTAGAGCAATGGTAAGTAGTTTTCCTGGAGCATGCTTATATTTTGGATTAAATTGGACTTCTTGTTGGACTTCTCTGTAGCAATATTTTTTTTAAAAATAGGTAATTTAAAGCTTGGTTACTTAGTAGCTTAGATTTTGTTAGTGTTGTCTTTAATTTTTGGTTCCAAGTTTTTTCTACCTCTAATGCAAAGTTAGTTTTGCTGTGTCTTAATTTTTAAATCTGTATATCTGACTAAAAACTGCTTACAAAAAGGAGACAACAGTGATTTACAGTGTAATAGCTACTTAAATGTTTTTCTAAGGCAAAATTTTGTGGAACTGGTAATATTGAAGAGGTGTAGGGGAGTGTGGGTTTTTTGTTTTTAATGAATCAGGCCTATATTAACCTATATCAATCCTCCTCCCCCGTTTGGTTTTTTTTAAGTATAAAGTTCTGGAGCCTTCTTACTGTGCCATGCATTGGCAGTGTGTGTTTGAATTTCAGCTGGGGTATTGATATCAGGTTATCAGAAGGCAGGAGGAAGGATATAAAATTAAACACTGTTTTCAATTATTTTTTTAAGTTATATGTTAATACTATCCATGACTTTTTAGAGCTTTAACTGTGATCATTTGTTCTGTTTATTGTTAAATCCTATTGCCCCCTTCCATTATAAGTAACCTGCTGCCTGGGTTTTAAGGGGAGGGTTGCTTACTGTAAATACACTGCTTGCCTAAAACAAACACCTTTACCAGTGGGGAATTAGGTGCCCTAGTAATTTATAATAAGTAAGCCAGAATCATGTCTTGAGCATAAATCTTTCTTTGTTCCTGGTAGTCACAGTTTTGTAATTTTACCAGTTTTGCTGTGATTACCAGCTTTGCAAATAAGAGCTGTTTAAAGCACTCCCCATCTTTAGATCTCAAATGCTGCGGTAAGATGATGGTGTATCTCTCTGCTTCATGAACATTGAAAGATCTCTTTTTAGGTCCATCACAGCCAGTGAGTTCCCCTAGATCCTACAAACATAGCCAACGGAGAAGAAGATCACAGCGTTTAGCCACTTGCTCCTTGCCTGATGATTCTGTAGAAAAAGTTTCTTCTCCCTCTTCAGTTACTGATGGAAAACTGTTCTCCATCAGTGGTCAAAACCAACAGTCATCAAAATTGGAGGGTAATGTATCTTAATCTAATAAAGAACTGCCCAAGAGAAATTGAATCATAAAAAATTAGACCTTTCATGGTTTTCAGCTAATGGGATATTTTGAACTGCTGTAGCTAAAGCTGTTTGCTGTTCCTATGTTATGTAACGCTGCAATCCAGACTGTTGTTTGTTGGACCCATGTGTATTTTTTAATATGAGATTTTTTCTTTTATGTAGTACCTGATGTTGCTCATGTGTCACTTGAGAAGCGTGGACCATGTCTCCCTCTTGATTTAAGCCGTAGTTCGGAAGTTACAGCACCATTATCCGCAGAATCCACTTTCCGTAATGAATATCCCAGTAAAGACAAGGAAGATATTCAGATGATTACATATCTTTCTTCCAAAGCAGTAACTGATGGAAGAGTAGCTACAACAGCGTCAGGTAAAGAGATTCAGTATACAACCAGAGAGATTTGTAGTTGTAGGGTTAAAATGTGTGTATTCAGTCCCATAGAAAGAGGGGATACTTTTTATTTTCTTTTCTGCACACTCAAAAACCTGCCTCTCTTCTGGACTCCATTCATCTGCATATTCTTTGTCTTCACTGGCTTACAGCTGCTTTAGCACTTCTAACATGCCTTAAGGAGAATCTGAGAGTGTGGAATGTAGTAAGCAGTATTTCAAAAATACTTTTGCTATTGCTAAAAGTTGTAAAGATAATGAACAGATTCTTTACTAACATACTAATTTGTGGTTTCAGCTTTAAAAAAATGCTGTTCTCAAAGACAGTCACTGTTCCTCTGCTTTGTGTCTGTTTGTGGTGGAAATTCTGTCCTTCACTTGCTACACTTAAAACTATTTCTGAAAAATCCTCAAAAACTTTTATATAGACTTGGTCACCCTCAGCACAGAGCACAGGGCTGCAACTCTGGGCTGCCTCTCCCTTTGTAACAGTTTACTGACTACCGTGGTTTACATGAAACACTTGGATAGAGGTAACCAAGAGATTTGGGAAAGGATTTCCACAGTGGACCTTAAAAGTGGGATGTTTTCATACAGTGTATGCTAGGTGTTCATGTAATTTTTTTTCTAAGTAAGTCTTGTATGTGGATATCATACCATTTTTAACTGGTTTCCAAGAAAGAATTCTTTTAAAGCCTTTTTTTGTTTTGTTTTGTTTCATGAGAAAATTGTTCAAAAAACTAAGAAGAAGGGAAAAAAAATCTAATTATTATATTCTGCTCAGAAAGTTTTTTATAAATATGAGTGATTGTAAGGGAGGACAGCATGACCTTAAATGATAGAGATATGACACTTAAACTATATCTTAGTCTAATAATCTCTGAATGTCTTAAACTAATTTGTCAAAATAAGGGCTATGGGTATCTCTAGTGAGCCACCACTTAAGCTTTTTAAAATATTAAAATATTACTTAATTACTTGAGTGGAACCATGTGTCAGTCTTCATTTGCCCTTGATACATGGCATAGCAGCAGAATTACAGATTCCTGGGAAAATGACTTCTATAAAAGTCCTTCTTATGTCATGTCTTCTGCCACTAAGAGAAGTGCTTTCGGGAGTTGTGGATTTGCCCACTCACTGAACAAGATTGTAAAAGAAAGCAACAGCTCCCAACAGCCATCTGTTTCCTGTTTGGTAAAACTCTTTTTCAGTTACTAGAAATTTAACTTCTGTCTTTTCTGCTATATTTTCTGGCTCATTTTACATGTAGCTGGTAATGCTGGAAGTTGCCTGCTCCTGTCATGGGCCTGGCTCAGGGCAGAGTGAGCCAGTTCTAAATCCAGCACTCAGAAGTGCACTTCAGACCTGATTGTTGAGCTGGGTCTTGCTTTTGGCCACAGCTGAAGCAACAAAATAATTTTCTTTTAGAGCCACCTTCATTTAATGACTCAGAATTATGTGACATGTCCACACAGTTTATGTCAGGGAAAAATTCCGTGATAAAATTGTCTGTTGTTACAACTTGACTCCATAGTGGGAAGCTGAAAATGCGTGCAACCTCTACCAGAGGATAGAATTCATACTGTATATAAAGCTTAATGAGTCTTTTTTTAATATCTATAAAATTTTAAGAGTTACAAGCTCTAAAGGAACTGATTTGCCAGCTACATTTTTTGTCTTCTGTTTTTTTGCCTTCCAGGTACATATGTTTCGTTCCTAATTTTCATGTATTGCAGTTATCCTTCATACAATAAATGGAACTGTGTCTTGAGCTTTCATACTGAATTTCTGTCCAAATGTCAGAAGTTTTCAGTAGGTTGCATCATGTAGCCCAACAGCTTCTTGAGTATCAGCTTTGTTGCTGAAAGACTAATCTAAGCAGTTTGGTATTTTTAATTCACAGATTTTGTGGCAGGTTTTGGATCTCTCTGACTCTGTCAGTGGTGTCACTAGGACTATTAACTAAAATTCATATGTGTTTTGGGTTCATCCCAGTCTTTTAACTCTGGTGGAACGTGTTTATCCTCATAATCATATAGGAAAAAGAAAAATGTCAATTTAAAGTTCAGGTTTGAAACCTCTGGAGTTAGTATACACTACTGAATAAATTTGTGTTCTCTACTTTAGAAGGCATCATTTTGCCTTTGAAACAGCACAGGTTCTCAAGTCACATTCCTGAAGCACCCCTAATTACACCAAATTTGTGCATGCTTCAGGAAAATAAATAGGATCCACTCTTTCTATCAGTACTTTCCTAATTATCTGTTTAAACAATAGCAAGCAAATATATACAGGAGAGGTGCTCAAAGCTTTCCTTTCTCATGCCTCTAAATCCTTGAAATATCTGAGAAAAAATTTAATTTGAATTATGCAGAAACACCTACCTAAGTGCAGTTTAATATACTACATTGTTTAAATGTATGCATTGTGGCTATATCCATTACAAACTGAGAACTCTGGTTTAAAATCTAAACTATTCTGTAATTGTGTTTTCTTAATCTGAAAGAACTGTTATAAATCTACATCTGTTCATGGTGTTCCTGCTGTTAAGAGATTATTAACACAGTCTGGACATACTTAGAGTTCTAGATTTTGACATCACTGCAGATTTTGTTAAGTGCACATAAGTTAGACTTGCTATCTTTGTAATCATTGAAATAGATAACTGTGAACAGTTTCAGAGATACCTTGTGATGGTATTTAGCCTGGAACAACCTGGTCTGATCCCTGACCCTTCTGTAACAGAGCTGAACTGGTTTAAGTCCAGAGATGCAATTTGTGATGTAGAAATTTTGACTTCTGATGGAAGCTATCAGTTGAGTCAATTGAAAAAATAATTTAGTGTTGTTAAAAATTATGCATTTTAATGACTTTATTCAGAAGGTACTGACTTGGTATTTTCAGAGGAGAGGGATTGCACTGAAGTGCAGATGCATAAATGGCAACTCATAATATTAGCACATAGCTTTCAAAATCATTGCTCAAAATAAACACCTTATCATTTTGGAAAGGCAAAATAAAAACTCTGTGATGATTCCCTCAATCCAAAGGCTCCATGGAAGTACTGTGCACTTGACAGACACCTGTACACTACCCATTAGTTATTGATCAGAGGTACTGCTTTACTAAACTGTTCTGAGGTCCTACTTGCAATCATCTGATACTGCACACACAGAACTAAGAATCTTTGCTTTCTTTTGCCAAATTGCTTGAAATGCAGATAACTAGTCTTTGGTCACTTTAATATTTCAAAGACTTTACACAGTCAATCAGAATACTTGCAAAGTACAGTAGTTTTGCCTTTCTGCACATATGAAGTTTAGGTCTTTCTGTAGTTGTGCTTCTCTTTAAATTTGTGATTTTCTCTTGTTTTCCGTAACCCTGCACCATTTATGTGACTTCAAATTTTATATATTGAGCAAACATAATTTCAGCAAGCAATCTGGGTTTTGAAGTTTAAGTAAAAGGAAAATATTGTTACACTTTCTAATCTAACAATATAATATTTATAATGCTGATATAACAATACTATCACTAGCTGTTATTTCCTATTCTAACACCTGTAGATGATTTTGCTAGTAGAGTAACATTAGGTTAACTATATTGGTGAAATTTGCATTTAAGACTGAAAGCAAAGAAACATTGCATACTTTTATATAATTTCCTTGGTAACAGTTTAATGCAGCAGGAACAAGAAACAGCTGATGTACAAAATTTTCAGAAAATGAGTTTGGTCACTTTTGCCAGTCTTACTGGTTTACCTTGCTTTTAAGAGGGATAACCTATTGTTCATCTTGTTATTTGCTCATGTTACTTTAGGATTGTTTGTTTTACTTCAACCATCTATTAACAGTCAGATTTACTGCCTAATTTGAATGCCTGCCATTCTAATCTCTGCCCTGAAGTTCCCACTTTAGGCTGGTTATGAGCAATCAAGAACCTCTTTTTGGGCTTATTCTTCCTAATGACATAATTTTGGACAGGGTCTAGTATCAGTCTGTGAAATGCAATTAAAAGTCTGTTTAGATATAAAATTGATCATATGCACTGGGAATTCAAAACACTACATTAAACATAACCAGCATGATTGATATTTCTATTGCAATATGATTTAAATTGTATATTAATGCAGATAATTATATTTATGATATTATTTAAACATGGAAAGCCATGAAATAGAATATCAGTCAACAAAATAACTTGCTTCATATTGCTACAAATCATTTGAGCTTGATGAATTGCAATAAGCAGTACCACTGCAAGTCCTGTTGTACCTAAGGCACAACATCCTGTCCTGTGCCTATACTTGCATGAGGGGGCTTGTGTCACTTCTCTGTGACATAACAGGGGAGGTAGTACTGGAAACATGTTATAAACTGGACTGGGAATGCTGTGGTTTGCATTTCTTTTTAATCTGAAATTAGTCTTCTAGTGATAAAATTGATCTTGGAATGGTGACAAAATCAGTAGTTTACCAAGTCTAATCTCTGGTTGTCTTTCTCTGTGCCGAGTGTTAACGGCAGACCTCCCACGTTCACTGTGTGGGAGGTGGCTGGCTAGACTCCTTAACAGGAATAAAATTGCAATTAAAAGTAGCAGTTAAAAAAAAAAAGCTAGTAGTTCCATAGTTACTTGCCCCTTTGACTGACCACCTTGTCCAGTTTTGTGGTTCTGTGCAAGGCATAGTGATTGCACAGTTGAAAAGCAGACTTTGCAAGCTTTGACACTTTATGTAGGGTTTGAGAATTTAAGATTCTTTATCTAAAATGATTTTCAATTAAGTTAAAGTCAAGAATAACATTGCAATGTACACAGGCATAATAGTTTCTATTTTCAAGTTATTATAGAAAGGCAGTGTGGAGAGTTCTGACAGCAAGATGGGTATTTGCTTGACTGGGGGGATTTCTGCCCAATATTAGTGTTCCTTCAAACAGTTACTGATTACTTTGTCAGATGTGCTTATGTTGAAAATTATTGAGATGCTGAAATCTGTTGTGTTGTGGCTGTTGGAATGAAATCATATTTGGATGTCAGGTCAGGATTTCTTCTCAATAATAAAGTTTAAGTACTAATTCATGTAATGCTGAGACGAAATTTCTTTTGAGATTACTTGGATGGGGTGTTCTCACATCTTTTCATCAAAATGGCAGTGATCTAAATGAATTACGTGCATTTGGGTGATCCTTTTGCGCTCTTTTTAGAAATGAGACAAGACGTTGATAGCATGATGATGTGGGAAAGTGTCACTTTTCTTTTACTAATGTGCTAAAATATACTTATTGCTCTACAGATGGCAGAACAGTTCAGTCCTGTAACAGAGACAAATGGTAATTAGGAAACCCAAGAAAGGAATAATTTGGATAGTGTTCTGTGTCAGTGATAAGTATTCCAAGCAAGCTAAATGCACTTGAAATACAGACAAAGGCAAGAGCCTTAATCAGTCTTGAAAGGTGAGATGGTTGATTTGAGGCAGTAGAAACACTCAGGTAACCCCAGGCGTGGCCGTGCAGCTTGAGTTGTGTGGCAGGAGCCAGTGCCCAGAGCTGAGCAGCTGCTGCTGCCTGGGTTGCACAGTACAGAGCTGTGCTGCAGCTGGGCACACCTGCTGTGTGCTGTGAGAGGTGATGCACCACTTGCTGTTGTTCTTGCTGGCCCTTCAGCTTTCCAGCTAGTGGCATTTTGGTTGTGTTCCCAGGAAGGCTCATTGGAGGAGTGGGTGTTGTATGAGCTGTATGGTATCCCAGTAGAATTGGGTTGGTCTGCCCCTATTGGGAAGGCTTGAGGTGTTCTTGCCTTTTCCCCAGAGTCTTTTTATGACTGATGAATTTACTAAATTATCTTAATGATGCTTATTTAATGCATTCCAGATCAGCTCCATATTTTGTCTTGTTGAATATCTTGGCCAATAGCAGGTATATTTCAGAACTTTTTTTTTTACATGCTTATGCTTTTGTTGGGGGTCTTCTGTTGAGAGACACCAAAGGTAAATGGTGCCTCCAAGTGTTTACAGCTGACATGGAAAAACCTCAACCCTTTATGACTTCACAGAGCTGCATTTTTGTCCTTGGCATGGTCCTAAAATGTCCTCAACGGTCTGATGAAAATTAGGCTTTCTTAATTAGACAATAGATTAATTAGACAATTAGACAATTTCTTTGTCTAATTGGACAATTTGTCCTTTGTCAATTTGGACAATTTTCTTAATTAGACAATTAGATGAATACTGGAGCTCTAACAATATTGATGGACACAGTAATAGAGAGTTTTGAATTGCCTCAATAATGTTCTTTATAAATAAATTTTATTCTACTTTGATTATTTAAAAATTATTAATATTAGCAGTGAAGATTATAATTTTGGTTTTGTTTTGTTTTTAGTTTGTTACTTCCTAACTTGCATCAGATAAAGAGCTAAAAAAACAACTAAATATTTCACTGAATAAACTTTTCTAAATAGTACAAGACAAGAATTGTCAGTATATGATGTCAAATTCTGTCAAATCACAGTACTTGTACATGCTATTCAAATGTGGATTAATGAAAGAAAGTGAATTATTTAAATACTATTAAAATCAATGAAAAATTCAATAAGCAGAAATGTTTTATACACAGGACTAAAAATGTACCAGAGCCTAATTTCTCTGTTAACATAATGGAGTATTAACTTAAATGATACTGACATTGTCAGCACCTTTAAATGTTACTCTTGTTGTGGTTTCCTATTATAGTGGGAACAAAAAGAAACAAAAAGGCTTAAAAGTGTCAGCAAAAGCACACTTTATCCAGTACAGGTAGTAAAAGTGAGTGCAAATTCCAAAATATAGGAAGAAACCTTTTGTGGCGTGTATTGTTTTGTATGTAAGACTTAAGATCTAGGCATTCCCATGCAGTAAAGATTTGTTAAGTGTGATGATGGTATCGCCAATACTGACATTTCAGTGATCTGACCCAGCCCTGGCTGGCTGCAATCCTTATGGAAATCCATCTTCTTGTTTTCAGTACCCTTGTCCCATGCACATGCCTTGCATCTGAAAATGCCTTTAACCAATCGTCTCAAGTTACCCAAAGGGAATAGTTAAAAAAAAAAGGTTTTCCACATCACTGAGGTCTGAAGGGACAGAGGTACAGAGCTCTGTACCCATAAAGGAGAGGTGTTTTGAGAGTCAGAAGTAGAAAATATTAAAGAAAGTGATTGAGAAGGACAAGGATTCAGAAGTTGGTAAACTATAATACTTTTTGTTTCCAGTGCTTTAGACAATAAAAATAATTGTAAAATGACATTAAAAATACTTACATTGTTTGTATGTTTCTTATCATTGTGTGCTGTTAGGATTTTTTACAGTCTAATGACTTTTACAAGAAATTAGGTCATCAGCCAGACATTGGCCTTATGTGATATATTCTTCAATTTGCAGGTGCAGCTAGAATGGAAAGAAAAGGAAAACTGGAAGAGAAAAGTTCTTCAACATATGGTATGTAGAGAGCAATATAATTTTTATGAAAAAAAGAAAATTTCTCTAACACTTCCTTTCTCTGAAGAACAAATGTAAAAGCACAGAAGATTTCTTGGGCCCAGCTGCACTTTTTGTTTGTTAAGGTCTTAAAAAAGACTCTTTATGTATATGACAGGTTTGTAACAGAAGATAAAATGAAGGTGCCCATAGCAAGGAGTTTGAAGGATCCTAAAGTACCTATAAGAGGCCCACTGCTTCTGGATTTTCATTTGGCTTGGTTTCTTTTTTAGTAGAATGTGTAATCCTGGCTATTTCATTGTACTTTCAGATTTGAGATGGGAGGAGCAAACAAGGATTACTAGCAACACATTTGTCAATTTGTGAAATAAAATACAGATTAAGAGGACTCTGTTTTTATCCTGTGTTCAAAATAAAATAAATTAATCGAGGCTGGCTAGAATTACTGCCTTTTCCCAGGAGTAAAAGTTTTGTCTCTGTATTCCCCAAGAAGATAAGCCTGCTCCAATTTCTGTGCAGGAAAAAATCCTGCCTTTGAGGCTTATTTTTCGTAGCAAGTCAATTTCCTTGTTTTTTGTCTAACTTCTGATAACTTAAGAAATTATTGTGGAGCTAAAATGTGGGATGTACTTTATCTGGGGAGAATTAACAGGATAAAAAGAATTTTTCAGAGTCAAAGTGCTTGTCCTCGTGTATGGACAGTGCCAACAGTGGTTAGAAGTGAACTGCAGCGTAAAAAAGTATGTCAAATTCTAGTCAGAATCAGTTTTCTGTGAGGATGCCACTGTATAGTGCACAGTGCTGACAGCAGCAGCAATTGGTGATACTGAATTTCCTCCAAATGTCTTTCTATAGGCCTAATAGTGTTTCTAGAACAATGTAACCTTTATAACTGGGAATTTTGCACTTATGAAAGCTTTTTCTCTTGCTCAAATATTTTTGTTATAAACTGTAAGTAAAATAGAAGCTATAAGCTATTTATGTAATGTTATGTATTTTGTGTATTTTGCTGTATTTTTTCTGCCTTGATATCTTGGAAATATTTATAATGATAAAATATTTGTCAAATGAGATTTTTTTTTTTAATATCCTACCAGCAACTAATAAGAGGTGTGTCCAAGATAACAAGTAAATTAATTGAATCATTTTGATCTGACTAGACAACTAGAGCTTTTGATTTTGAGTTAAGCTGCTTTAAATTGTTTAATTTTTATTGCAGGTAAAAAGAAAGAAAAAGAAAAGGAGAAAAAGGAGAAGAAGGAAAAAGATCATAAACCAAAACAGAAAAAGAAGAAGAAAAAAAAGAAGAAATCAAAACAGCATGGTAAGTTCAATTTATATTTTTTTAAAGTAAGTAAAACCACTCAGAGTATTTCAAGCATTAGATAGTACAACTTGTTTGTAAACAATATGAATGTGAAATGTCCAAGGGTAAGTTTTAGCCTTAAATATGAAAAGGACACTTGGGACTTCTTTTTTCTTGCATTTATAGCCTGTCTCTCTCTATGTGATAGACACACATATTTCACAGATGTTTCTTCTTCCTCAGAAAGATATGCTTGTTATTTTCATCTCTTTAAATTAATTTGAAACTCTGTATACATGTCATAGCTATTTTGTTTGGACATTAAAATTATTGTAGTGTTTGTTGCTGCATTTCAGTGATTTGCTGTATGCAGTGCACTCCCTCTTTAACAGTTACTCCTTCACAGCTGAGGTTGGTGTCTGTTCTAACAGCCTTGTCTGTTGCCTTGACAAATGGGGTTTATATTTTATGGATTATGTGTTTCTCTGTCCAAAATTTGTGCTACAACATGAAAATTGTTCCAGATCATGCAGTGCTTTAGTGTGAATTGTGGGTTTTGTGTACTTCATCTTTATACTGGAATAATGTAATTTTAAGCTATAAACTTCAATTGCTTATTTTACTTAAATGTCATTGGGAGCTTCTTAACTTGCACTGAGAAGTCATCTAGGTATTTGCAAGAAGATACTGATGAATGCTAGGTATGTGCTCAGTATTGTTCTTTGGTTTTATCTTCTTGTGGTCATAATGTGATTTGCTGTGGGCTGGGTTTTGTGGGGTATTTTTGTTTTGTTTTTTTGTTTTGTTTGTTATTGGGGATTTTTTTGTTTTTTTCATCTTTTTATTCCTTTGGTCTTTTTGCCAGTCTTGAAACTTAATAGCTTGGCAGAGGTACCATAATTAGATTCCATTTTCTAGGAGCCTTATCCAGTGTTTCTAAATATGAGAAGAAAACATGCCCAATGCCTCAACAAATAGAAATCTTAAATCCACATGCAAAAAGCAGTTTTATTCTTTGCAGATTCATTGTGTGACAATCTGGGTTTAACAGTCCAATTAAAGTTTAACTTTCTTTAACTGGGGAAAAAATTAAAATACTCCAGTAGATTCTGACTCTGGTGTCTGACCCTGAAAACCCCATCTGTCAAAAGAAACAGGACTCTCTCCAGGACTTTATCACTCCATTCTAGGTGTGAACAGAAGTGTAAGTGTGTGAGGCATGATCCTTTTGTTTGAAATGAAATTGATGTGTCTTGGGCACAGAAAGGGAACAGGTACATTGTCTGCCCCAGGTAAGTTTTAAACAAGGCTTTGAGACAAAACAAAAACCCCAGCAAAGACTGGTTTTGTGCTCTGAGTATTGCGTGTGACTTACTGATTGTATAAAACCCATGTGTAGCAGAAAGTAGGCAATGCCTGTTATTTATGCTGCTGTGTTGCAGTGAGGCTGAAAGGCATGCAGCACGAAGTAATCAACTCAGCTGCTCCTTGTGAATACACTTGGGAAATGCTGGAGATGGTGTGCTTTGGACAGAGACAGTAAAGAGGAAAGTGGCTTCATGGAAGGTGATCTAGGGGAGAAGGATATTATAGAACCCATAGCATGAAAACTGTAGTGATAGGTGGGAGCAGGAATGCTTCCTACTGAAGGATGAAAGTGTAATAGTCTGATTGCTTGCTTATATTTGAAGTACTAATTTTTAAGAGTAGCAAATGGGTAGCTACTTGTAATTCCTGATTGAAGCCATGGGCATCATCAGGTGGGTCCAGGGGAAGACCATGATGATGTTCAGAGGGCTGGAGCACCTCCCCTATGATAAGAGGCTGAGAGCCTGTTTTAGGCTCTCTTATACAAAAGAGGATGCTGGGAAAAGACCTTATAGCAGAAAGGACTGGGAGGGACTCCTTAATTGGGAATGTAATGATAGGGCAAGCGGCAGCAGTTTTAAAGTGAAGGAAGGTAGATCTAGGTTAGATTAGATAGTCAGAAGAAATTATTTTCTCTGGGGCTGGTGAGCCACTGGAATGGGTTGCCCAGAGAAGTTGTGGATGTCCCATCCTGGGAAAATGTTGAAGACCAGGCTGGATGTACCTCTGAAAAACCTGGTCTACTGGAAGTGCGGGGGAACAGGATGATCTTTAAGGTCCCTTCCACCTTAACTTCAATGATTTGCAACTACTTGACTCTCCTAGGACAGTCTCTTCAGTGATTATGATTAGGGACAGGCTTGCAAATGTTTTTCTTGAGACTGTTGCAAATAGTTTGTTGGAGGAAAAGATACAATGCTGGTTGTAAAGATAAATCTCAGTGCCATTGTATGACCAGCAGGCAGAAGCAAATGATGTTGTCTGTGCTTGTGTGTGTGCTATAACAGCCTCATCCTGCTTCTGTCTCTGGCTGAGCAAGAAGATAGTACAGAGATGTGTAAGTTCAGTGGGGATTTCTGCAGCAGCTGGGCTCTGACACTGTCTGCCCAGACAGCTCCTCTGGATCCCAGTCTTTCCAATTTCTGTGCCTGCAGATACGAGCTCATGAGGCAGCAGCCCGACTGCAGTACAGACAGTCTCATTTCCATGTGCATTCTCACACACTCCCAGTGTTGTCTAGGACTCCCTGGGTCCCCAGAGCCCCCCACCCCAGCTCTCCTGCTTAGAGAGTCACTTCCACCCAGAGCTGGCCCTTACAGACTGACCCATTGACCCATTGCTCCCAGGCCATTTCACTTTCTCATCAGCTGGTCCAGCTTGATCCATGCAAGCAATCAGACCCTTGGACTGGCTGCAGGTGCTGTAGCATGAGCTTATGGGTCTCTGTGACCAGAGATGTCTGGCATGGGGCTGGCACTGTTGTCACTGCAGTCTCTCTGTGTGCTGACACCACAGACAAATGGACCCTTTGACCTGCAGTGCTACTCCATTTCCTGGCACACAGCCCATGTTCTTGAACCCTGAATCGAGAGCCCCTTCCCCAGGTGGCAGATGGAAATGAGATTTAATAAAAATTACAGAATAGTTGAGATTGGAAGAGACCTCTGGAGGTGCAGTGGTCCAACCCCCTTGGAGGGACACTTAAAACCTCTGCCAGTACAGATGGGATGCAGGGCATGGCCAGGCAAGTGTAGTGACCACAAAACTTTATGAATATGTGGCTTTTTTCATCCTGTTATTCCCATTTTCTCCTCATAATTATCCTTTCTCAAGTCACTTCAGTTCATCCATCTTCCCCACCTTTATTTTCTTCCCTAAAGATTTCATAGTAAGTCATTTGCAAACCCAAAGTTACTTTTCCCCACATCCCAAAGTGCCCTCCACTGGCAGCCCCCTGGGCTGCAACTGCCGTTAGTCCAGAAGATGATCCAGAGAGCTGCTGTGGGTAACACATCCTAATGGGTTTCATGCATGGATAATGGAAGTGATGGCACTGCTGGGAAAGTCTGAGAGGGGCTTGGCCAGGGGCTGTTTGTTGTTTGCCTGCTCATCCTCTTCCTTTGGGCTTGTGTATGTGTACTCTCCTGGGATGCTCCCTAGCCCATCCCAGGACCTGTTGGCCCATTAAATGTCTCATGGGATGGTCCTGGGAAAATCCAAAGAAAATTTCCCTTGGGCTCCCTGTGCTCCTCTGCAGGGGTACAGACAAGCTTTTATCATTTAAACTGACAGAGTCATCTGTGTTTGCTTCTAGGTAGCAATGCTGGTAGTGCTGCAAGCAGACTTAAGGCAAAAGAGAGAGTCACCAGCAGCATCTCTAAGGATAGCAGAAGGTGCAGGATGAATTGTGGAAAAAAGAAGACTGCATAATATTCTAGGAAAAATTACCCCTCTGTACATTCAGAGATAGGGGAGTTACAATTGGTGATGCTTACCTATCAAACTTGATTATGTTTCTTACTGGAAATTTTTAAATAAAATGTTACAAAGAGCTTTTGCCATTTCTTATTTACAGTTTCATCATCCTGATACCTCAGCGTTGATATTCTTTGCTTGTCAACATAATGCTGCAGTAAAATCTGTATACAGTTTTTTTTGGTTTTGTTTTGTTTTTTTCATTTGTTATAAATTTTGCTTTGTAAAAGTGACTTCTTTTCTTTTAACTTTTCAGATTATTCAGATTATGAAGACAGTTCTGTTGAATTCCTGGACAGGTGCTCCTCTCCCTTAACACGGTCCTCAGGCAGCTCTCTGACGTTGCGCAGTATGTTCTCAGAGAAGAACACTTCATACCAGTATCCAAGAGCTATCCTGTCTGTTGACCTTAGTGGAGAAAGTAGGTTGAATGAACAGCAAATTTCAGTTTATAGGTTTAATTTTTTAAGAAAGAGAATTTTAAAGGAAATAATTTGGTTTATGTTTGGGATGGTAGCTATAAATATGATGACTGATTTTATTATCCTCCGTCTATTTAAATCAAAATGCTTACATCCCTCAAGCTGTTCTACATTGTATGGCTTTGGTTAAGTGTTGCTACTTTTTATCTGAGGAGAGCACGTCAAAGACACGTAGCAGAATTCATCTTGAAATCTCATATACCAGCAGTGTGTTTGAGAGCAATTTTTTTGCTAATGCAGATTAAGATTTTTACCTGTCCAAACTTCCTGTATATTTTTGAATTATTGTGTCTCTCCACACACAGTTTCACATGCCCTTATTTCTATTAGACCTTTCAGATGTGGAGTTCTTGGATGATTCTTCCACAGAGAGTTTGTTACTTAGTGGTGATGAATACAATCAGGATTTTGATTCAACTAACTTTGAAGAGTCTCAGGATGAAGATGATGCTATCAATGAAATTGTTAGATGCATTTGTGAACTTGATGAAGAAAATGGCTTTATGATTCAGGTAAAAATGTTTGGTGTGTGGAGTTGTATTTTCTGTGTGAATGTTTTGCTTGTGAAGGTGCCCTTTTGATGTGTCACAGACTGGAATTATGTAGAGAGATGTACATAAGTGAACAAGAACAAAGTGGATGCAGAGCTGTTTCTCTAGGATGGGGTTTCTCTAGCAATTTGATATATAGGACAAATTGCTAGGTAACCCTTTTCTTTATAGCCAGCTGATAAATTTGGAATAAAGTATCCTCTTCCACACACAAACTATTGCTTCTGTTCCCCAGACCATCCTGATTATATGAGCCATCCTGGCTTGGCCCTTGTGCTTTGCAGTAGCACTTGTAGAAGCCTCTCTGCTGACTGTAAATGTCCCTCCTCTGCATGCAGCATGTCTCCTGTGCAGACACTGAATACTGTCAGTACTGTGGTGTGTATTTCATCTTTAGAATAGCACTTCTCACACTGGATATCAGTACCAGGTTTTAGAAACTGCTCAGAATGTACATCTTAACTTGGTATAGATAAAAGGGAAGAAGAGTATGCTATGTCTGCACAGCATTCAGGTGTTGATGGATTGCAACTCCTTCTTATTTGTACTCCAATGAGGAGAGCATTTCCCATCCACGAGCAATTCCAAGTATTTTTTCTCAAGCAATTTATAATGCAGTGGTTAAATCAAATGCAAAAAGCACTAAGGAAGAACTCAGTTGTCAACAACGTTAAAAAGGTCATGAACCTCCTGTGTTTCCTATCCCCATTCAAAATCAGGTTTGTATTCAACTACTTCTGTGGTACAGTTCCTGTTGATAGTGTGGAGCCCTTTATTGAGATTTAAAGGAAACAAGTAGGGCTGTCATGTGTTAGTGGACTTCCTCTTCTGGAACTGGCAGAGCCCTGGAAATGAAGGGCACACAGGCTGTCTCAGGGAGCAGACTAAAATGCAGTGCTGTGTTGGAGAAACTGAGCAGGAGCTCAGCTGTGGAAATGTGAATGTGGAATTCCACAATGTGGAAAAATGGACTGGTTTAACAATCTTTGGAGACAGGAGGGGACACCGTAGCTGTATTGACAGGAGGAAAGGTGACTTCCCTGTTTTGAACAGGTTGATGCTCAAAGGCATGTCAAAGAGGAGAGATTTTCAGCAGTGAGCTAGCAGATGTTTAAAACACTGGCAAGCACAGAGTTGAGAAAGGGAAATATCTTTATAAGAGATAGTTTCCTGCCTGATTTTGAAGTCCAGTGGCAGCCTGATTTTTCCTCTTCATGCTTGTCTCACTGAGAGCAACCAGTTTGCTGTTTCTAGGCTCTCATGTCTTACCACTTCTATTTTACTCTCCTATTCTCTTATTTCTCCTCTTTCATTTTCTCTTAATTTTCTTTTTCTTTTAGATTTTCCATTGGTGCGATATTAAAAGCACATCTTTCTAGCGCACTGGAGAGATGCTTTGTAAATATAAATAATTAAACTGAAGAGTTTTCTCCTTTTCACTGTTATGCTGTAATGTATTACATTATCTTTCTACTTTACTATAATATTATACTCCTGTCTTATGTTTCACTACTAAATATGTAGGTGCTAAAATACTGAATGTTGTAATAAAATACTATATGATATTACATCTTCAGTTTCTTTTTTTTTTTTTCCAGTCTGGAGTTTGTGGTTGAGGTAACTTTCAGATCTAGAGCTCTTTTTTTAACTTGATGTCTTTGTCTACCCAAATACAAATTGCCCAACTAAAATATTCTTGCTCAAACCAGCTATTTAAATTCAAGTGCTGTTCTCTGCATTTTGATGATACAAAAAGTAGCATCTGAGTTTTTGCACCTACTTGTCTCAGTTTTAGTTTTTGCTTTTGTTGTTTTTTTTTCTGACATCAGTGTGAAGAATGCTTGTGTTGGCAGCACAGTGTATGCATGGGACTGTTGGAGGACAGCATTCCAGAGCAGTACATCTGTTACATCTGCAGAGATCCACCAGGTATGGATAAACCACCTTTATCTGCAGCCTTGCTTGGGATTTTTGAGCAGAGATGTTACGAATTTTCTTAAATTGTTCAAGCTTTGTCTGTTTTGTGTTACGTGTGACACTTCTTTGGGGCAAGTGATTCTAACTTTGGCTCTGAGCAGAAACTTCTTTGTTAGTAACATCATGGTCACCTATGCTAAATCTTATCCATGAGCTTAGTTACCATAGTTTTACTTGTTGGAACTTAATTCTCCCCAAACTTGTCAGTGTAGTCTGAAAAGCCTTTCTAAAGAAGTAATTTTTGTTCAGGGATCTATTCTGCCAATACTTGTTAATTTACACATTTGTTAATTTAAATAATTTCTTAGAGGAAAAGGACTCAGTACCGCAGTACACTCAAACATGCTGTGAATGGCATTTCATAGTAATTGCAATTTTATAATGTTTATGTTTGCCCAGAACTGTGTAAAAGTGTAGAAATGAATATTTAAAATATGGGAAAATCTAGCACATCTTATATTAAACAATAGTGCACAAACAGCATATTGAACTTCAGATAGGTCAAATTTGTAAGAACTAGGAAAACTATTTACTTTCCAACTGAATGCATTTGATTAGGAAGATGTTGATTTAAAAATTATTCTGTGATAAACACGTTTTTCTTAATAGTTATTTGGAGCAAAACAAAAAAATTGGGAAGTAAGTTTTTTGTGTTTTCTTCTGACAATTGATACAAATGCACATAGCTGTCTTCTGGTGAAATATCCAGCACTCCAGCTGTTTCAAAAGGGCAGTGAGATTACAACCTCAAATTTACTTCCATTCTAAATCTAAAAAGTGAAATATGTAAATTGTTTGCAGAGTTTTTATTAGCTATTTTTGAGATGACATATTAGAAAAATAGAGCTTTTTCCATATGCCCCAGTGTGAATCAAAACTGGTGGTAGAGAGTCTTGTTTGATAGTTCTGTGTGGTGTCTCTTTGAGCAGCCCAGCTTTTCTTACTAAACCCAGCTAATTTGTCTTGTGCTCTTTCCCTGCACTGTATTAGGTACTTCGTTTTCCCCTGCTATGCAGAGTCTGTGTCCCTAATTTTTATCTTCTCTCCCTTCCTAACCATTACTTCTTTTCTTTCTATGTCAGGAGAAAAAAGTCATTCTCAATGTCAGTATTTTAAAGTGTATTGGGATAATGGGCAAAAAGGAGATAGACAGGGTATTCTCCTGAAAGGTATGAAGGGCTTCCATCAACCTGTTCTTTGTTCTGTCTATGATAGTATGATTTGAAATCGAGTGTAAGATATTGCCATCAGTCTGTCTGGGTGCCTTGTTGTAAACAATGACATTGCAATAATTAGCATTATGCATTTTTAGTTTTGGGTGGGTGTTTTGGTTTCATTTAGTTATGGGGCTTTTTTTAAAATTTGTTGGGGTTTTTTAGTAGTTATTTAGCTACTGTAGAAGCTCTAGCTAAATAGGGAGGCCCACATACATCAATACCCTCCCTAGAAGTCTGATGAAAGGCACCTCAAAGGGGAGTGTAAGAGCTCTGCTGTCAGATAACTTTGAAATACCTGCTTTTCCTGAAGCCTTTTCCTGGCCTCTAATAAATAGATATTGACTTCAGTATTGAAGCAAGACATTTGTCTTTTAGAAACAAACTGGGTGTTTTGGATATGTCCGTATAAAATCCACACTCTAACATTTCTCTTGGTAACTTAGGCTTTCTTTTTTTAAAAAAGAAATAGTAAGTTGCAGTACTTAGATAAATAAAATGCCAATGTAAACTTTTTTTTTGGTGGTTATTTTTTATTTTGGTTACAGCATAGATCTTAGCATCATATAGCTTGATTCTAAAGCTGATTAGATTTTAATTTCAAATGCTATTTAGAAGGTATCGAGGTTTCAGGCTTATTTTTTTTCTGATAAGTTTTAAGACTTTATTCTTAATCCACAAAAATGAATTTCTTACATATTAATAGCAAAATCTTGAGTCATCCTTTCATGGATGTTAGATATTTAGACAAGTACAGCACATAATTATAGCACTCTAGTTGTAAATATAATTCTGGTGTGGCTCAATTTGCTTATTGCTTACCCCAGGACAGAGGTGGAGTGCCAAATATCTCTATGACAAAGACTGGCTAAACAACGGGCACATGTGTGGATTATCATTTTTGAAAGAGAACTACTCTCATCTTAATGCCAAAAAGATCGTGTCAACACATCACCTACTGGCAGATGTTTATGGGGTAACTGAAATTCTGCATGGATTGCAGCTGAAGATTGGCATACTGAAGTATGTATCACTCCAGGGTTTATTTTCCAGCTGTATATATTCAAGTAGAAGAGACTACCATTATTCTATATGCATTTTTCCCTGATGTTGATTTCTTTCTTGTATAATATTTTAAATAATTCAAGTGCAAGATGTGCAGTACCCTCAGCTTCAGCAGGAGCTAGGTGTTCAGCACACAAGCAGGTCTGGTCTAGTGGGATTATTGGTGAATTTTTTTGTAAATTTTGTGTTAAAGGGACATTCTAGATTTATCTTAAATTGGTGAATGACCTAAGAATACTTCATGTTTGATAATCATGCTTATCAGTAGCTAAGATCTAGGAGAATTGAATGCTTAAAAGTAGTGTTATCCATAACTTGCTTTTTTTCCTCCTCTTCATTGCAGAAATAAGCATCACCCAGACCTTCATCTCTGGGCTTATTCAGGGATGAGAAAAGAACAAGAACAAAGAACTGTTGGGGTCGAGAAAAAGTTAGTGACTTTACAGGATGCTGTTAATCCAGCTGAAAGGACGTGTCATAGTCAAAACCATAAAGAGCCACCCAGTATACCCCAGAAGATGGAAGAAACGTATATCACAAGTGAGCACAGTTACCAAAAACCACAGAGTTTTAGCCATGACTACAAAGCAGTCACTGACCCTATGAGCTCAGATGATGAAGACACAAGTAGCTTTGAGGAAGATCAGGAATATCACACAGAGAATAAAAACTGTTTACAATATTCTTTTAGAGATGGTGGCATGAATGAGCAGGTAAGTATCATTCTTCATCTGGGAAATTTTATTTGGAAAAGTATGTTTGTTCTGATAAAGCTGAAGTACCTATAGGTATTTAGAAGTGTTTATTGCTGTAAGTCAACATATTTATCAAATAAGTCAGCAGAAATTACTAGGAGCAAACTTGGATCACTGAAATAGTTCCAGGTGAAGTATGTTCATTTCAGTTGGTGTATGAAATAAAAGGTATAGTTTAAGGTATTGCCTATGCTAAAAATTTGTTGTGAATCTAATGTTTTGAGTCAAAGGAAACCCTATTTGTAAAATTCAGGGTCTTGGAATAGAACTTACATGGTTTTTATAAGGTGAGGAAAATGGGACAGGTTTCTCTTTTTCTCTCAGTTTGGTTATCTGCATGTGTTAGGAGGTTTTTGTTGTTTTGTTATACCAAGGTTTTTTTAATAGTGTTTATTATTGTATTGTATTATTTTTTTTAATAGCAGTGCTACCCAGAATGCCATCCACAAGTAATGATTTACTGACCAACTAATTTCTCCTCATGTTCAACTGCTTTTCAGTCTTCTATATTGCATATTTCTTCTAATGAAACATTTTTAGTCAGGATTATATTTTGCTGTTTAAACATCTCATTTTGACATTAATGGTTTGAATCCATTATTTGGTGGAAAAGGTCTGAAACTTGTTAATCTGGTTTTAGTGAACAGTTCTCTGAGCAAAAACCAAAGAGAACCAAACCTTTCTGTTTTCTACAACACCAGCTGTATGAGGATAAATCGTCCAACTCATCCCCCTTTTGAAGTACAGTTTCTGGTGTGGAAGAAATGAGTATGATACATCTTATTTCTTTTTAATTTTAGTTCTAAATGTGGCATGTAAGCTGTATAGTCTGAATGGGGAATTTTTGGCTCATTCTAATTAAAAATACATGTTTCTATGCTAAATTTACTACATTGCACAACTGTATTTGGGTTTATAGTAAGGAGAAATGCAGCAGTGTCAAATACTCTTGCCTTCCAACAGTAGTTTAACAGTTTAAATAGTATAAAGATATTTAGAATTAAAGGAAAATATGCATGAGCAGTTAAATAAACTAATGTTTTCTTCAGAGATTCAAGCATATATCTTAAAAGCTAGGTGCCCTCTGTTTGACACTGTCCCAAACAGATCTTTTCTTGGTTTAAGTGTTCTTTCCTTTGGGGACACATTGATCACCTGCCACCTTTTGGATACCAAAATAAGGCCTTCTGCCTATACATGATAGGCATGGGAAAATTCTTCTTGGTTTCTCCATGAACATGTTTGCACTTACCTTAAAACTGACATTGGAAGACCATTTTTAAATGATCTGACTTCTCTCAAAGATGCCTTTTCTTCTCTCCTTGTCAAAGTTTGGTTGGAGCTTTGAATTTTCCTTTCTAGCATTGTTCAGAGCCTTTTAATATTCTGGTTTTCCATACTATTTCGTTTTACCCTAATCTGCAGTTCCGTTACATACTTCCATTTCTCTTACAAACAGTATTTGGATTAACTGTTATCAAGTCCCCTTTTGGGCTATGCATTATCTTTAAAATTATATTTAGTTTCCTTGGTTTTGCTTCAGAAAGCACAAGTGTTCCCCACCTGGATATCCTGTTATTTCTTGTCCACGAGCTGTATCCTTAGCTCTTCTCCTGCCATCACTTCCTGATTACCTACACTGCTCTCAGAGGAGAACCTATTGGATTTTATGGATTCTTTCCAAGGAGCCAATTGAATATAGAGGTCATTAGATGAAGAAAAAAACAAACAAACAAAAAAACCCAAACAAACAAAGAAACTATGATGTTATTTAGATATTTAGTTACTTACCTTTGAAATTTTCTGTAACTTACTGAAACAGGCTGAAAGACAATTTTGGTTTTAGAATTATGGAGTTGGATCCTTTTACAGCAAGGGAAAAGTGGCATTCCTATGGTATTAGAGAGGGTCTGAAAATAGTAAGGAATAGATATTTTGTTTATATTGGGAATATTTTCCATAAGATTACTAACAGTTTGATTACTGAAAACACTGTGCAAGCAAACCTGATTTCTTCAGAGAAGGGATTTTAAATATCATAAAAGCATCAAAATTCTCATACCTTTCAAATCTATCTCTGATACATAATTTTAACTCCTTTAGTGAACGTTATGAATATTAACAATGCTTTTCCCATCTGAGTTGCTAATAAAGCTGTCTACAGGTCAGTCAGAGTTTTATTTGTTTGGCTGGTATTTTTTAATTGATTTTAAGTCTTAAAATGAAATTTGGATTTTTTTGCTTAAGTGCTTAAGCTTAAAATCCATCAGTTCCTATGTTGTTCCTTACCTATCTTCTCACTCTTCTCACTCTTCCTATACTTTACTGGAGAAAAATATTTTAATAATAGACCTAACACCATTTTTTTCTTATGTGGTGTGGAAAATTAGCTGTGCTCTTCAGAGAAGTGTTTTAAAGTTATTCCTTGCTGTGGCATTTGACATGTACTGACACAGTGTGAGCATATGTATCTGGCATTCTAGTCCTTAAAATAAAATCTTCAGTAGTTAAAGAACTTCATTGGATATGAAATCATACTGGATATAAAATGGAAGCTGTTAATCCTGCTAATTACTGGAGATGCTGAGCATTTTTAACTCATTAAATATGATCTCCTTCCACTCTTTAGCTGAAACATCAGCTATAGAAAGATTAGGAACTCGTGTTATTATCTCTGGCATGCAGTGAAGGTACTAGTTTTATTGAAGAAGTTAATCTTCCTCAGATACTATGTTTGAGTAACTCCACATGTTACTGTAACTGTCCCCAAACAAGTTCAGTTCTGCCCCAAACTTGTTCTTGGAAGATAGGTGGGGTCATAGGAGGTAGGAAGAGAAGTTTTTTGTCTCAATCAGCAAACAGAACAGATTGCCCAGAGAGGGTGTGGAGTCTCTCCCTCACTGAAGATAACTCCAGAACCACCTGGACACAATCCTGTGCCATGTGCTCTGGGATGACCCTGCTTGAGCAGGCAGGTTGGACCTCGTGATCCTCTGTGGTCCCTTCCAACCTGACCCATTCTGGGATTCTGTGAAATAGGATGTCCAGCTTATTTGTGCAAAATAGTGATTGTTGACATCTTAGATACTTCTCCATTGTAGAGAGTTTTTCATGGAAACAAACGTTAGGGTTTTGCACATTTTTGGTGGCAGTAGATCCATGCAGTTCAGCACTTTGTAATTTAAGTTACTATTTATATAAAAGGGGTACAGAAGTACAGTCTGTCTTACTGCATTGAACAAAGTATTTGAGCTGATAAACTTCAGTGTTGGGAAAATGAAGCAAAAGGTATAGATGCTTATTTATGTGGAATCTGCATTTTGTTTTAGTCTATTGATGTGGCATGGTATGTGGCTTTCTGAGTAAGCTTTTTGTCAGTATACAAAAATTCTAAGCCAGCAGAGTATATCATGTGACTCAAATGTTGATATCAACACCAGAATTTAAAACAAAGCAAATAAAAAATCTTAAATGGCAATTTTTTTCTTTCTGTTGCTCCTATGAAGAATTCTGCAGAAGGAAACACTGTGTTTGTTTGTAATGAAAGAAAAGGCTCAGAAGAACAAGTGGACACACATCTTCAATGGCAGCTAAATCTCCTCACCCATATAGAGAATGTACAGAATGAAGTCACCAGCAGAATGGACCTGATTGAAAAAGAAGTTGATGGTAACTGCATTGTCACATTGCTTATGAATGTACCTGTAGCAACATCTCTTATAACTAATGTGTTCAAAGTGATCTGAGGCACTGACAACAGGCTTTTAAGTATTCTAATGTTCAAATTTGGGTCCCAGAATTATAAGCAGAGCTTGTATCCTTGATTTCCCCACCCCCTTCCACAAGTTTTCAATGCCCAATAAAGTAGATTAAGCACTCAGAACCCCTGAGCTCAGGCTCAGACTTCAGAAAGCTTAGATGACTTGTCTAGTCTTTGTCCAGATATGAATCATAAAGTTGATGGAGTCTTCTATGCCTTGATTGATTTTTGTCTGATTGTTCTAGTAATTGACAGTATTTAGAGATAAAAATGGTGTTTATTGTGCCTTCAGCTGTTTTTTTATTAGTAATAAGCAAGTGGTTTCATTAAGACAAATCAATCTTCATGAGAAACCTTGAATGAAATTATATTGTACAAAAATATTGTAACATATAAGTATCTATGACTTGCCAGTCATACTAACTAGTAATTAAGGGAGCTTGTAGTCTAATCCTAGGAGTCCTTAATTAATCTTTTAACAAAGTTGTCTTATTTCTATTTGCAGTTTTACTTCCAGTATCCCTGCTTTTCCTAGACAGTGTTTCTAAACTAACAGGGTTGACCTTTTCCCTTCTCTGTTTCTACAAGCAGAGAAACTCCTTGAAAACATTTGTTAAAGATTGGAAAACCATTCTATAATCTGGACCTTGTCCACAGGAGCCTGTTAAAGTGGCAGAAGCAAGCCTTGTGTCTAAGGGTTGCATTTTCTGTTCCAGAACTGTCAGAGTAGACCATGAATGGAAGTTTCTTTTTTGTGTGTAGAGGGTAAATTGTGAGCCAAGGGTAAAATTTGCACCCAGATACCTTTTTAGAGCAACAATCAAATCAGAAGATTGGATTGTTCAAGAGAAATACGGAATTAGTTGGTGTTTCCGTAATGAAATTTCTTCTGTTGAATAAGGCTCAGTGTATTTTCCCTTTTTATGAAAGACAAAGTAAGAAAGAACAGTTTAATATTTATGGAAACTGTTTCTCAAAGACTTACTCTAATCAACTTCTTCTTTTTCCTTCTGTAGTTTTAGAAAGCTGGCTTGATTTCACTGGAGAACTGGAACCACCAGATCCTCTGGCAAGATTGCCTCAGCTCAAGCGACGTATCAAACAGCTCTTAATTGACATGGGAAAAGTACAGCAAATAGCAACACTTTGCTCTGTATGACAAAAGGAAGAATAAAGAAGTAAAAATAGGTTCTTTACAGTGAATTTTCTTATTAGCCACAAGACTGACAGGAAGACAGCAAAAAGCTGAGCATTTATATGGTTCTTTGCTGATTACATTAATAGCCTGAAGCTTTAGAAAGAAGAGAGGAAGTTTAGAGTCAGGAATCTGTTTTATTGAAAATATGAATATTCAATGTCCAGGCTTCAAAATTATATATAATATACTGAGAAAAGTAAATTTCTCAGGATTTTAACATGTTAAACAAGTAAATCCCCAGATACAAGAAAATTCAATAAACAAAAAAACCAAAAACTCTTTGAAGAGCAATGCTACTATTTTGGAACCCTTGGCAAACATTTCTAAATTAGCACAATTCAGCTGACTAAAAATACAATCCTCTTATCTTGCTGGTGAAAGATACAGAGAGAGCTGTATCTTCTCTACAAGGAAGGTTTTTAGATTATTCCTTTCTCATATGAATGTTCAGGAAATCAAACATACTAGCTTTGATTTTTGAAAAAAATTACTTGTCATGGTCTCCCTTTTAAAATATTTTTTTAAATAGAAATCCCTAGAACAGCACCCCTAGGCTCCTTTAAAACAGAAGTGAAAATAGTGATCAGATGTGCCAAATAATATTAAAATCACTGGGATGAGAGTTTGATTATGACTTAGGTGAAGGTTTTTTCCAAAGTCCTACTCGGTGCCAGCAGTCCATCCAAAATTGTATCTAGTTTATATTTTTTTATGTTCTCTAGCAGTGTTCAGGAATCAAGGTACAATTTTTGTCCTGGGTAGCTCTGTTCTGATGTCGGCCCTCTGAAAATGTCACCATCCTCACTGGGGATGGGGAACGACAAGAGCAGCAAAACTGTGACTGTGGAAATTCTAAATACCATTAGAGAAAAAAATCACAAGATACCTTATCCAAGTTGTTTTTATAAAATTTTTCAGCTTCAGTGAATGAAATGTCATGAAACCAAAGGCAACCTACTTGCTCTGTTAGCTCTTGCTGGATTTTGAGCCCAGGACTTTCCCTGTGCTGATAAGTTGCCGCTGTACCCAGTGCTACATCTGTGTCTGTGTGTGTATGTATATGTGTATAGCTACATGTACATATATACATACCATAACACATTTCTACCTACACATGTCTAGTTTTATTACCATAGACTACAAGAACTGGTGGTTCATATTACCTTTTAACAAGCAGTTTCTAAAATTGAAAATAATGTATGTACAGGTTTTGAAATTTGTAAAATATGACTGTTAAAAGGAGGCTATTTAACTGAGGACATTAAGATACTTGAACATTTTATGCCTCATGTCTGTTTATCAGTTCTAGTTATCTGTATAAATGCATTTTAGAACCGATAGACAGTAAACTTGAATTTACCTTTTGATATGAGTACAAGCCACTGTACATTCAAAAATTATTTAAATTTGCAAACACACTGTTCTATATGTAAGGTACTGTATGTAAAACTGTTTATTAAAACTATTCTGCATACTCTACATTTTCCACTTTTCTTCCTGATCTACATACAAATGTAAAAAAGAAGTGATTGTTATTATGTACAGACCATCAAAAAATCTTGGAATGCCTTTTAAGGATGCATACAACTGAAAAATGTGCCAAAGATGGATTATCTGGGAAAGACTTTGCAACCAGTGCATTGAACTTTCATGATAAAACCATTATTGAGAAAGAAGGCAGCGTGGCTGGTTCATTGCTAAATTAAACCTATCCTGACCTTTCCTCCCTGTCTGTCATACCTGAAGTGAGTTATCACTCCTGATGGCCAAAGCAAAATTTCCCTCTTACAGAGCAGTTGCTATTTAAAGTCTTCCCGCATCAAGCTTGTGATGTATCACATCACAGAGCTGTGTGATAACATGGAATTATGGAATGGTTGGCAACTCCATAATGCAGAAAGAACATTAGAGCTGTGGAGATGTTGACATCTTATAGCAACTGTTAATAAATACTCTGTGTTATATAGTTGATGCTTAAATAACTGCTTCAAACATGAATAGTTGAGTGACCTACTTGCTTTTGGATATGTGAGATGTTTTTATAGACTATTCACTTGCTGCATATCCTTGAATGTGGTACTGTGTGTACTGTATAAGAGAAGTATAAATCCAGATGAATTACTTTGAAACAAAGTGGAGTGTATTTACAGAATTTATACAGCATACACTGTAGCAATATTATGCAATGTGTGTGCATGTGTGTGATGTAATATAATTGTAAATGTTACTGAAGGTGAAGGTGGACTTGAAAAGTTAGTGGAGAGGACAGAGGTTTTATTCTTACTACAGAGATGGAGGAATGGTATCCTGATAAGGAAATCCTAAGGTCAAAGTTGAAGTTGCCCTTGCAGCTTTAATGTGTCTTCTATTTGTATGTATAATGGCCTCTTAATTTACATGAATATGTAATTTTTCCCTTCGAGATCCTGCCTTATTCAGGATGGACTGTGCTTACAAAAACAATCTGTTCAGTATTTTTTTTCTGTTCATTGTGTAGTCATGTATTATAAAAATTCCTGCAAGCATTCATATCTTCTAAGAAATACAATCTCGGTGTCCGTACGGACCGTGCTATGTATGATACATCGTGTACTGCTTGAATGTTTCACAAACTTGTCTGAGTTTGCTTTCTCAAGTCGTGGTGCTGGTCTGTAATATGTGGACGTTAGTTTTTGACCCTAGTATCTCAAGTTTTCAAAGGTTTGGGATGCTTTTGAGGTCTTTCTTTTAAACACGAGTCAAGTGCCATAAAAATGCTAAGTGTTTTGCACAGAATGTAACCTAGACTTGATTGCTTTGCTCGTGTGCCAGCCAACCCCAGTGTGATCTGGCTCTTACCAGAATTTCCTCCTAGCTGGCCTTATCGAGAGAATCTTATTCCTGTAAGCATAATTTTCCATCTGTCTTCCTGCTTCCTCTCTAAATAAGCCAGGGATGTACAGTCAGTCTATTTGCAACATCATTTATTTGGGTGTGAATTGTGGCTGCATTGTTTGATGGAGAGGACAGACCCTCTCTGAGGAAAAAACAGTAAAAGACAATGTAAAGACTGTTTGATACGTGTGTACAGAAAGGCAAAATGTTTAAATTTGCAGCATTCTTTCAATGAATAGGAGTTCTAAAGAGTAATAGTCAAAAGGGAAACACCATTTTACAGAAGTCTCTTGTGATTTCACAGAGCTAAATGGCAATTTAAATGGCATTGGAGCCTTTGAATGCCCAGCTTTTTGTCTGAGGTTTAGTTGGGGGTTTGTTTGTTTGTTTTTTTTAATGGAGGTATCAGGGTGATTTAATTTCAAAGCCTGCTCCTACTTGTGACCATACCGAAGGCATCTACATCAGGAGTTCTGTGTTTCAGTTGCAGTGAAGGCAGGGCAGCAGTTCTGCAGTCATAAATGAAATGTAGTGTTGGTGCTGTGGCCTGGTGTGATACGATGGGGCTGCCACGTTCTGGTTACAAAATGGACATGTTCAGGTCATATTGCAGGGAATGGGTTGGAAGATGCTTCCTGTTAACCCTTTTCTTGGGTAGCTGTAGGTCGAATAGTGCCCATATTTTATATACTCTGGCCTTACATGCATAGATCTTTGTTCAGCTGTGGAGTGGTTTACAGTGGTAGAAGCCTGTTGTTTTCTTTCAAATAGACAAAGAAGATGGGTTGCAATTTTCTGATAGATTTCCTGTATTTGCTGGGTAGCAAAGAATTGAAACTGTTCTTCCATGGATGCAGTAATCTTGTATGGCTGACAGCCACTTTTCTCTCTTAATTTTGTCTCTGAGCTTCTACATGTGCTCATCTGTTCATTTTGCAGCTTGCATCTGTTTTCTCCTTTCGTTCTGCAGCTTTCTGCACTCTGGCTTCTGAGGTACCTGGAGGGTGTCACTCCTCTGTTCTCATGCCCAGTTCCTCCTGGCTGCTGTGGGAAGGAGTCATGGGGAAAGGCCTCTTTGACTCTTCTATCCACAGCCTCCAGAGCATTCTGGGACTTGTGTACAATTGGAGTGTGTGCACCATAATCAAAATCTCCAGGTGTTTTTGATGCCTTTCTTAAGTAAGCCTCTTCTGTCTTACGCAATTGGTGATCTTCCTCTACTCCCATCTGGCTTCTAACTTAACTAGACCTGAATTAATGTTACAGCAAAACCCCTCTGGCACTGTTGGGCTCCAGCACTCCTTACCAAACTGAGGGTTGGGATGCAAAGGAGTCATTCAAACATTACAGTAAAATTGTAAAAGTATTTGATGTTGTAAACCACATTATTTTTCCCTTGCATTTAAAGGGAAGCTGTAATAATTTTTCTTCACTGGAACTTCAAAAGGCACAAAACAGATCCTGAACTGAACTGGAGCTTGGTGTAAAAATCAACAAGAGAAGGATGGGCCGGACTCTGCAGGCAGGGGCTTCACAGCCAAAGAGCAGTCAGGCTGTCCCAGCTGCCTTGCCCTGTTAGTAGCTCTGTGGAGGTGCTGGTCTGTGTGTGAAGGGGGTGTGTGCAATGATGCCATTCATTTGTGAGCAGGATTGTTTAGAACACTGGAACTGCAGGTTTTTGCTCTACTGCTTAAAGATGTTTCAGTATATGCACCTTAATTTTGGAGTGCTTATTAAGGTCAGAGGCTTAATCACTTTTGAAATGCCCATTGCTATTCTCACATTTTTTTTAGCTCACAATTTTTTTCTCTTGTACTGATTGCATATGGCTTTAGGTGAGGTTTTTGCAGAGGCTGTTTGAAATGCTTCAGTAATGGTTTCTATTATAATTTGTTATGTCCTGGGCACTGGGTGTGGGGGTCTGTCTTTAGCAATAAATATTATACACTATGTGTATATGTTTGTATATGGAAAACAAATACAGAGCATGTAACAATGGTGAAAATACACTGCATCGAGTGCAGATTGTGCATTTGGCAGCCATTCTGCACCAGTCTGAACAATCCAAATGAAAAATTGGAGACCACGTGGAGAAAATGAACTAGCATGAAAAATCATTCAGGACAGAAATTCCCTTCCCTTACTCTGTGGGCTGGATAACTAAAGCTAGTTCAATTGCTGTTTGCTTCAAACAGCTGTCTTCCTTTCCTGAAAACTGGCCAAGCCTCCTGTGTTCAGCTGTAGCCATGTGCATCAGTGTATTGTCACTAAACACTCTGAGAGAGGCAGCACTGCACTATGATTAAATCTTCTATGAGAGAAGCAAAATACTTCCTTCTGTGATTTGTTTTTTATAATAGCAATAATGTTGACTGCATTCTAATACTCACAATAAAGGTCTGTTGAGATTGTTATGTGCCTGGGCTCCCTTTCCATGGACTTCTCTTCTGGTGAGCTAATGAGTGCATATGTTTTAAAGCATTAGGGAATCTTCAGTTGTGTGTTTAGCCTGTAGTCCTTAGGTTATGTGCAGTCATTGATACTCACTTTTCTACATTGCGAGGCTTGGGGTAATTTTCAGTTGTATTTTAGCCTGTAGGCAAATTATACAATCAGTAAATTATTTACAGTACTAAATTAATGTATGTGGCAAAGTAATTAGAAGATATTTCTGTTTCTGAACTGTTTTAATGTTTTAACAATTTCAGGGTTTGAGTTTTGCAATGCACTTTATTCTTTACAATTAATGTCTTTCAACAGTATATTCACAGTGATGGCATCTCCTCTTGTGTGCAGACATGTGCCTTTGTACAATATCATTACAAAGTAACTTTAATTTGCTTTTAGTAATTTATTTTAATATCATCCACAAGTTGTTCAAGACACTACTGTGGTAGAAAACAAATAAGCTAGCAATTCTAAGGAAGTTCTTCTCTTAGACATCCTGTGGACAAGAGCACAAATGATAAGTAGCAGATGAATGAAATTAGACAGAATCTCAGTAAGTTACTGACATAGAAAAAATTGTTTTATTCACAGAAAAAGTCAATATGATAGTAAATGCAATGAACTTAAAAATTTTAATTCTGAAATGTTAATAGTTGTTGAAGGGGCAGTCTCAAAGTAGGCTCTCAAGCATTAGATAGAAGAACAGACTGAGATCTTGGAGCAACACACTGAAACATTTTTTTTAATTAGCAGACTTCCTGAAGAAGAGGTTTTCCAAGTCAGACCAACTGTCTGGCCAGCCCAGAGTCTTGTCTGCAGCAGAAATAGAAGTAGGACGTCAGATCTGTACAAACATACTATGAAATATCTGCACAAATTGACTTTTTTGTGAATGTGTCTTTTACTTCTGGCAAACCAAGGGTTCCTTTACCAAAATTTTTAGGTCCATTAGTTTTATCTGTCACTTGACAGAGATGGACTCCTCAGGTTTAATCCATCTTTTTCATTGGTGGCTTATGGAATTCACAGCTTTGTTGTGTGGCAGGAGCTTTTTTGTCCTTGAACTTCCTTTCTGACTCCACTGGCTCTTCACCATTGCCTTTAGTTCAGAGAAGGTTAAATACTGCATTATTGAAAAGACCCAAAGCAGTTTTGTCCCATCAACACCAAGAGTTTGGCATCCTGTTGCTGTCCTTGTGTGACTTGTGGTGACTTTTCTCACTGCCTCAGCTTTTTTTTTCTGTCAAATTTTGAATCAAGTTGCAAATCCCGTGTGTCACTGTGGCTGCAGACCTTGCTCCTGTTTGGGGTTTCAAACCAATCTGCATCCCAGGTGTTGTGAGAATAAAATGCCTATTTTTCTAGCTGGAATCACTGTGGTACTATTGGATAGAGGGAAACTGTTATTTTCAATGAATAAGTAAGAAAAAAAGGCCATTTTATTTGTCTAAAATGGTCAATATCTGCAGGGATAAATGCAAATTCAAATATTCTTACATGGGTTTCTTTAGGTTCTTCTGTCACCAAAGGCACTTTTCCAAGTGGTAAATTATTATTTAAAATTTGACAAGTCCTGTGCCCACTCTTCTGATCTAGCCAAGTTTAGCATGGAAATAACTGAAATTTCCCTATTATTCTTTCAATTTGAAGAGGGTGTCATGTATAAAGAGAATACACTGAGAAGTGTATTATCTGGGGCTGTCATCTTGTCGTCTTTTGATTTTTGCATCACATGAGGTCTTAATCAGAGACAATAGAGTAAGTGCTTCAAAAAGTCTTGGAAAGAAATGTGCTGAATGTAAACCTTAGTTCTCTATCTGTAAGTGTAACAAATGGTGTTAACTTTTTTTATGTAGCTTTCTTAACATGTATGACAGGATTGTCCAACACTGATGCTTTATTTAACACAGGAAAACAATTTCTTGTTTGAAATGAACAAACTGATTGATGTAAGCATCATTTCAAAATGTTTTCAGTTCTTAAATTTTTTGCTTCCAATTTGCTGTCTCATCTAGGAAGCTCCCTCCAGTTGTTTTTTTTTTAAAACTTAGGTTGACTTCTCAGGCTCAAATTTTATTTGGGTAAGAGTAATTTTCCTGTGGATACAGATGTCTGTGTATTTCTATACAGGAATCATTTATCCCTGGGCCTTTCAATATGTAAAATTGCAGTTGCACAAACTGTCTCTTCTGCTAAGAAAGTGTATGCAAAACTGGAACAATGAATAAATATCTTCTTCTTTGAGGTTTGTGATTTCAGTGTCTCATCTTACTGACCTTTATCTTTCCCCCAGCAACTGTAATTTGTAGTATAGATTGAGTAGCTTTTGCTGGTAGGTACAACAAAACAAAACCCTCATTTCCAGCACTAGAGCAATGATTTTGAAGACTTCATAGTTTTAAGGCTGTATTAGCCACAGGGACCTTTTCTACTTCTTTTCTACTCTTCATTGGTGAGCTAATTTAAGATGTTGCTCCATCTTTTCTCAGGTGCTAAAAATAGAGGTCAATACCACTGTCCCTTCACTGAAGGTTTTCTTACTTTGTATTTGACCAGCCATAGGTAGCCAAGTGCCTCTTTTACTCTGATGAATGTGAATTCCACACATTGCTTTGTAAACAACTTTTTTCCCTTTTTAATCCACAGGCTCTTGCATCCCCTTGAATGTGCATGTACCAAGATATCCACCTTGGTTTGACGCACATCTAGAAGTGGTTTGAGTGATGCCAACTGCCAAAATTCCTTTTCTCAGTTTTTTAAGAGACTTTTAAGACTTGGCTATTCTTCCCAACTTGAGTAGTTCATAGGTTGTTTTTTTGAGTGTTTCTGAAAGAAATAAACATCTTGGGAATCAGCAATATGTAGATATTGTGAGTTTGTACTTCTTTCTGATAATAATAGCCCACTGATACTTCACACTTTCCTGTCTGCCTTACTCCATTATCAGCCTTTTATAGCAAAGAATAAAGAAGGAAAGTGAGTAGTGACCCTAATAAACTCCTCTCCCCATTTGCTGTGCAAGGAACCTGAATTATACTTTTCAAATAACTTTAGAAAATTGGACTAAATCAGTATCACCCACAGACCCCCAACTCTGGAGATGTTTCCACTGGCTTGGAGACATCACAGTGCCTGCAAACTGAGCCTGCTGCCCCTGCAGAACCTGTCTGCAGCACTGGACTCTCTCTTGTTGCCCTCCTGTGTCTGCCCCATTTTGCAAGGCTTAGACACAAACCTGAGAGCCTTGAAGCGTCCTTGGGTCAGAAATACATGTTATGGTCAAACTTTCCTGATTTAGCCACAGTTTAGCCAACTAATTACTGGTTATTCAGTTGGATTCTTTTGTTCTGCGTGGATATTTCCCTACAAATCCTATGCTAATCCAGAAATTCAGTCTCTGTGTCTGCTTGATCAGGGACATTACAGGATTTGCCATCTTTATGCCTCTAAAGGTTGCCTTTTTTTGGTCTATCATCTATGCTGGATGTGTTCTTAATTTTTTTCCAACTTGATCTTTCTGTAGGTGGTTGACTTTGCTCAAGTTCAGTTGCTTGAAAGCAAATTCCAAATATAGTCCCACTCATTTTTAAAAGCCTAGTAATGTGCTAAGGCAAGCTTGTGCTGCTCTTGGAGATCATATTTACCATATCCATCAAACACCATGGCATGGCAGTGGTCTACAGCCAGCACAGGAGGATGTTTGGAACACTGCTATCATGTTCTTAGTCTGTGGGAGAGTATCTGCAGAGTTTCTAGGCTGTCTAGTACCCATGAATCACAAACAAGAGTGCTGCTCTCACTTTTTCTTGAAATCAGGTTAAATCCAGCTTCAAACATGTCTTGTTATTATTTAAGTAATTATTTGGGGCGTATTTATCCAATTATCTTTGTACAAGTGATGGTGAGTTCTCATAATTCCTGGTGCAAGTACAAGAAGTGGCCAATTAACAAGTGAAATTCTGGAACCAAGGAAATAATATTTCTCATATGTTTTGTGTTGAGGATCTTGCATGTAATTAGTACCAAAAAGCTTAACTTAAGAAGCTTCATGGTCATACTGATGTTACAGGTGGAGGATGAAGGATATGAAGTGAAGCTGTGCCTGTCAGGTACTTGGCTGTGTTAAAGTCCATGGTGCAAGTGGGAGTGAAAGCAAAAGATGGAATACAATTGACTCTGATTCTCAATTCACTTTAGCCAGTGAGGTGCATCCATCCTGTTTTTCTCTTAGTAAATAACCACATTATGAGCTATATTCACTCCTAATATGCAGCACCCAGAAGTCTCACTCTGGTCTGTCCCTCAGCAGGCTCAGCTCTCTGGGAATACAAAAATGTGCAATTCCACTAGGGAGTACAGAGCCAGGGCAGGTGAGAGCCAAAGCTCTGCCCAGTCATGCCAATATGTTCCATTTAGTTATTGGAATAACTGAGCCCCCCTGCCACCCACTGTGCCTGCTGCCACTCGGCTCAGTTGTGCTCCCTGGAGCAGGGATGAGAGCTGGCTGAGGGGAGCCAGGAGGGCAGTTCCAGCTGAAGAGACCTCTTGCAGTTTGCTCAGAAGCATCATGTGCGTCACTCAGCCAATTCTGTGCCCAGCCAGCAGCACAGAAGTGAACCCATCCCCATGATGGGTGCTATAAAAGGGCAGCAAAGGCTCTGTGGGGTGCACAGAGCTGCCTCAGGGACAGAAGGGGATGGGGCTCTCCCATTGCAAAATGGGCTCCATCCCATTTTGCACCCTCTGTTGCTTTATTAGCATAGCAACAGCCAATATATTTGGTAAGTACACTTGTCCTTTTCATCTGCCTGTCCAAGGGTGACTGGTCTTTGTGCTGCTTGTGTGTTGTCCTGATGAAGTATGTCATGATCTTGAGTCTTGCACGCTGCAAACGTAGCTGGTTATTGTGTGCTGTGCAAACTAAGGCTGGGCTCCTGGTTAAATATTAAACTATAAGGACCTCTAAGTGGTCAGGCTTACTTGAGTTTGTACACCTGGATTTTGGGTGGAAAAAAAATGTATTCTTATGGGCTAGAGAAGGAGCATAGGTAAGAAAAGGTACTGCTGCAGGGTTGTGAAGTTCCTCAATCACATCTTCTACTTGTAGGTGTCATCATCTAATTTAGGCTTGAATGTAAAGATTTTGGGTAGTCTGAGTGGTTCCCCCAGTTCTTTGGCCTGAGTTTGATAGTCCTGCACAATCAATGATTTGAATCACTGACTTAATTAGTCATTTAACTCAGATGTTTTGGTAGACCCTCTCTAGCACTGTACACAGGGATCTCTGCACATCCCAGAGCCAATGTTCGGGGTGAAAATGGGGAGCTTTGCCTATGTGATGTTGTCTACAGGTGAGATCACCTGAAGTTTTGCAGTCCCATGAAAATTTTCATGTAGTCCTAAGGGGTCACAGTAAAAACTCACAGAAACAGGTGTGATTGAGAAGCATTAGAAGCACAGGAACCATCTGCAGCTGTAGAAGTTCTGTGAGTTGCAAATAGTTTCAGGCTGAAAAGCATTCAGAATCCTTATGATGTGTTTGCACTACAGCGTGTGATCGCACTCAGACCAAATACTGGCTTAAACAAACATTTGGACTAAATTGCTGTACCTGTGGGTTTGTTTGCTGTATTTTTATAAACTAATCTGTGGTATTAAGAACATGACATTCATCAGATTTTGAGGATGAGGAAAGTGTCACATCAACTAATCTTCTCTGTAAAAAATAACTTATTGAATTTCATCTTTCTACATTCTACATCTAAAACAGCAGCAAATGCTGCTTTGAATGCATTAAAAATTTACTAAGTGGCTTCAGTAGTTGATCATTTGGCCCATTGAAAATTGAGAGCGCTCCTAATATGAATTAGTCTGATACTACTACTAGAAATTGATTATTTTAATGAGATTTAGAAGAAATACCTCTCCTTTTGGTGAAATAGTGAGTGACTTAGCTTAAATAAAGGATAATTACTCAGAAAATTTAATGGTGTGTGTGGTTATGCAAAGGGCTCTTATGTGGTCATAGGCACGACTAACTAAAGAACCCCAAGTACCAGAAAATTATAGCCATTCCAGTACAGAACAGGGCTGAGGCTGACTAAACACAGGCCTGGGAAAGGGGTTCATGATCGTCTCCACCGTGTGCTCATCCTGCAGCTGGCAGAGCAGTGGGTTTGTTCAGTACCTCCCTGTGCTGTCCCACATGGAAATGAACACAGGGAGCGATGGGAAAACAGCCAGAGAGGACCCCTGAACCTGGGATGTTCCCCTGCAGCCCTGGCACCAGCAAGGTTTGATAAAAATGGGTTTGTGGTTGACACCAGCCTTAGGTGTTTTATCTTCTTGCTGTTTTCAGAGTATCAGACCGATTCCCAACCGCTGCGTCCATGTGAACTTCAGAGGGAAGAGGCTTTTTCAGCAGGGGAAGCCTACGTTCCTCAGTGCTCAGAGGATGGCCAGTTCAGGTAATTCATCCCTGCTACTCACATGCAGACACGTGATGGGACCTTTCATTGCTAATGAAATTTTAGCTCATCTTGAGGAGCCACTGTATCAGTAGACTGGAGCATGAGAGGTGCAGGGGACCTGAAGGGACTTCCCTGGGCCATGTTGCAGATCCAACCTCTCCTAAATGAATTCCCTGTTACTGGAATTAATCTCTGGGTTAAGAGGTCAATCTAAGATTAACAGGCTAATCTTGGCTGCATTATTTGCATGTCAAATACTTGGTGCAGTTTGCAGAGTGGTGCAGTTTGCTGTTTTCCTACTCGTGCTAATGGGTGAATGTGTGTGCCAGCTGGCACACTCAGCCAAGTGACTGACAACTTATCCACCCTCGTTAGTGGCACAGTCAGGTTTCTTTCTAAAGGCAGTGAGGGAACTAAAAAGCACACAGAGAATAGTGATTTAGAAAGCAGCATGTCAAAGGTGCAAGAAACTAATAAGATAAAGCTGAGGCTGAGTACAGATTGTAATTTCTCTACTGTTATCTTTTTTTTTTTTTTTTGCATCTGGTAGCAGCTGTGACCATTCTAGATTTGACTTAGAAACTGTCTCAAAGTCTTTGGTGAATCTCAGATCATGAGAATTAGGGTTCTGTCCAACCTGGTTGTTTCCTCAATGACTTCAATTCACATATCTGCAGTTCCTGAAGAGTTCAGAGAATTACTAGAATTAAGGGTTCCCACTGACCAGAGTCAGCAGAAATTGCCAGTTCCATTATTTGTGATTTTAAAGTATTTGGTGTGGTGTGGTTTGCTTTATGGTTTTATGTCTGGTACTGACTGAGGACTCTACACACACAGAATAAAATGTTACTTGTGATCTTCTTCAGGACAGTCCAGTGCAGTAGGAATGGTCTTTCCTGTTGGTGTGTAGATGAAAATGGTGTTGAGGTTCCTGGCAGCAAACAGAATGGATATCCTATATCTTGTGAGTAAAAAGTTTCTATTTTTGCTTAGATTGAGTAAAGAACCATTTAAACCTGTGTTTGAACAGCTGAAATCAAGAAAAGGCTAGCCCCAGACTTTGGTGGACTCTAGTTTGTGGTGATTTGCTAGGTCTTTCAAGTGGAAGTTCTGGAGTTTCTTCAGGCTTATCATGGAAACCTCATACACCTGGATATCTGTATTTAAGAAGTTATCAGTAAGACAAATTGTGAATAAAAGATTGATTTAATGTAATGGCTTTTGAATTGGAGAGCTTCAGCCCCATCTGTGGTGGGCTTCTCTTTACCAATTTTCATAACCTCAAGGTCCTCATGCCACCTGGGTGGCAGACTTAGAACTTGCAATTCTGAGAAAACTCAGATATTGCCTCAATAAATGATTCAGTGCCCAACAAGAACCCTCCTCTAACAGTGCCCCTCTCTGCTACTTCAGGCTTGTCCTTTTGCCAGCTGCAAAAGCAGAGGATCTTGGTGAGCCGATACATCAACAGCAGCAGCATCTCCTACATCCCTCAGTGCCTGGATTCAGGAGCTTTTGACGAGGTGCAGTGTGACACGGAGCTGGGGCAGTGCTGGTGTGTAGATCCAGAAGGAATGGAGATTTATGGCACCAGACAAAGAGGAAAGCCAGCACAGTGTAAGAAATATTCAATAAAATGATGGGTTTTGTAGGTTTGAAAAGCTTGGTGTGAATAAGGAACAATAAGATTATTGAGTCCAATTCCCTGCTTTTCATAAAAACAAGATGATGCACCTCAGTGTCCCTGCCTGATGTAATGAATGTAACCCCCTTTTAACCAGCAGGGGGGCCATTCAGCTGTTTGTGGGATGTAAATACAGAAATAAACATTACCTCTTTTCCTCATTAGGTCCAGGGAACTGTGAGATCCGAGATCGTCGCATCCTGCATGGGTTTGGGGAGAAGAGCCCACCACAGTGCTCAGCAGATGGGGAGTTTCTGCCTGTCCAGTGCAAGTTTGTCAACACAACAGACATGAGTGTTTTTGATCTTGTTCATAGTTACAACAGGTAAGAACTCAGGCTTCTGAATCAGGAAGGTAATCCTGCATACCCCTTCAAGGTACCATCTGACTGCTTTCTTGTGATTTTTGCTAGATGGAGCCCATATTCTGTAACTGCACATTATTATGTTTTCTGTTAAAGAATGAACCAAGTGAAAAAACTTTTTCTTCTAGTTTAAATCTGCTGATTTAAAAAAAAAAATTAAAAATAAATATATTCCATCCCTGCAGTCTAATTGGTGTGTCCTCACACAGCACTGGATACCACTTTGTGATCTGTAGGTGGAAAAATAGGCTAATTTTGAGACAGATAGTTAACAGCAAATTAGGTAAATGAATAAGGAACAGAGGAATTTGGATATATATATATGAGGTAGGAAAGACCATTCCATATGGGAAATGAAAGCAAATGATAACATGCAAACAAGTGATAACATGAAAAGATGAAATTCCATCTGATAATGAGAACCTCTTACCTGTCTAAATATTAGGCAGTGGCAGGGTTGCTGACATGGGTGAAACAGCAAGTGATGAGCAGCTGTGCTGGTGCAGAACTCTCTTCAGGTGGTTGTAGAGGGCTGGGGAATGCTTCAGAACACTGGATCTAATCCCTGTCTGTGGGACAGCAAGCTGTTGTCCTGTGGAGGAGCTGAGAATTAATGCTGTGATGGAGATATAAGGGCTGAGCAAGGAGAACTGATGGGAGAGGAATTGTTTTGGCACAGATGTTCAGACTCTCCAGAGAAACCTTTCAGTGTCTGGTGAACCTCAGTTCACTGGCTTGGTACCTCAGCCAGCACCAGTTTCCCTGGTGGAGGGCAGTGCATTAAACACCTCATTGTGACTTGGCTCTGTGGCAGCATTTTATAGTAAATGTCAGTTTTGCTGTTTGGAGGGGTTTCTCTGTTTTTTAATTTAAGTAAAACTGAAGGGCAGGTCTGAATGCACAGTGCAAATTTGTCAGAGCTTCAGGAGAGGTTATTTTGGTGAAAGCAAAATAATGTGACTCTTTTGTTTGTTGGTCTGTGGAGTGTTGAAATGCTAAAAAAGCAATTACAGTGGAGAAATCAATGCTTTAAATTGGCATTATTTTTTCCTCCCACTGGGAGATTTGCCTGCAAAGACCTGTGAGATTGGATTTATTCTCTGTCCATGTCAAGTAATTAATCACAGCAGGATCATTTCAGTCCCAGCTGTCTGCCTTCTAATTATGGCATTGGCTTAACCTATTGCAATCATATCTGAGTACTTCAGGTCATTAATATATTTATTTTCACACTACTGCTGCCTGAAATGTCATTATTCCTTCCCCTAAGAGGGCAGAATGAAGAGTTGAAGGGAGGAGTTCCACAGCAAAGGATTGTAGCTGAACAGGGATTTTAACCCTCATTTTATGTTCATATGGAAACAGTGGAGAACGTTTCTACAGACTGATTTTTGAAATTTAGATATATAATCCTAACTATCTTTCCAATTAATTTCCCTAGACTTTCATAAATATTCCAGAGTAGGCCAGTATGTTAAACCCCCTTCTCCAAACAAACAAATTAGGAAACTCAGAAGTTTAGGGCTAAGACTTTCCCAAATAGAAGACTTCAAAAAAGAATGATGAGCCCAAATTTCCTGCATCACCTGCAGGGCTTGGCTGCTGTTACTTTTTTGCATGGACTGTGTCCAGGTCCTGCCTGGATTGGCAGCCATATAGAACTCCCTGCAGCAGATTGATGGGAATTCTGGAAAAATCAAAAGGCAAGGAAGACTTTTTTTTACTTTCTTGCTATAATCAGTAGTGAGTTGTCTTTGATGGAAGCTAAGAGCAGAGATTCATATTTTGAAAGCCAACAACTTCACATTTATTTATTTTCCTGTATTTTTGAGTGTGAGCATTCTTGTTGAAACACATAGAGACATTATAAATTTATCCATAACTTAAATGTAGTCACAATTGATTTGGACTGGCTCTGAAAAATGTGGAATTCCATGTTATTGCTACTCATCTTAATGGCTGTGATTAAAGAGTCTGAGAAAATAGAAAATGTGGTAAGAATTGTACTTTCCACCTGAGAAAAGTTTTGCCTTCTTGCTTGTGTGGACCTAATTTATATCTGTGATTTATTTAGCTATACTCTCAACTTGTAAAAAAACAACCAGAATGAGAAGATGTGACTACACATCTGCCCCATTTAAAATAGTGTAATTGTGTGTCACTTTTTAATGTTGAAAATGAAAGAAAGCAGGATGCAGAGTTTTTCCATTGAATCCTGTTTCACTCAGATTGAGGTTGAGGTGCTGAGGTGATGAGCTCCAAGGACATGAGCAGTGCAGAAAAAAGATCATATTCCTTACTGGGCAGTGGACAGAGCTTGATAATCCAGGGGAGCTGAAAGATCTCAAAATAACCCAAGCTGTTTATGTCCATGTGCACATTGAAGACTATAGGAATATGCTATTTATGTGTTTATACCTTAAATTGTATCATTTTTATACTGGCAGAGGTTCCTCTGTGCCATGAAGTGTGACATTTTGATGTCTCTCAGCATGCCAGTGCCAGCAGTGGAGCAGCATTTGACAATCCAAAGTGGAGGGAGTTAGTGAACTTTTAATTTGAAGATGTGGAAGGGTGCCAGAGCAAAGCAGCACTACACAGGGATGTACAAATTCTGAGACAGGAGCACTGCTGGGTAACACTGGGACAACCCTGGGGTTACAGCCCCTTACTCTGACAGAGGTGCTGCTGCTTTGTGCACTCCCAAGGCTGTGCTGTGATGTTCTGTGGAAGCAGAAACATCCTCTGCTCTCCTGGCAGGAGGTGGTGGTGCTCCCAGGAGTCACCTCTCCCATGAAGACAGGCTGAGAGAGTCCACCCTGGAGAAGAGAAGGCTCCTGGGAGACTTTATAGCACCTTCCAACATCTGAAGGGGGCTACAAGGGGGGTGGAGAAGGACTTTTAACAAATGCATGTAGTGTTAGGACAAAGGGGAATGGCTTTTGACTGAAAGAGGGTAGGTTTAGATTAAGATGTTAGGAAGATATTCTTTCCTGTGAGAGTGGTGAGGCACTGGCACAGGTTACATACAGAAAATGTGGATGGCCCATCCTTAGAAGTGTTGAAGGCCAAGGCTGGATGGATCCTGAGCAACTTGGAAGCAGCCCCTGCCCATGACAGGGGGGTTGGAACAAGATATCTTTAAGGTTCCTTCCAAGGAAGGAAGAATTCCAAGAGCCCAGAATGTTCTATGATTCAGGCAAAGTCTTGGAGGCAGAAAAGGCCCCTTGCCCTGCTCACCTGAGCAGCAGCTCTGAGCCAGACAAGCATTTCATTGCTGTTCTCAGGTTCTGTGCTCTAGAGCATCTCTGGGGCTGCTGGAGTGTGGCACTGAACTGAGCCTGGTCACAGTTTCTCAGGGTGGCTGTGAACTGCTTTTCCCAGTTAATCAGTGCCTAATCCACCAATATTCTTATTGCTGAGTGTCCATCCTTGGTAAAAACCTAATTTGTGTAAGTCTCTGAAGGTGTTGAGCAGAAAATTCCACTGCCCTGCTGCTAGGTTTTTCCAAATAAACCACTGGAGCTGGGACACCAGACCTTTATAGTATTTCAGGGCAAGGGGATGTGTCTGTAAAATGATATGATTGTTTTAGGACTTAGCACTTTGAAACTAGGAAAACTTCCCTTTTGCTTGGAGAAGCGCTAGGATGTCTGTTGGTTTAGAGCATATTTATTATGGTTTTCCAACTTGGACCTTATTAACTTTCTTTCTTAAATAATTGCTTTTCTGGAATCTGGCTGCTGTCACTCCTAGAATATTACACTGGAAACCATCTCTTTGATCTCCAGAAGCCGAAGTCAGTCTTGTACATTAAAAGCCCTTTTTCCTTCTCCTCAACATGTTGAGCCATGCCTTGGAAATGAAAGACATTAGTGAGGTTTTTATCAGCTTCTGTGCTTAAGTGCAGAAATCATACATGGCATGTAAGGAAGGGGAAGCAACCTGGTTTTTTAGGCATTCTGCCATCTCATGCAGATTTCTGGAAGGAGCTAATGAATGGGTGTTGTAACAACATTAAGCCATCTATTTTGCACTCTTTGATAAGCTTCTGAAGATGACAATAGAATTGAAAGTGAATTAGATGCTGGTACATACTTATGAAGGCTCAGAAACCTGTTTGAAGGGAGATTATCCCCTGCTTGTTTAGAAAAATGGCATTTAGGAGAGTTGCTCTCCTGCTCAAACAGTGATCTGGATCATGTCAGAGCCTTGTTGCTAAAAGGAGACCAAAGTGTTTTGCACTGGCCTTGTGCTCTGCAGACATCCTTCTCCCACAAAATCAGGAAGAAGCAGCTGGTACTTTGTTGTGGTCAGTGGGCTTCCCTGGGCTCCACACAACACACAGAACACTACTTTTTCTTCCAGGCTCCCAAGGGCTTTCCAAAAATTTAGCTCGGTGAGGGAAACGTTCCCGGAGATCTCTGGGTACTGTTACTGTGTGGACAGCCTGGGCAGGGAGCTGGCAGACACAGGTAAGTGCCTTCCAGCATCTCATCCTTCAATCTGGGTGGTGTTGAATTCCCAAGGGAAAGGACAAATAACAACTATCAGTCTTCAAACTCATTTGGAAGTTCAATTCCAGTCTTACAAGGGCTAAAAGCAGTGTGACCAATCTAATGCCCATGGGAAGGGCTGGAGCTCACTAATGGGATCCCACCCTGTCTAGCACAGCTTCAGCCAGCAATGAGTGGAGTTGGTGCCTGGGAGCAAATCCTGTCCTCTTTGGGATGTGGAATAAGATTTCTGAATGCCCACTTCCTGCCCACACTAGAAAGCTCTGTCATATTTGACATGTCCTATTAGCAAATCTGGGGGGATATAAAGGGCCTGAAGAATGAACTCTTTTCTTCTTGCTTAGGTGGAATCATGAAATTGTTTGGGAAAAGACCTTTAAAGACATCTAGTCCAACCACTCTACAATGTCCTCCTCTCTCATAACCTCAGGATTTAAACATGTTAATAGTTGATGGGATGCTTTAGAAGAAATAGTGTTCTTTTTTCAGCAAGGAGGAATGAGGAGGTTGAGAATCTCCAGACCTTCCTTAGATACTGCGGTTTTAATTTTTAACTTCTTTTAAAGAGGAAAAAACAAAGCATAATAGCTTGCAATTTAGATGATAGATGAGTACTTCAGCATTTAATTCCCAGAAAAGAAAGAAGTCCTCAAAAAACCTGTGCAGTCAGAGAGGCTACTGAATATTTTAGTTTTCAGTATGCAACCAAAATGACTTGTAGTTGGTTTTGGTAGCATCTGTTTCCAAAATTCCATCAATTTCTGTACTGCAGGCTGAACCTAACAAAACCACAGCCTATAGACAATTATGGGATATTTCTCCTGTTTGTTTTTGGTAGATGTCAAGGCAGAAAGGTGGTGCCTGGGCACCCAGCACTGGATTGGGATTTCACAGTATAACTTCACATTTGACTTGTTTAGATGACTGGATTTATTTTTCCTGAGAGTCTCCCAGCTTTTCTCCTCTGGTATAAGGGTGACTTCTTCCTTAAAAGCAGTGCCTGTGCTAAAAGTCTGTCTTCCCCAGGCTTGGAACTGCTGCTTGATGAGGTTTACGACACGGTTTTCTCCGTGCCAGAGCCTGCCCGCACGTTCACGGAGAGCAGCATCCATCGGATCCTGCAGAGGCGATTCCTGGGGATCCAGCTGGCTACCTCTGGAAAGTTCAGGTGTAAGTGACACCCAGGAGATGCCCTGTAAATCAGGTGGCAGTTCTGGAGCTTTTATGTGAGAGCTGCTGTTGGGGAGAGTTGTTCTAGGAGTTTTTTTGCTCTAAAAACGTGTAATATCAGAGTTTAGATGCAAGAATCAAGGTCCCTGAATTGCAGCTGGCTTTTATCCTCTGCACTGTACATTCTTTACCAGCAGATTGTACCTGTCCTCTGATCAGTGCTTCCCCATGTGCCTGCAGATCACATTGTTTGAAATCCCATGAACTCTCTATATCTCTTCCCCTGAGATTATGGAGATGGACTTGTTGATTTATTAAATTGAAAGTCTGAGAAAATGCTCCCTAATTTATGTTGGCACACTCAGAAACAGTAAGGATTTTACACTGACCACAACACACACCATTCCCAGGAGGCCACACAAGAGTTTGGCCAGCAAAGCTGAACTTTTGGATCCACCCTTGGGCCCCATTCCTTCCCTGGTCAGGGCAGGGATATGGGGAGTTTCTCCACATACAGACAATGAACTCTGCAGGATAGGAGGTCAGGTACCTCCTCCCTCCTAGACCAGAGCCCAAACCAAACTGTCTTGGCTGGGGAGAGCTGGAATCTCCTGTGTGATATTTCATCCTCCCATCCAAAGTCCCAAACTCCTCTGGCATCGCTTTCTGACTCTTGCTAAGGAGACACATCGCCAGAAATATTAAGCAGATAGTGATGTCATTCTTCTGGCTATATGGTCACACAGTTTTTCTGGCTTTGGGACAAGCTGATCCTTCTGGGGAGTCTTGAAGGTGCATTCCCTCAGCACTGCACGGTGGTTTTGGCTCGGTTCTGGCTGTAGCTGGGGCTGCAGCAGCTGTCAGCACAGGTGGAGCTGTACCAGCCACAAGATGGAGATGTGACCTCGTTCATCAGCCACCGAGGGGATGAAGCCGCTGTCATCCAAAGCCACTCAAATTAGGGAATTTGTCAGAGTCCCCTGGATGAACAGTGCCCTCACTGCCTCACTCAGGTAGCTGGGTGTAGCTGGAATGTTCTTGAAGGGGAGAAGTGTTTTTAGGCTGACAGGTTAATATAAACAAGCAAATTTCTGTTCAGAGGGTAAAGTCCTGTATTGGACAGATCATACCCCAGAAAATTTACTTGCTGAATTTTTGCCCTCTCTTCCTTTAAGACCAGCTTGAAATAGTAGGGTCTGGGAAGACCCAGGAACAGTAGAGTCTTCAGATCCCTGCAGAGGGAAATGGAGAAGTGGGGTGGTCTCAGCCCAAATCTCCACAGTCAGGTGCAGATCTGTTTGCAGGAGCAATGCCTCATTCTCTTCAGAAACATCAATGTTTGCCTTCAAATCAGTCCCCCCAGCTGTACATCTGTCTCTGATGACAACTTTGCTTTTGCACTAAGGGCTAGAGCTCCCTCAGCCTCCAGTGTAGTTCCCTGGGAGAAATATTCCTGCTCTGCCTACTTGCAACTATGTCTGAAAAATATGTTGAGGTTTTATCTTCTGTTTAGTTTTCAGAAATTAATACCTACAGTAGGAAACCATGGGGAAAATTCTTGATGGGAAAAGAGGATGGAGAATTCCCATTTGAGCTGCTACTTGATGTGCCACTGAAAACAATCAGGAAATTAAATTTTTTTCCCCCGAATTATTTTTTTTTTCTCCCAAATAGGCAAACAGTGGGATCAAACCGAGGTGGCTCTGAAACTTTAAACTTTCCCTGCTTAAGGCACTCTGTTTTCCCTCCAGGCCCCTCGAGGTGTGAGGCTGAGCGTTCCGCAGCGCTGCGCTTCCAGCACCCCTACGTGCCGTCCTGCTCCGCCGATGGGGGCTACGCGCCCCTGCAGTGCCAGCAGCCCGGACAGTGCTGGTGTGTGGACACCCAGGGACAGGAGATCCCGGGCACAAGGAGGAGAGGACAGCCCCCAGCCTGTGGTATGTATGAGATTTGCCAAAGGAAAAATGAGCCCCTCTCTCAGTGCCTTTCGAACAGAGCAAGTCCTTTCTGGGGTCTGACAGATTCTGCTGTTCAGAGATCCTGAAACCTCCCTACGGTTAAGAGTTATCTTCTAATAAATTATTAAATAGCATACTGGTTTTATTTTGCTGTTAGGATCTTTCTTTAACCTTTTGGTTTTGCATGCAGCAAGGTTTTTCTTTGTTGCTCTGATGTCTGGCTCCTGACTCCAGGAGCTGAGGCAGTAATATAAGGAACTGACTGGGGTAACATGAGAAACAAGTGATGGTGATTTTGTGTTTTACCTTCTTCCTTTGGTGAAATAGTGTGGAATTTCATCTCCCATTCTGGCTATTTTTTTCCAACTCAGTCACTGCATATTTTGCCATGAAAACTGCCAAATCCTGTTAAAAACCACCCAATAAACAATTCAGAAAATGTGTATAGGTTAGGATTTTGAGAGATTCTACAGAGAATACATCATCAAATGAGTGCCCTAAATGGAAATGACAGCAGAAATGTCCAGGGGCTGGAGGGGAGGAGGAAAGTTAAAAACCTTTGCTATGGAGCACATTACCTAAATATTCAGGATTGTGCTGGAGGGCTGGGGCACAGGGTCTTAATCTGGGGGCTGCCTTGGGGGAAGGCAATTGCTCTGTCTGTGAGACACTGCACAGCTTCCCAGGCAGCTAAAAAGGGAGGAATCTGCCCTGGGTGTCACGGCTCCAAGTGCTCAGAGTGCTCTGGGCACACATAGGCTTACTGTGAAATGAAAACTTTGTGTGCCTTCGAGGCTGATCACCAAGGATATTGCAAGGGAACCTCTGAGAGGCCTCGCCATATGTTGGGAATGGTTGTTTTCTCTTTCAGTGTGCTTTGCTGAGCTCTCCTGATAATTTTTTTTTTTTTTTGGAGGGGGTGGGGGTGAGCTGAAGAAAGGAGGGCAATGACTTCAGGCTGCTTGCAGCTTTTATTGGCAGGCTCAGGAAATTTAAGCTGGGAAAAAATTCTGCAGAGGTTTCACAGATTAACTCCTGAGAAGGTATTTCATGAGGTTACAGCTTCATGCCATGTGTGTGTCTCCAGTTCTCCTCTCTTTTACTTTGTGTTCAAAACCCACATGGATGTGGTACTTGGGGCCTGGCAGTGCTGGGTTAATGACTGGACTCAATAACCTTACAGGTCTCTTCCAACTTTAATGATTCTGTGATTGTTTAACGTCCTTGCCTCTCACACTCAGCACTGTTAACACTGGAGGAGTCAGAGCACCAGGCAGTCCTGATAAGGACCTGCTCCTTTCCAGACCTTTTACTGTAGGTTCACGCCAGCAGTGCCTTTGGTGTTTATTCTGTCTTCCTCTGTTTTGATTTGATTCAACAGTGGGTAGGAGGGGAGAGTGTTTATGACCCCTGATCCTACATTTGTTTCATATTACTCTTCTTGTGGAATTGTGGCTTACACTAAATTATTGGCCCTCTGAGGAATGTTCTTCATCCCTCTAACCTAGAGCCAACATTGAAAACAGAAGGGGCCCATCCTACAGAACGTTCTTTTACAAAAGAACTTCTGGGAAGGGACCCTGAGCTCCTGTCAGGAACTGCAGAGCATGACAAGGGTGCGAAAGCAGGAGCGAAAAAGACATCAGTCACAGAACATCAGATTACTTGTTATCTTTTTAGCAGCTTTTTAGGTTTTCAGCTTTTATCCTTTTTTTAAACAGGATTTATGACTGCTTTATCATATTGCTAGGTTGTGGAATAAATGGAGATGGAGTGGGGAGCCCAAGGGAGCTGGTGCTGGAGCAGACTAAAGCTGCTTATCCATCTTGTCCCCTACAGGGACAGCAGTGGTGCTGAGTGAGAAAGAGTGAGAAACATGGAAAATGCACATAACTTCCAAATATCCTCCTGGAGGTGGGAGATGCCTCAAACAGGAGGTTGAGTCCAGATCATTGTGTTCAGCCCTCCCCTATGGAGTTATCTTCCAGGGATTTGTCTAATTGCCCTCTAACCTTTGATCCTTCCTAGCACTCTGGCAACAAATTTCATGATCATGGTTATGTGCTCTACATCTGGACTGTGAGAAATACTGAATAATAATTGTCTATTGTGATCATGTGGAGAATCCTGCTTTTTTAAAAACCTTTTCCATATTTTTTTGTCCAGGCTGAATGTTCTCTTGTACTGGAAAAGCTGTTCCATCCTCAAAATATTTCCCTCCCCCTTCTCTATAGTTCTGCTACTTTTTCCTCCCTTCTCTTTTTCAAGGACAGGTAACTGTGTGGCATGTGAGTTAAGCTGCTGTGTGCATTCCAGAGATGCAGTCAGTGCCATAACTATCCTGTCTGTCTGATTCTTGGTGTCTTTATATTTAGTAATTCTTTCATTTTTTGCTGTCTTCTGAGCCCTAAGCTCACTGATGTGTTGCATCCTAACTTGGAGCTGTTGCTGCCTGTGTATCAGTGTACAGATGGGGCTGGATGCAGCTACCCCTGTGACACAGGTTAGCCCAGGATATGGGTGCCCAGGGCCACTGTTGGTACTCTCAATATGCTGACATTTGACTATTTTTGTTGAAATTCTGTATTTTTTCCCTCAGAGCTCATTCATGAATGCCATCTGGTCCTTAGTACTCTATTACTGCTAATTTTAACAATTCATTTTCAAACCTCTTGCAACAAACACCTCACTCTGAAACTTTCATAAATTACTCATTAGTGCACATTGTTAAAAATAACTTTCTGTTCTTCCACAATTTATTTCTCCTTCTCATGTTCCCACATTTCACTTGGATCATTGGAGGTTTTTTACCAGCAGCAGGCATCCTACTAGAGAGCTAAAATATTTGGAAAAGACATTTTTCATTCTTTCAGCCATGGGAACAGGGATGAGAATTTACATTGGGAAGCAACAGAACTAGTAAAAGACCACAGAACAGGGAACTCGGCAGTGGGGAAGGAATGTTTCCTTTCATTTTGGGTCTTGGCTGAAGGATTCTATTTGTAGAGCATATATTTCAACTATATTTCAACTATATATAAATATATATCTGTAATAGAACTATATTTCAACTTCCTTAACAATGTACATGGTGCATCATTGAGAAGCAGGTTAATCTATAATATTGTTTTTGCCCCAGTTGCTTGAAGGAGAGCAATAGAATCACAAGTCCTGGAGGTTCTAAAATGTTTTTTTTTTTCTTTTTTCCATCTGTCTCTAGGTGAGGAGCACTCGTGCATCTCCGAGCGGCGCCGGGCCTTGTCGAGGCTCCTTTATGGCCCTGCTGGGTACTTCAGCCAGTCCAGTTTGTTCTCCACACCAGATAAGCAGTCTGACAAAATTGATGGCTTTTCAAGAGCCTGCCCTCCCTCTTTCAAGGAGCTGTTTCTGGACTCTGGATTGTCATCCCCACTTGCACAAAGCCCATTTGCCAGCCAGACTCCTGAGCTAGAAACCACCCTTAGTGAAGCCATCGCAGGGATGTTCCCATCGAGGGAACTGGCTCAGGTGGCACTGCAATTTACTGCCAACCCAAAGCGTTTCCAAGAAAACCTCTTTGGAGGAAGGTTCTTGAAGAATTTGATCCAGTTTAACTTCACAGGGGTACTTGGCACTAGTGGGAAGTACAGCATTGGCCAGTTTTTCCCCCAGGTGGATGTGGTGGATAATGGCCAAGGCTCTCTGGCATCAGCTGAGGCATTTTCACTGGAGGTATCAAAGGGAAGCTCCATTTTGAGTAAACCTCTCGTGGGCAGCTTTGGCCGCACAGTAACTCTGCAGGACAATCAGAATCTGATGAAATTCCTTTCTTCTGTCCTGGAACTACCAGAGTTCTTTACTTTTCTTCAACAAGTAATTTCTGTCCCCAAAAGCGTAGCTGAAGATTTAGGTGAAGTGGTGAAACTAGCTGTGGGATCCAAAGGCTGTGGTGAGGAGCCAAAGGACCTGTTTGTTCCAACATGCACCAAGGAGGGCAGGTATGAGGAAGTTCAGTGCTATGCAGGAGAGTGCTGGTGTTTGGACACTTTGGGTAAGGAGGTTCCAGGCTCAAGAATTCAGGGCAAACGCCCAAGGTGTCCCACTGAGTGTGAGAAGCAAAGAAGAAACCTGAAAAACCTGAAGCAAAGCCTGCCTGCAGGATCAGATCTCTTTATTCCCTCTTGTACTGAGGACGGAGACTTTCTGCCACTCCAGTGTTATGGGACAAATTGCTTCTGTGTTGATCTGAATGGCAAGACTATTCCAGGAATAAGGGGGAAAGCTGGAAAGCTGATGCAATGTAAGTCTTAGGGACTGGAAATTTAAAGATGCTGTCTTTTGTATTGGGATTTCATGGTTCTTTCTTCATATCTGATTACATCTGAAAATAAATGGATGATGTATGCAAATGTCTTCTAAGAGGAAAGCAAGCCAGCTTTACAGTGGCAGGGGGATAGTCAGAAATACAGTGTGTGTCAGCCTTGATATCCCAAGTCCTAAAGGTGGTCAGGGTGTAGGGTGGGCACACTCAAACAGAGGAGCCTGAGATCTTGCCTGGTTACTGAACATGTCATTGGCATGTCTCTACCAGAGTGTGCAGCTGGAGTGTGTGACATCCATGATGCCCAGGAGACCTGGAGCATCCCTGGAGCTGAATGTGACCCCTGCCTAGTGAAAAAGCCCTTTTACTTCCAGACCAAGTCACCTGGGCATGGTCACTGGCTCATCTTTTCATAAGAAACAAAGATTTTCAGTGCCTTAAACTGTGGACTTGGTTTAGTCTTTTTAGCTCAAGAATATATCCTCAAATTGATAAGATACCATAGGACTCCAAACACAGGAGGGTGATTGCTTGGTTGGTTGGTTGGTACATAGGTTTCTCACAAGTCACAAAGCCAGGCCAAAATGATGAGTTGCAAATGACTTTTGAAATCAATTTGATAGAGTATGAATTGCCTTTCCTTGCCCTTTTCTTTATGGAATATGAAGAAAGAAGGAAGCACTTAGGCAGTTTATATTTGTCTTTCAAGCTTCTGTGAACTGAAAATGACTCATCAACAGGGAGAGCAGACCAAGAGGAGAGCCTGCTTCTCATTTTGGGAGAAATAGCAGTGTCCAGCAGTTGAGAGTGGTGCATAGTGAGGGAGCTCCTCTGAATAGCAGTTTGCAGAAGTAGTAGGGAGTTTGTTGTAATGATCTGAATTGGGAGGGGATTTATATCCAACAACCCATTTGTAGTGCAATCCAAAATAAAAAGGTTCAGAATTCTCTGGTGCTCAAAAGAAGATGAGCCCCGTTGGTTGATTGGGTTTGTAGAGCTGCTTGGTGGCAAAGTTAAATTTGGCTCTGGAGAAGGCAGAAAAGGCTCCCAAGCCAAACTCACTCCAGTGTTTTGAGGGATGTTATTTTTGTATTCAGTAGCAATGTTCTGTAGAGTGTAGGAAGAGAGGACACAGAGTCTTAACATTCTTGTTCAGTCCATGAGGTAATAAAATGAGTATTATCCCACTATTCAGAGGGTTGCTTTTGCAGTGATTGGCTGAACAACAAATAACAACCTGATTACCAAGTATATCTGAAAATGCCTGATTGATGTAAGCAGATTCAGGAAGGCATTTAGTGGCACCTGGCCCCCCAGTAAGAACTACAAGTACCCAGTGTACTCACAACTTTTAAAAAACCATATCTATATTCATCTTGGAGGGCTCACATCCCTTTGGAAAGCTTGCCCTGGTTCAGTGTGGGACCTGAATATCATTAAGCGATATTATACCTTAGTAACAGGCCAGGAATCTTGTTATTATTGGGCTGAGTGACCAAGTTTATTAGTGGTGTTTATTGTGCCAGAGGACAGGGGTATTGTATGTCTTTGGTGTGTTCAGAAGATGTGCATGTTTTTCTTTTCCCAGGCCCAAGTGCTTGCCAGGTAACAGCTGGTCAGGAGTTTCTGCAGGCTGTGAAGCTCCTGTTGTCAGATCCAAGTGCTGTGCCTCAGCTGCCCAGCCTTTACCTGCCCCAGTGTGATGCTGCAGGTGGCTGGAGGCAGGTGCAGTGCAGTGGCCCCCCTGAGCAAGCCTTCGAGTGGTACGAAAGGTGGATCGCAGAGAACAACGAGGGCAAACCCCTGCCTGTTGCTGATCTATTGAACATCATAGCTGGGTATAAAGAGGCATCCTCTGGAGACTTTTCAGCTTTTGTTAAAGCTTTGTATGCAGCTGGGCACCAGAATATCTTCCCCACATTCTCCATGTACTCCTCCTTCACGGATCTCCCTCCTCAAGTGCTGGCAGGAAACCTGACCAGTGCATCTGAGAACATTTTGCTGGACCCATATATGTTCTGGCAGCTTCTGACTGAGCAGCTGAGCTACTACCCAGGACCCTATACTGATTTCAGTGCTCCATTAGGCCACTTGGAACTTCGTGATTGTTGGTGTGTTGACAGCAAAGGAGGCGAGCTGGAAGGAACAAAGGCAGGAGTGAACCAGGTTCCAGCATGTAAGTAACAATTTCTGGCATATAATTAGGAGTGTTTCGTGGTCTTTTATGTTATACCCCAAGAGAGGGAGGTCCCTTCAATTGCTGTGAAGTAGCAGACAATCATTTGTCAGAAAGATCATCTGCACTGCCATTATTGCTGGACGTCTGAAGTAGAATAACTCATTTCCAGTAAATAAGTGGTGGCTGAGCTTAAGGAATAAGGAAAAATAAAGTTCCATATCAAGTTTGTGTGGATTTTATAATTTGGAGTTTGCATATACAATGTTTTTGCAGAAGGTACTTAGCCAGGTGGTAAAGGATATTAGAAAGTGTGAAGAGTTGTATGGAAAAATCAGGATTACACTGTAATGTAAATGACTTTCAAGGATGCCTTAAAATGAAGCAAGAGGGATTTTCTTTACTGTTCTTAGTATGTGGTCAAGAGTAAGAGATATTCCCCAGAAGTCACTAGGAGGAGAGTGAGGCCACCACTGAAGTTCAGTAAGCTCTCTGTCTGCACACCTCCTCCAAGGTGCTGGGCCCTCTTTGGGGTTACTCCAGCAGATGACCTATATTATAAATGCCATCACTGAAATTGTTCTCATCACATAGTATTTTTCCAGCTGTGAAGAAGAGACAGCACAATGAACTGGTAGAGATTGTAGCTGTGTGGGCAAGTGAGGAATAAAGGGGATGAAGCAGATTAACAGAGTTATTTTGGAGGAGCAGCTTTTGTGGAGCTGGTTCGGTGCTATGAACTGCCCTTTCTGGGTCAGTAGATGTATGGAGGGGACAGGCTGCCACTTCAGACCCAAAGGATATACCTTCATTTTCCTTTCTGACCATCACTTCTGATTATCCACCTTTTTTTGTGGCAGCAACTGAGGGAATGTTCTGTAGAGATGCATTGATTCAGATTGTAACTGGTAATTTAAAACATGGAGTCTTTGGCCCAGGACATGGAGAATGTTTGTGTGACTTGTGGCACTCTTAGACTCTTGTTAAAGAGCTAAGCACTGACAAGTCTCCTTTGCTTCATTATGCAATTCTACACTGATTTCAGAGGGAAAAAAACAATGCTAATTAAAAGACCAGTTAGTTTTCACATGCAAATATTTGCCTGATTTAGATGAAAGCTGTTAATATACTCTCCATATATATGCTTTTTTATACAGGCCCTGGTATATGTGAAGGTGTGAAGCAACAGGCCATGAAATTTGTGGAGGATGCAGAGCAGCTTATCCTGGTCTCAAATGGGTCCCAGTTTGCCTTTGGAGAGAGCTTCTTGCTGGCAAAGGGGGTACAGCTGATGGACAGTGAGCTCCTGCGCTCTGCTGGGCCCTATGGGCCGGAGACAGGCATCTCCCAAAAGCTGCTGCTGGGCAGTGACTCTGCTCTCCAGCTGGCTGCTTGGTCAGGTGGGTGGAAGGGAGAGGAGGGCTGAATTAAATGAATTCTGAATTGCCCAGAATCTGTGCAAGAGCACTTGGTGTCAAATGCAACTTTGCTGAAAAGCAGGTGCCACTCAGCAGGGGTAATTAATCAGGGTCATTAAGCTGCCACTCCAAGAACTGATTTCATTTGTTTCATATGTATGACACAATGCAAATGTAAAATCTGGGCATTAACCAGCCTTTATGTACTTAAATTTATTTATTAATTTGTCTTCTGATGCACAGGGAATATTCAGGTTTTTGCAAATATGTGCATTTAATGCATCCTGTGTTGGGCACTAGAAGCTTTCTTTTACTTCTCTTTTACAGTCCTGCAGTTCTACTGGCAGAGTCACTTTACATCAAAACGTTCTGCTGGGGAAGCAGCACAGCTGGGATTTCTCCCTTACATCCCTCAGTGTGATGGCCTGGGAAACTGGGAGCCAACTCAGTGCTATCAGAGCACAGGTGAGCAGTTCATAACAGGACACTCTGGGCTATCTAAACAAAACAAAAAAAAAACCAAAACCCAAACAAGATAAAAAATCCCCTAAGAATTCTAAATAAAAGATAGAAATCCAGTAGTAGTCAGACTGGAGGAAGGTGATGTGGTCTACAAGATGTGTGTAAATTGGCTGGACTCAGGTGGCAGCTCATTGGGGCTCAAAAATCAGTAGATATTCGGTTGCTTGCTGATAATTGTGTTCTTTGGGAGTTGGTACCAGGGGCTGGTATTGCTTAATGCTTTCACCCATGACCATGATGATGGTGGAGCACACCCTCAGCAAGTTTGTGGATGATGACAAATTTCTGGGAGTAGGTGGCAGGGCTGCAGTGGGGGAGTCTCACCAGAGCTGCTGCATTTCCATTTGCACCACTGCTCTCAGTTGTGGTCTGCTTACCCCTGGATAGCAGAGTTACCTGTGACTTGGGTTTACTGACCCCTTTCTGTGGAGCTGCTGAGGGTGAAAATCTTCCTAGTATGCAACATGTAAAATAAAGCTGCTTTTCTTCCCTGGCCAGGTCATTGCTGGTGTGTGGATGAGAGAGGTCGTTATGTGATGGATTCCTTGGTCTCACGCTCAGCAGAACTTCCCAAATGTCAGTTGGGTTTCCTTCCTAAATATTTGTCTTTACCTGTTCTTGCAAATTTTAATATCTATTGGAAATTCTAATATGATATGCATGAAGTAAGGCTTGCTTCTAACCATTGCAAGAAAAGTAAAAATATATTCTTATTTTGCTAATTAATTTAATTTCACTGTGTGTGATTTTGGCTTGCATGATTTGAGAGTGGACCCTCTACTGTTGGCAGCCCTGCCTGAGAGGGGGACTGGACCAGTTATCCAACCAGGAATCTCCAGAGGTCCCTTCCAACCTCAGCTGTGATTTTATCAAGCACCAATCAGGAATTCCCTGCCTGAGACTGTAGCAGTGCCTAATGCAGAAGTGTGAGGGAGCTAGTGATGTAACTCTTTCTCTTGCTTAGGTCTGAAACTTGATTTCATTTAAAAAATGTTTTTTCTCTGACAGGCCAGACTTCATGTCAGCAATCTCGAGCCAATGCCCTAATTTCCAGCTGGAGACAGAGCAGTGCAAAGCTGGACACCTCTACAGCTGATCTGTTCATCCCTAACTGCCTTGAGGTGATTTGACATGGCTGAGGGAGGAGGCAGTTTTACCATGCCATGGTCACGTACACTTTCTGTCCAGGCTCCTGAAGTGCACTTCTATTAACCTGAAAGAAAAGACAAAACTAACAGCTGGTGTTGCTCTGCAGAAGGCAGAATTGAAATAGTTTTGAGATGGAGACTGGGAATAGGAAGCTCTGTGCCTGCCCACGGCTCCCTCCCACAGGCTGGCTCTGCCTGGTGCTCTTGCAGAGTGGTGATTAAAAGGCACATCTTAATTGAATGACATTTGGGGGGCTCTTCCTTCCTAAGCTGTGAGAGAATGTCAGTGTGAGAGGGAGCTGGTTGCAGATGTCCCAGAGAAACAGGGTCTGTGATGCTCTCAAAATGTGGCAGTGAGCAGGATAAAGACAGGCAAGGAATTATGTCATATAATAGAATCATTACCATATAAATAATCATATTTTATAATATAAATCATGTAATCCTTTAGGTTGGAAAACACTGCAAAGATCAAGTCCAACTGTTACCCCAGCATGGCTGAGTCCACCACTGAATTTAAGCACCACATCTACGCATTTTTTGAACACATTTCAAACTAGGATTTTATCAGAGCTTTATCTCAGTGGACTTAGTCTACAGCCTTCTTAATGTTTTGACTCAGTAATCTTAGAGATCTTTTCCAACATAAATGCTTCTTGACTCTCTCAGAGACTGAGCTATCTATTAAATTAGTTATGCTGTATTTTGTGTTTCTTTTCAATATATTTTAATAGTGCACAGGTGTAAATATAGTATATATACTATATACTATATATATATAAATATAGTAAATATACTAAAACATTTTAACCAACTCTTGGGGTATGAATTTTGGTGTGTCTGTATTAAAATACACTGCTTAGCAATGACAGGTCCTTGATTTTTTGTAGACAGGAGAATACACTGTGCTGCAGAGATCTGACACAGATATTTGGTGTGTGGATCCAGTGTCAGGAGAAATATTCCAGCGTGGCAGCAGAGGCTTGGATGGCAATCCTGAGTGTGAGTAATGCTTTGCCCCCTGCCTGTGATGCCTCATGCTGTTCCTTTTCAGAATGCTTCCTGTGAAACACGGGAGGCTCATAGTTTCATTCCTCAGTGATACGGTACAAACTCAAATATTTTCAGATATCTGAAAATATTTGATATAATACTGAAAGGGTATCTGAAAATAATTACCCTTTACTTTCAGAACAGCAGAAATAAAACAGTCTAGACAAACTTATGAATGTGTTTCTATGCATTTTTTAATCTTTGATTTCTTACCACCATTTAAACTAATTAAAAATATAAATGATCATATCACTACTTTTAAAATTACCTTGATCAAAAATTTTTACTAAAAGCTAAATTTTTACTAACTTTATTTTTTTTTTGCCTCCTAAATATCAGTCTCTAAATGACACACCATCACATTTGTAACAACAACAACAGCAACAAAAAAATACATAAATGAAAAATAAGTAACAGCATTTTTTCAACTATTTTTCTAAAGGAGTATCACTTGTATTTAATCTTTAGAAAAAAATGTGGGTTTTTCTCTAGTAGAAGTAAGTTCCTCATTTCTATAATGAAGCAAATAATTTGTTTTCTTGGTCACTCTTCTTTCTTCCTACCAAGAAAACAGGCTGGAAGCACTGCTGGTAAAGTCTTTAGGTCAATTTGTTGCCTTCTATTCTGTGTGTTGCAAGGAATCTGTCTCTTTGCAGGTCCCAGTGTCTGTGCCATGCTGAAGTCCAGAGCAGTCTCAGGAGCAGCTGCCAGAGGCTACGTGCCCCAGTGTGCAGGGGACAGGGGGGGTTTCTCCCCTGTGCAGTGCAGCCAGGACCAGGAGAGCTGCTGGTGCGTCTTGGGCAGTGGAGAGGAGGTGCCAGGGACACGAGTGAACGGGGGAACACCGGAATGTGCAAGTGAGTCCTGCTTCAGGGCTTTTACTCCTGAGCAAATCCAGGCCTGAGATCTAACCCAGATCCTAAATTCTTCCACTCCCTAGTCGAATTTAATCTGATTTCTTCAGACCTTTAGAGATGTTTGCTCAAGCAACATGCTTATCTTTGTGTTGTAGCAGATTTCAGACCTGCCTGGGCATGCTGTCCAGTTTTCTTCAGGTGTTTTGTGAGGGGGAAAAAAGGAGAAGAGAATAGATCCTTGATTTTTCCCAATTCATAAAATTGGTTGAATCAAACCATTTGAGCTATGAAACCCAGCTATAAGGCCAATCTGAACAGCTTGCTGCAAACTTGAACCTACTCCAGTCTGAGCTGGCTCTGGGATTAAAACCCATTCAGCTGACTAAAATAAAATTTGAAAAATGGATGCTTCTGCCACTCTGGCTCTTGGCTTGTGACCAGAATTGTGAAAAAGATGTGCCAAAACATTGCATATTCACAGAGTATTTCCTGAATGACCAGAGCTGTGAAGCACTGGAATTCACTCATGGTTTCCAGTGAGATATCCAATGGGAGACATTTGGATAAATTTAATTTGCAATGTCCTTTATGCATTTTCCCATCACTGAAGTGAAGCAAAATTAATTAAACTTTCTACAAGGCTTTGTTCCAAAATGTAATGATTAGTGGAAAGTAGAGATGTAAAAAGAAAAACTTCAACAATTGTCTGCAGGACACTGCTGTTTTCATAGGTTTTTTTTTCTGATTTTTTTTTTGATTGTTTGTTTTGGGGGAGAAGAGTTGGGAAAATGTTGGGGAAATGAGACCACATCATTTGCTTCAGTTTCCTTTTGTGATTCTGCTGTACAAAAATCAACACAGGCTTGTGCTCACTGACCAAATAGAAGATGTGACACTTGAGAACAGGGGTTAGTGGTGGAGCTGATAGTGCTGGGCTCAATGACCTTACAGGTCATTTCAAACTTAATGATTCTACAATTCTCTTGTAAAACACCTGAATGTGTCAACCCAATTGCCTGCAAGGCTTTTATCAACTAGGTAGGTGCTCAGCCAACTTGGGAATTTCTTTGGGCTCTCTTGTATCAGTAGAGAGTTCTGAGGGTGGGATTTTATGAGGCCAGAAGGAAACCCCATGGCTGTATCTGCCCCATGCTTGTGGTGTGGTGTGGAGATGCCAACTGAGCTCTGAGGAGAGGAGCTCCAAAGCAAGGTGGTGTAGTCCCCTGAACCTAGCCATCCAAGGCAGGTCTTTAGCTCTTCAGAGAAGCAGAGCTGCCCACAAATACAGTGCTGCTGCCATTCTGTACTTTACCTAGAGAAAATAATGAATAATAGTGGTTAATAACCTTTCTTTTTTAAAATCCTGAGCTGAGAAGAACTGCCTTGAAAGTATAGTGGGAACCTGGTTTTACTGAGAGCTATTCGTTATTTTCTTCATAAAGATTGAAATAATCTTTAATTGTTTCCCTGGATTTTGTAAGAGCAATTGAAGTTTTCATGATATACAACTTAGTTACTGTGTAAAAATAAAGAATTAAAAGTTAGTTTTCTTCTCAGTCTACCCAGCCTCATGCCTCTAGTCCTGGGAATTACTAATAGTTGTTCAGGAAAAAGGAGTACTATATTGCTACCTTGGAGATCTTGTCTATCAGCAAAATAAGCTGTTGTGGTGGGAAAATATGATAAATTTCTCCTCCAGCATCAGAACAGACAGCTGTAAACAGAAAGTAATAACTCAGAGTGCCCAGTGCATGCCAGGAGGTTTTCATTAGTTTAATCACTTCCATCAGAGGTAGAACCCAACTTCTAGCTGACATGTGCTGGAGAGACAATGCCAAGTACCCCAGCAGTCCTCACATGCTTCTTCTCCCCTCCTCATACCCACATCCCATAACTCAGTAGAGACAGAAGAGAGACAGGTTTCCAGAGAAAGTCCTGGAGATGTTAATTTCCTTGTGAAAAATCTATGGAAACCCCTATGAAAGAAGTTTAATGGCCAGGATAAGTATTACAATCTCTTTTACAGAGCTATATTCTGGTGCTAAAGCCTTGGGAGATGTATCAGAGTTTTGTTAAGCACAAGTGCCAGGTTTCCACCTTTACTGGGAGAGTCTGGCTACGGAGTCAATGAGTGAAGAGAAGGAATGTAGTGGCCCCATTTATTGAGTTATTGCAAAAAAGTTGCTGTAGAGCAGACTTGGATAAAAAAATGCATTTGGCAATTCAGAGAGGCAGATATGAGAGGTTTTTTGTTGGCATTGAAATGCTCAGAGTTGGAAAACAAAGATATTCTGCACACACTGGATCCCAGATTCATCCTGCAATGTTTTAGTACTTTAACTGAAAGTTTAATACAAGGTTTTTAATACTTTAAATCAAGTGGGTGCTTAGTTATGGTATTAATCTTCATATCTCCATCAGAAGGGGAGAGGGAGGGTGCTCAGACCCGAACCACCATCAATGTTTGCCTCCCTTCAATAACTGGGAAGTTTAGAACTGATCTGAGCATTGTAGTTTGGAAAATGATCTATATATACACCAAGCAAGTGAATTGTATGATATGATAACATCTTTTTCTTTGTAATTATTTATTATTGAGAAAGTTGTTTTTTTTGTTCCTATGTTTCATAGCTCTGGAACTCGTAAGTATTTAACTATTGCTGGATATATTTAATAATTAAGTTGGGATTTGGCTAATATTGAGTGAAGCAGTTGGCTTGTACTGATAAGTAAAAATTAATCATCACTGTAATTAATCTGCTGTAATAGTCTGTTACAGTGGGCTAGCAGGGTTTGAATGACTGTATTCATAGAGTGAATTGGTAGGGAAAATTGGGCTCCATCCATCTCTAAAGCTGTGTACTACTGTTTACTACTGTTTATTTTTATATATATATATATATATAATATATATAATATATATAATATATAAAAATAATATTAATATATATATATATTATATATATATATAAAATATATTTTTATATAATGTATATTCTGCCCTACTGGTGACTAGAAACATCATGGTGCTGCTGAAGACACCACAGTCATGAGTTCCTGATCTCAAACCTTTCAAACTTTAGTCTAAGGGGAACTGAAATAGGTTTGTTTGGCCCTGCCTGTTTCCACTAGATATCTTCTGTAAAGGTTTGTTCTGCTGTTGGTTAGAAATCTCCTTCTCATTTCCTGCTTAAATTTATTCATGACTGTTCAAAATGTATCTGTTCCTAGAAACCACGCACGTCCCTTTCTGGACCTGATGCATTGCCCATCACCTTCCATCAGCTGCAGTAAACTGAACCAAGCTGACCTCAAACCAGATCAAAGTTGATGAGTGGGAAAGGCTCAGGGTGCTGTCTAGGTTTGAATCTGTAGATATGAGGGGTTTATGGACTTTATCCTAGAAGCCAACGCAGGATGTCCCTAACACGTATCCCCTTTCTCCCCTGCCTGCAGGTCCGCAGTGTGCTCTGCCATTTGGTGCCTCAGCAGTTGCCAATGGGGCTGTACTTTGTGAAAACGTCCCTGGGCAAGCTCCAAGCATCCAGCAGTGCCAGCTCATGTGTCGCCAGGGCTTCCGCAGTGCCACTCCCAACACCTCGTTCCAGTGTGACACGCGGCAGCGGCGCTGGGTCTCGGCTGCCCCTCTGCTCCAGGCCTGCCAGAGTATGTCTGACCTGACCTGACCTGACCTGACCTGACCTGACCTGATCTGACCTGATCTGATCTGCTGGGGCTTGGGGACGGCTCAGAGCAATGTAAACAGTGCAAAAATCATCTTTTATCACAGAACTACAGTGTGAATAACAGCCATAGTTATAGGGGAGGCTAAGCTGAGGTGCAGGAGATGTGTTCTGTCCTCTGCCATCTTCACCTCTGGCTCTTGGCTGGCCCCAGTGCCAGAAACTGTCCCTCTTGACTGTAATAATAGAGCTATAAATAGCTATTCAATCTATATGCAGATTTTTCTTGTTAGTTAAAAGATGCTGGCACTGTAAGTGATTCTGATGGAACTGCTTAGTCCTGGAAGAACAGATGAGCACCAGATGTTTGAATTTGGCACAACTTGACTGTTTATTTGCATAATCAAGTCACTGTTACTTCTGCATCTTTTTTGCAGCAGTCTGTTCTTAAGGATTATTGTTGTATTTGTTGGCTGACTTCTGGTATTTTTCAAACCATTTTGCTTTCAAGAAAAAAATGGCACTTTAAATCTTGGAAGAATTTGATGTCCATTCAGAGCTCATGCAAATGGATATTAATGTTTAATGGTCTTTTCAATTATTTTAAAAAATGCATACATTCTGATCAAAATAGCAATTTGTAGCAGTGCTGAACTTTGAGAAATGCAGGTCTTCCTGCCAAGTTTGCAGCTACTTTTAATTTCCAGAATTGGTTACACCCATTAGTCAGTCTTCAGAATGGGTTAAACTTTTCTATTCCAAACTCTAATATTTTTAAACTTTCAATTTCAGACTGAAACTTTTGTCTGTTTGTGATTGTGTTTGTGAGGTTTCTGTAGTATGGTATGAAATAGCTTTCATGTTTGCCTGATGGCAGTGGAGTTACTTTGTAGGGACAGAGGACAGTGTGTGACAATCTGCTGTAAAGTTTACTGTAAGCCAAGAACTTCCCCCAGTAATTTGTGTTTGGAATAGAGCATGGTTTTAATGAGAAATAAAAAATTCCCAACCCATTGGAAGGCAGTTGAACAAATGTCACAATAATGGAGAATTCACCAAAACACTTAGTAATTTGTTCCAATGGACAATTACCATCACTCTCAAGGATCATATTTCCTGTTCTTTATGTATATATCCAGAGACTGTGGCTAAATCAGCTCCTTAATACTCTCTGGGAAACTCAGCAGAGAGAGGCCTTTGTGCCTTGCAGGTAGAAGCAGGGGTTTGTGTCCTCTGGTCCTGGCTGCCATTCTCCTTGGGTGCTCTCCAGGCTTCCTCATGCTCATTTTTGGGGTGAGGGGTGAGGAACTGTGAGGTGACACTTGTCTGTGATGCAGGGAGGGCCTGCAGAGGAGCTGAATGAGGGAGAGCTCTGCTGCTTGTCCAGACTGGTGGGATAAGAGCCAGCTCCATTTTGAGGTAGAATGACAGCAAAACTGCTGAACCTGGGATAACAAACCTTCCATGAAGCCTGGGATCAGTGTTACTCCAAGGGAGACAAGAAATACGCATTTTTTTTATTGCTAAAAGCTGATTAAATAGATTTTGATTTTCTGACTGATGAGCTCACAGATTTGTCATCAATTTGTGTGATTAGCTTCACTTGTGTTCGCTGTCAAAAGCTCAGACAGATCTTGTGGATGTCCATGGCAATGTCATTATTCTGCAAATTTATTCTCTTCTAAAACTTATTCCCAGTTAGTTTGACAAGGTGGGTTTCCACAAGCCCATTTACATTAGTATTAATTGCTTTCACCATTAAATTACTTTTTTAATAGAAGTGTTTTCATGATTGCATGTAAGAAAAGTGAAAATTCTTGTCTTTCTTTTCTAAGTATTGGCATAATATCTGCTTTCAGGTAACTCTCTGGAACTTCCTATTTGCTAAGGCTTATGAAAAATTATCAGTAATGATCCAGATTGTCCTTATCCATCTGTGACTTAGTGCTCCAGTGTAAAATATCTCTTCATTATTATCTATCACTTGTTTTTTTCTCTAATGCAAAATATTTATATTTATCAAGCTTGTGTCTTGCTGCTTGTTATTTACTGACAACTCTACTGCCTTCATCTAAAAGGGGGAGATACTTTTGATGCAACATGAAATGCTTGTTGTCTTTTCTCAAAGTAACTCTGGAGGTCAGGCTCCTCATCAGTGAGGTTACTAAATACCATCTCTACTTCATTTTTAGAGCTCCAATTATTTCAGACAGTCCAAGCTCAAACACACTTTCAACTACGCCTGCCTCCTGAGAAGACTTGCAGTTCTGACTACTCTGGAATACTCCAGGCATTCCAGATTTTTATTTTAGATGAATTGAAGGCTCGTGGTTTATGTCACCTCCAGGTAATTTAAATTCCTTATCTTCCATTGTCGGTGGATTTTGTTGGTTTGGTTTGGTTTGGTTTTCTTTGGTTGGGCTCTGTGTCACATCAAAAATTTAAAAAAGTGAGACACAGCATAGACCTTTGTCTGTTTGAGAAATGTGGAAGAATGGAATATGTCACAAAATCTGTCAGGACTGGCAGCAATCTCATATGGATGAGTGGGAAAATAAGAGGTTTAGTCTCACACCACATCATCAGATCAGTTTAGTTCCAGTCATAAAAGTCATATCACACTGGCCCAATATTTGTTAAAAATTAGTTTCAATGGGAGAGAATATTTTGACTGTGCTTACAGTGAGCATATGGCTTACTAAAATTCTATTTTCTTGCTTCTGGTTGTGCAGCCCCTTTTGACAGTGTTTGAGTATAGTACAGTGCAAATGATTAGAGCAAGGCAAGAACAAGGAAGTCCTCAGGTTGACTAACTGTGATTTCACTTAATTCTGAATTCAAGGTAAATGCATTTGGAAAAACTGGTTCAGTTTCCATGTGTGATGATTCCACTGTCTATGTCGAATGCCTGAGCGTGGATCGCCTGGGAGTGAACATCACCTGGAGGACTCAGCTGGAAAACATCCCAACAGCTTCTCTCCCTGACTTACATGATATTGGTAACTTTTATTTCTCTGATGTTTCTGTGGCTTAAACCTGATTTTCTTTTAATCATTTTGTTTCCAACTTTATAACACTAGCATTGTGTTTTTGAGCTTTTAGTGTTGATATATTTCCCTTCTCAGGCTGTGGCCACACAATGGAAAGAAGCTATAATTAAATGTTTCTTTCAGATAGGACTGCCTCTCCCAGCTGCTGTAACTAGGATTGAAAATTACTTTATTGGGCATGATCTGAACTTTATTGGGCATGAACATGTCCCAGATGTTAATTTCCATTAGATAAGTCCTCAGTGGTGGAAAAGTGATTTTATTCATTGTATTCAGAGAAACACAATTCACACATTGTCAAAAACTTACCTGATTTCTTCCAACTTATTTTTTGACTTTTTTTTGCCCTTTTCCCTTTTTTTCTATTAGTTGCATTATCTTTGACACTAAGGAATGATCCTTACTTCTGATATACTAGAGCAACTGTACAGAGACTGCTGACTGGCAGATATTTACTGTGGTTTCCACAAGAGTTAGGGATGGTGTAAGGAACTTCTTCTAAAGCAGTCAGTATTTTCCTTCAAAATAAAAGCTATTAAGAATATATCCCAAGTTCAAATGCCCTCTGTAGGCATATAGAGAATAGTGGCCTGTATCAAGAATTGTGTGGCCAGCAGGACCAGGACTGTGACTGTCCCCCATACTCAGCACTGGTGAATGCTGAATCTTGAATCCTGTGTTCATTTTCAGACCCCTCACTTCAAAAAGGACATTGAGGTTCTAGAATGTGTCCAGAGTTGGGCAATGGAGCTGGGGAAGGGTCTGGAGCTCAAGTCTGATGCAGAGCAGTTGAGGGAGCTGGGGCTCTTTAGCCTGGAGAAAAGAGGAGATCGTTTTGCTCTCTACAGTTGCCTGAAGGGAGGTGGGGATCATTCCCTTCTCCCAGGTCTCAAGTGACAGAAAAGAGGAAATGGGCTCAGGGTGTCCCAGGGGAGGTTCAGATTAGATATTAGAAATGTTTTCATTGAGAGAATGGTCAGGCATTAGAATAACCTGGCCAGGCAAGTGGTGGAGCCATGGGCAATGTTCAGGGGGCATCTGGATGTGTCACTTGAGGATCTCATGTGGGGTGATTATGCTGCTGCTGGGTTGGTGTTTGGACTAGATTATCTTGCAGGTGTCTCCCAACCTTGGTGATTCTGTGTGACTTTTCTCCAGTTTTACTGCTTTGAAATGGTGTTCCCAGCACTAAACAGAAACAGCTCTGCCTGCATGTGTCCTTCTAACTTTGGGGCTTGGAGATACGTGTCCTACAGCAATTCTGCTTGGTCAGAACTGAATTCAAAGTCCTTCAGGACACAGATGGCAGCTGCAGTGGTCCTGTAGTTCCTGGCAATAGAATTTGATATTGTTTACATCCATTCAGTTGTTCTATATTCTAAGGGGAACACAAACCACAGAATGACAGAATGGTTTGGTTTGGAAGGGACCTTTAAAGGTCACCTATTCCAACACCCCTGCCATGGGCAGAGACATCTTCAACTCAGCTAGGTTCCTCAGAGTCACTTCCAATTTGACCTTGAACATTTTCAGGGGAGGGGCACCTACTGCCTCTCTGGGCAACTTGGTAAAGTGTTTCACCACCATCACTGTAAAAAACTTCCTCCTTATATCTAATCTAAATATATCTAATCTGATAATCTGATATATTTTATCTAATATTCCATTGCCCCTGTGAATATTCAAGAAGTTTGAAGAAAGTGAATCAAAGTAGAGATGTGTTTGGTTTTATATTCAACTTTTCTTTTGAAAGTGTTCCTCTTTGAAGGCATTGCCTTTTTGACCCTCCCCACACTATAAATTCCCTGTAGTACAAAAGTGGCTTTATGTGGGAATGATTGGATGGTTTCAGAGCAGAACCTGCTCTCTTTGTATAATGTAAATTGTCCCATTATGTTCCACCTTCTATTACCTGCAAAGGCAGCTTTGGGGTCTTCTGTTTGAGGTGTCTTTGGGTGAATTAAACAGGGTGAGTTAAGTAAGGCTATAATTTTATAGACGCTGTACAGATTCATTACGGTCTCCTGTTCATTAACATGCTTGTATTTCTGCATCTGCCTCTGTTTTTAACTCCATCAGTTTCTGTGTGCTTATCCATTCCTGTGTTATGGAAATGTCTTTCATGCTATTTTATTGTATTTTTTTTCCCTCTTTAGAAAATGCAATTGTTGGGGAAAATCTCATTGGAGCATTTATAAATGAGATTAAGGATGGTGTTTTTCTTCTGCATTTGGATTCCAAGCAGTTCCTAGCAGATTCTGTCATTGATTTTCCCCGGGATGAAGAGTTTGATCTGTCTCCCCGTGTGCAGCTCGGATGCAGAAGTGGGTTTCGAAGAATTTCATCTCCTGGGAAAGCAGGCCCTAATTCACAAGGATGTGGTATGTCTCATTTCTAGCTTTCCATTCTTAGATGTTGTCAGGAGTCAGTATAAAGCTGAAATTAGAAAGTCATCAGTGACCTTGTGTGTAAGGTTCATATTTGAAAGGTGTGAGGCACCGATGTGAGTAGGAGAGATGGGAATTAGTTCTTTGTTTACTATTCCGTGCTTGTGAACCAATGATTTGGAAATAGACATCATGGCACTGGCATTGTATATAAAATTTTTGAGATTTTTGTTAGCATTTTAGATCTGTCTGGTAATAGAAGGTCTTTCTGTAATGCATGTGGTCATTAATAAGAAGATTTCACAAAGATAATGTAGCCAGAGCTTCAGATAATGATGGATTACCTGGAATAGAAACCTAGATGAAGAAATACCAAAAGTCCTGACATTGTGAATTCCTGGTCCAAGTCCAGCCAGCTCAGATGGAAGATTTTTTGGTGCTGGCCAACACCCAGACCTAACTGCACTTCTGCTCTCTTTTCTTCTCTTTCCTTCTGTTTAGTCTGCTTCCCTGGAACAGGCTCCCTTTCTGCCAGCATCCTGCTTAGGGCTGCCAAACCTGCCTTTTCCAGAGCTCCCCGTGGCTGTGCCAAGCTCTCCTTGGTACCAGGTCACGCTGCCAAAGTGCCTTTGCCTTAAGAGCCCCACTCCTGTTTCTGTCAACACCAGCCTTCCTTCAGATCCTGCTTGTTCTTGTTGGCCCAGTTGTCCTCAATGAGTCCATGTGTCATTTATGGAGTTTTGGAGGTATTCACTATATCTAGCCTTTTTATTATCCAGGGAATAGAGGAGAGATACTTGTAGCTATAAAGTAACAGAAGCAGGTGTCGGATAAATTTTCCAGTGTTGGGAACATTTTCAAATCTTCATTGTTATGAAGCAAATTTCATCACTTCACTGTTATGAAGCAAATCAGAATATGTGAAAAAAACTTATCTCCCTACTTGGTGTGATGTTTCTCTTTAAGTCCATAGAGTTTCCTAAAGCCTGGGTAAGGTACTCAAGTGATGAACCACTTTTGAACTGCTGCAGTTTCCAGCCTGGATCTATAAGGGTAAATTGGCTGCAGGTTCATCTCCAGTCTGAAACACTTCAGATCTGGGTTATTTAAACATATGCAGAAAAAAATTAATTCCTGCTGAGTCCAGAGTCCATAACAACTTGCAGCTACTGAACAAGATGTAGTGTTGTGTTGCTTAAAGGTATCATTATTTTTTAAGTAGAATCCATCCCTTAGAGCAGAACTTAAAAAAACTGGATCTTTCTGCTGAGTACTGCCTCCAGGCATAAAGGCCTCTAGGAAGCACTGAATTATCTTGCCTTGTGAGTTAATTCATACATATTTGAACCAGCTAGCTGTGGAAAATGTCACTCAGTAAAACAGACATCACAGATATATGGAAAGGAGACAGTTTCTGCTGCAGATTTGACAGAGATTTCATAATCTAAGCTGTCATAGGTACCTGCTGCTAGACACTGGTTTGTGTTGCAGGACTGCTTATTTTATTCTGAACAGAAAACTTAGGAATTCAGGTTATAGTTCTTCTAATATGTATGGATATATCCTACTCATTCATCCTGTCTCAGTCTGTTTCCCCACTAATAATAGGGACAATTAGTAAGGAGCATCACCTGTGATTACAGATTACAAAGTTATTTGAGGGTGGCAGAGATTCTTTATTCTCTTCTCTTTCCTCTTCTGCCTTGTTCTTGAAATGCAAATTGTGTTTTCAGATCCTGATCTTTTTTTTTATTGTTTTGGTTTTATTTCACTGTCAATGTCATTGCTTTTCCTTCAGGAAGCATGGTCAGCTGAGTAACAACAGGTTTCTGATGTTGTCAACACTTAATATATTCACCTATGAAATGCAACCTTATACAAGCCTCTTCATCTCTTGTATTTTCCTTACAGTCCTCTGTTTATTTAGGTTTTCATCTATTGTTGTGTTGTTTCATGCTTTCCTGCCTGTAAAATGGGTAATATTTATCATATGCTAGTTTTTCTAATACAACATTTTTTCTTAGTCTCAGCCTTACACTGAGTTATGTCATATCTTTGGTACAATTCCTTAAGAGTTGGGGGTAACAATATTATTTTAGCTAAATTTTAATAGTAGAAGAAGCACTTTCTTTTGCTAAGGTGTGATTTAAAACTAAGAGAGTTGGAAACTGTCCAGGAGGACTTTAGGAACATAACCTTCCTCCCCCATTTATTTCAGGAGAAAAGCTAAAGTTTGTAAATTAGCTATGTCTTACTATATTATGCTGGTTCTTTTTATTTAAAATGCTTGACAATTCTGTCAGAGTTTCTTAAACACAACATAACCCAAATGAATGATTTTTGTTGTTGTTGTTGTTGTTTCTATATTATTTTAATTTATCTTTTCCTCTTTTAAGGTTACAGAGTTTGGTCCCACTGGTAATACATAGCTCTGAGATTTTGGTTGAAAGTTGTTCTCTAGTTTCTCATGTTTTTAAAATGTATTCATGATAATGCTTGAACGAAGTACAATAAAATAGTTTGTCTCACCTGTAGGGTCAAACTGAACCTACATGTGATGGTGTCAGCGTGGCCTCTGCTGAAGTGATAGGTCCCTCCAAGGGTTATAGAGTCTAGAAAATGTGATTCTGCATCAACATTTTTTACTGTTCTTTGTTTTCTTTTGTCAATCCAATATGTGAGACAAAAGGCAATTTTCACTCAAAATGTGATAGGAGACAGGGATGTTTCTTTCACATTGTAACTAAAACTACAAAAAGCCAGAAGAATGCTTTCAAAAGCTTAACTTGTTTCTTTTTAAACTTTAATTGCTTAATTATCCTCTTCATTGCATTTTGTCTTCAATTTAGGCATGTATTTCTCATTTCACTTTGATTTCTGCTGTTCAATGAGTATTATGCTTTTTGCATGTGTTGGAAATTGTCTTTGAAACACATCAGACACTCTTGTGTATTAGATGATGGGTTTTTGAAAGTAGAATTCTCACTGATCCAGGACTTTTTGCATTCTGTAATTGATTTTAGGTATGTGTTTTACCCAGAGTAATTGTCTTGATGTGTACTAAGAGGAAAATTTCAGTCTCACAGTTGTATCCTCCCAGACCTTCCCACTGGACTATTTACAAGATGAAGGAAGATATGATAATTTTCCTACTAGCTGTCTTTTTAGTCTATTATAATTTAGGTGGTCCCATGAGCTAAATTCATTTGCATTCTGGTGTATTGGCCAGAACAGTAATTCATCATGTGGGTTGTAGTGAGAATGGCCAATATTCCATTACTCTTTCTCTCTTGTGGAAGCTTAAACTTCTGTCAGGATGCAGGGCAAGAACAGAAATAAAGATTTGCACCTTGTCAAAGTCCCAAAATATACATTTGATAGTGTTTTGAAGGAAATCTACATCTGGGAAGCAGCTGTGAAATAACAAGCAGGGGTATTGTCCTGCAAATATGTCTGTGACTCTTCTGCTTTAATGTTCATTTGAATGCTCTGGAGGGAAAGACAGTATTCCATGGTATCCCAGAAGACAAAGAATTTTCTCTGTAATATGCAACAGGTCAGCTGGAAATATTGCTCCTGATTGTTTTGAAAATTATAGATACAGACTAAGAACATCACTAAGAACACCTTTTTGTTTTGTGTTTTGGTTGTCATGTGCATAAATAGTGACTTTTAATCCAGCCATTACTGTTTAGTTTGGAAGTGCTTGACAAAAATTTCTTTACCAGGAATTCTGAATAAAAGTTTTACCATATGGTGGATTTCTGTATGATGGTTTTGGAGTTTCTGCTCCTCAGAGCCTTCCTGTTTGTGTTTGTAGCCTTAGAAGTTACTCTTTTTTGTAGCTTGTCTTCCTTTGTTTTCTTTCACAACTCATCCACCTGCATTACCTTATTACAAATTGATTTGATAGTTGGAAATCAGGCCTGGAATTGGCATTTCCAAATTGCTTCATGTGCTCTGATTCAAGAAGAGATTTTGGGTGATATAAGAAAACATATCACAGGCTGTATTCCTGTCATTGATGAGTTTCATGGTCACTTAAGGAGTGCTTACTTTGTTTATACCACTTAGAAATACATATATTAAGAGCTTGAAGCCTATGGCAAACCTATCAGCATTTAAAAAAATATATATGTATACATTCTGTGTGTGTGTATATATATTTATAGATATATACGCACACATATGTGTGCAAATGCCAGCACTGGTTGAATTCCAGATGAGTAATAAGGTGATTGTTCTCTTTGCAGTTGTTTGTCCTCCAGGCAGTTATTTCCAGGACGATGAATGCATTCCCTGCCCTCTTGGCTACTATCAGTATCAGACAGGACATTCCTCCTGTATCAAGTGTCCTGTGGGCAAAACTACCAACTCCTATGGGGCAATCAGTTCTGATCACTGTAAGTTGAACTAATTTTTCCCATAACCTTTATTTTCTGGCTTCAAATATCTGATTTTTTTTTTATTCCTCTCTAAGTTGTTTTTTATTTTTAAATTAAATCCTCCCTCTGGGGGTTTTTGGATGGATATGCTCCCTTCTGCATACATTTAAAAGCATTTTACAAGGTACAAACTGTCTGGTGTTCTGACCAAAAATGCATGAGAAACAAGTGGTCAGTTTCATCCAGGATGTTGTGGTTCCTCTAGACGTGTTCATTGTCCTCAGGAATGATGTCTGGCTGCTCAGTATCAGTAACAATCTTGTTATGAAGCTCATTTATTGTCACTCTCATGAACACTAAAATAAGTTGGTTTTGTGCAGCTCTTTCCCTGCAAATACAAACACTTGCCAGAAAGCAACTATTGAAATGTTCACTAAAGCTGGTGGATTCAGCTGAAATGATTTGTTTTTTTCATGCAGTTCTATACAGAAAATCAGTTATTAGGTCCAAATTTAGTTTTGTCTACAGAATTACCTTATATAAAATAAGATATAAATCAGAGTACCAAGAATGGGCTTCTTGGGGAGTGCCATTGAGTATATGGTCTACTTTGTTCTCTTTCAACCTATTTGTTCTCTTAGGTGGGATAAACCTCCCAATTTCATTGTAATGTATCCAAACATCAATTAGCTTTTGCCTACAGTTATCATTCTTTTCCATGTGGGTTCTCTGGGAAGGTAGTGCCTTAAGAGTTTTTTCCTTAGAGCTTAAAAAACTTGAAATTTTCTTTACTAAATCTGTTCCCTGCCAGGTGTCCATTTTACCTTTGTGCTGCACCTCGGTGCCAGCCCTCTCCCAAAGGCCAGGTTACACATTACCTTCCTACTTTCTTTCATTCCTTGCTGTCTCCTCACAGAGCCTGAGGAGTGTTTCTGAATTAATTGGTGTGATAGCTCTTCTCATTGCTCACAACATTGCACAGTCACTGCAGCAGTCACTGAACAAACCTGTATGACTGTACAGTTCCTCCTCTGTACTTTGCTTTACAGTACTGGAAATACATCAACAGAGATTTGATGCATGACAGAGAATCCAAAAACTGTTTGAAACAGAAATTGAAGCAGCAGCAAAGCAGTGTTAGCTGCAGACTACCATGCTTCAGAGCATGAAATGCTCTGCAAATCTTAGCACAGCAGAGACTTCACTGAAAATTAAGCTAAGGGAACTTTTCAGTCCCACAGCACTGAAACATTGTCCTACTGCACTGGCAGGACCAGTGGCTGCACAGGAGGTTCCTTCTGAACATCAGAAAATGTTTTTGCTCTGAGGACAACCAAGCACTGGCTCAGGTTGCCCAGGGAGGTTGTGGAGTCCTTGGAGATGGGTAAAAGCCATCTGGAGATGGCCCTGGGCTGCCAGCTCTAGGTGGCCCTGCCTGAGCAGGGGGCTCTGACCTTACAACCTCCAGAAGTCCTGTTCAGCTTCTGAATTTTGTGAAACCCATTGACAGCATTTTCAAAGTGCCTTTTTTCCTTCCCTTGCTCTGGTACCAGGTGTGACATCCTGCCAGAGCAATGAGCAGGGCCTGCAGTGTGATGAAGATGGCCAGTACAGACCTGCCCAGCAGGACCCTGACACCAGGAAATCCCTCTGTGTCGACAGCTTTGGAGCAGCCCTGGACTGGACCCAAACAGAGGATCTCCTGACAGATGACCAGTGCTTGGGTAAGTGGCAGAGGGATATTTTGGATATGATTTGACCCCACATGGGTGGAACTTCCTTATAAAGAGACTAATCACCCCACAGGGATGATGAATGGATGGATGGAGACTCACTGTCCCATAGTTACTCACTTCCCCATACTTGTGGCCTCTGCCTCAAGCCATGTTCCTCCTTAGTTCTGCATTTCTTGACTCCACTGGGGAAGTTATTTCTGGTAAGGGAAGAGAGAGGAGCAGGTTTCCTGGGCTCTCAGAGGGCTGGCAGCTTTTCATGTGTGCTGACCTTGTGCTCTCTGCTTGGAAACCCAAAAGAATAATGGGAGGGCTAATGAGAAAGAAGCAATATTAATAATTTATTTGTAAAATTATCCCTCATCTGTGTATTCATGGGAAATAGACTATTTTCAGCAATGACCTCATAGCTACAACATAACATCACCTCTGGGCTCCTGCTGTAAGGTATCTGACTTGGGGAGGACATCCTTGCAGGCTGGAGGAGGTTACTTCTGCTTGAATACAGCTGCAAAATGTTGACTTTCAAGGATGAAAAACTTAAAAAGCAAAGAATGTCATCTATCAAACAGTCCCCAGACTGCCTGCAGTAAGGTCTAATTACTCTTAGCCTCAAAGCTTTTGCTTTTTCCCAGAAGTTTGTATATGCTCATCATATGATTGGTATTGAATTTAATGGAATGTTCTGTTTAGGAACTGATGTCATGGTGTGCTTTGAATTAGACAATGTCTTATGACAAGTGTGATCAGTGGAAGGAGTGTGAGAAGTAAAGCCCTCAGCTGTGAAGAGGTTGTTGCAAAAGTACCCCAGTTAAAATAACTCTTTTTTTATTCCTCTGAGCATACTCAGGGACTGATCACAGTGAACATGAGGTGAAAGCCTCTGTTGCTCTCAGTCACGGGGTAGTTGTGATATTTCTCTGCAGAGAGAACTCAGGATATGAATTCTCCTGTTACCGTGAGTCTTCCTGCTTGAACATTTCTGACTCTGTCCAGGATGGAGCAGTTGTAGATATTTGTGCTTGGTTTTGTGGGTCATGCTAGAAGATGTCACTACAGATATTTATGACTGTTGAAAGTTCGTTTATGACTCTTTAAAAACACAGCAACAATGTGTCATAGAATCACAGAATGGTTTGTGTTGGAAGGGACCTTAAAGACCATCTTGTTCCAGCACCACAGCCATGGTCAAGGATGCCATTTAAAAGATCAGGGCCCCATGAACACCTGAGAAAACTATTTTCTGGCTTGGATTTTTAAATAATAATTTTCTGACTTATTTCATTTTTTTAAATTTTTTTTTAAATTTGTTTTAAGATCATGCTTCATTTCTGGAAAGCGTAACGTGAAGTTCAGTTTTAGCTTTTTCTCCTGCATCTACTATCTCCCTTAATTGAATTCAACACACAGCAAGACAGGAGGGGCTGAAGGCTGATCCTGCTTTGGCAAGGGGCAGGGAGTTGGGAAGGGTCAACAAGTCCACCTGGTCTTTGGTTTTTAAGTCTTCAGACAGAAGAATGCAGAAGAATAAGCTATAAAAGCCATTGTTTGTTATCATTGTTCTCTTTTTATATTTTAGACCACTCAACATTTATTACTCAGCATTTATTATATGGGGGTTGGGACTAGGTGATCTTGAAGGTCCTTTCCAACCTAATCCATTCTATGGTTCTGTAATTATAACAACAGAAGGACCTAGAGCTTTGCTCTAGTAATAAGTGAGAGAGAATTTCTGCTCTTCACTAAGCCTGTGAAATGATTTTATGACTGCATTTTTTTTACCTTTCTTTTTACTAAAAACAAAAAATATTCAAGAATTTTAAAAAGGCAATTTTTCTACTATTTTTCATTGGTTTTAGGTTTACAGTTTCATTACACTTTTTACTTTTTCTGTCTACTTTTCTCCCATATTATTGTATTCAATACAAATGGTATTCAATAATATGGGAGAAAAATAGAGAAAAAATATTTTCTTGGAAATTTAGGGGTTGGATGAAGCCAGAATTAGGGTGAAAAAATCAGAAGAAAAGAAAAAAATTTAGAGTGTAATTTTAAAAAATTGAATATTGGAATAGGAATGAGGGCAGCTTTTAACCAAGCATCACTTCCAGCTGCAGATGCAGAAGGGATTCAGTTTTGTGCAGAAGTTAGCTAATGCTTGTATTTCTGTGCCCTGTATTTCTAGGAAGGAAAAAACTTTCACTTCTGCTTGCACTGTATTTCTTCCTTGTCCCCATCCTAACTGGAGCTCAAGGATTTTCTTGTGCTAGGCATTTGACAAACCCATATGGGTTTTTTCCTGAGCAGAAATGATGGTTTTATCAAAAGCACCTGCTGGCTCAGCCCTGACAGCAGTGGACGTTTGCTTCTGATTTAGCCCTGACTCTTGCTGTAAGAGTACAAATTATTGTTTTAAGAACTTATCCCTGAGTTTTATTTCGTGGTTTGTCCAGACATTTCAGGGACAGAGTCCATGCTGTGGCTGGACTGCTGCCCCCATGAGCCCAGGGGAAAGAGGGGCTGAGTGTCCAGCTCTTCCATGTGCAGACATCTCCCACAGCTGGGATCACACCAGAGCTCCTGCTTTTGCCTCTTTTAGGTCTAGGCTCAGTGCTGGCTGCAAGGAGCTGCCTTCACCTGGGGCCTTTAGAGAAGTTTGGTCACCAAGGGATGATGCTAAATCACCATGTTCTTCTCTTAACCACTGCATGGCTTGGGTTGGAAGGGATCTTAAAGATCCTCTACTTCCAACCCCTTTGCCATGGGCAGGGATGCTGTGCTGTGCTCACTGAAATGCACTGGTGCCTCATCCTGTGGGCACAGAGTGCAGGTGCTATCAACCTCAGCAGGGTGGTGGGGGCACTGTGTGTCCTCTCACCAGTCTGTAATCCTCTTCAGGGCACAGACACCCTCTGGAGCCTGGATTAGATTTCTCACCCCATTTAGTGGCCTTTGGGGTTTGTATCTCCAGGCCCCGTGAGCTTTTTGCAGAGTGTGAGCAGTGCTGCTTGTCGGACTCCTCGCACACGGGTGAGCGGATCCAGTGCAGGGGGAGCAGATAAAAGGGTTTGGTCAGTACAGTGACAGTCTATAACAGCATGAAAGACACACTACCTTGCATATAGCCTTGGGCCTGAAGTCAGTGGAGATCAGGCTCTTGTGTTCCTGGGTTTCCTGTCTAACTGAGTACTGTTGGAGCTGTCTCTTGTTTCTGTGACTGATTTGGAGAAAGTTGGTTCCCCCTTTGACTCAATAGTTGGTTTGATGCCATGAACAAGTAATGAGAGATGGCAGGTCTGCTGCTGGAAGAGAAGCCTCACTGGAAAGTAAAATCCCAGCCCACTCCTGGCTAACTGTTTTTTAAAACATCTTGTGACACTTTTTATTTCAAAGCAGAAATTCTACCCTCACGCCAGCTGTCTCCTGCATTATCTGTGAGGTTATGGTACCTCATTTAATGAGCAAACCTCTCTCCTCACAGAATTCAAGCTTCATTTCTACCTAAAGTCTTTGTTTTCAGCATGGGAACTGATAATACAAGTTGGTTGTGGTTTTTTGTTGTCTTTTTTAGTGCTCAGAAAATTTGAAAGAGTTGCTGCCTCCAACCTGATTTATGGATCAGAAGAAGCTCAAATTCTTCAATCTCAGTCAATTGGGGGAGACCTGCAAAGTACATATTTTCAGTGCATTTCAGGTGAGAAAACGGAGGAAAGCTGTAGAGATGACACTAACAATTGTGGAAAATAATAATATTTTCATATGATGAGTTTGTAGTTAAGTTCCTGGATGCACTGTGTGTTCTGCAGTTCAGCACCAATTCACTGCAAGATATTTACAACTTTTGGTGACCTTGATTCAGGGAAGAGCTTGATATTTCTTTCAGAAAGAAATCTTCTGGCTTTATATACTACTTCAGACAAGTCATCTGACTTTAAAGCTGGTTTATGTAGTTTGCAATACAAATGAGAACAGATTTAAGCCAGGAAACATTCATCAGACTGTGCAGATGTGCAGACAAAAGAAGGATTAGATGTTCAGGACATATGAAAAGCAAGCTTTTACCTCTTCACAAATTACCTGATTGGCACAAAAAATAGGAATAATCATCCTTGCTAATGTCAGAAGGGTATTATAAGGAGTTCAGAGATATTCTTCTGCCAAGTCTTGCAGTTTATATACTATATTGCATCTGGTTTAAGTTGGTTCAGAATCATCTGACACCCAGAAGAATCACCACACTGCTCTCAGGGTGCTTTGAGTCAGTCTCACCTTGTGTCTGCTAAAGCTTGGGCTGTGAAAGTAGGGATATGTTCAAAGTAGAAACTCTCTGGCAGTAATAATATAGATGTTCTGTTTCTAAGGTGCATACTAAAATTCTGACTGATCAATGGCTTTGTGTCACATGCCATGGTCTAGTTGGAACAATCACCTCTCGTGTTAAGAACTGAATATATGAAGCCTTTTATTACTAGAATGATTTTCATGCAGGAGCTCATCCTGGCAGTACACTAAGATTTCTTGCACCTTCCCCTGAAAATGGAGACATCCAAAAGCAAGACACTGAACTGAAAGAGCCTGAGAACAAACCTGGGGAGGAAATCATGCTCTTTTGCCAACCAGTTTGATTCCATCTCTCTCACAGCTGTATTTTCTTTATAAGTTATGTAAACGGCAGCACAATTACAAAATATTACTGCTGAAGTTCTCATTGAGGGTTGAGGGTTAACCTTTCCTTCCCTAAGTCCCTGTAAGGTCAGACAGCTCAGCTTGCATTTCAGCTGAGGTTTTTGATCTAAATTGGTTGATTTTATACCAGAGATTTGGAAAGTGTTTCACCTGGGCTAGGAGCAGAGCTGTGGAGTAAATTAATGGTGAATGTGTAAGGGCAAAAGGATCTTCAACCACTCCTAAACCTGCAGGGTTTGGTTCTTTCTCCCTTGCAGTGGCCAGGGGATTGCTGCAGGGGCAGCCAGCCTGACTGAAGAATTTGATGTTTCCCTCCTTCCTCTCACCCTGATATTTGTCACAGCCTCTTTGCCATGGGGTTACTGTATCAGGCAGGTGTGATGTGCTGGAAAAGTGGTTCTCGAGAGTCCTGCCTTGGGCAAAATTATCCAGCAGACTTTAAATATTTGGGTGTGTGGTCAGACCTGTCTCATCTGTTTATATCATCGGGTGATTAACAACTTTCTGCATTAATTTAATTCAATTTTAAATCCTTAACACTCTACTAAAATAGTTGAGTACTAAAGATCACTTGGCTAATTAAATTCATGTCTGATAGACATATGGAAATCTACATAAGTGGCAGTAAGCAGTGGAATTTGTAGCAACCATTTTGCATATGAAGCGCTGGAAAACCTAAAATTTCTTTCCTGTTTTTTCAGGCTGTGAGAGGGAAGATGACTGTGGCTTTGCAACTGTTTCTCCTGCTGGTACCGAAGTGCTCTGTGAATTATACAGCGCTGCTGAGGCCAACTTCAACTGCACCACCTCTGGATTGGTAAGAGTGATCATATCTAAAAGTATATGTTTATCACAGTGCTGTGTGTTCAAAGTAGACAAGATCACAGAAGAAAGGTAGACTGTTTCCTGACCCCTATGGCAGCAATAAATCCCTGCAAGCTGGTAAAGGAGCTACACACAGATGTTTCCAAAAATGACATCTGAATACCTCAGTGCTTGGTTGAAACATCACACAGCACTGTTGTCCCGAAAACATGCTGAGCACCCACAGAAAGGATATCAGATTGATTTAAAAAGAGAGTTAATCTGGATAGTCCAGATTAGAAGTAGCCAGGTTGGTAATCAGGTCACCTGAAACAATCACTCTTTCTGAGTCCCTTCCTCTAGGCCAGGGTTTGAACTGTGTGCTTTTATCACTGTACTATTTTCCTATTCACTTCTCCAAACAGCAATGTGGCATTGAGGAACTGAGCTCTCAGTTTGATAGTGTAAAAATTGTCTGTATGAGAAAGAATAAAAAACGTCCACATAGAGTTGTGCTGTGATTACCCTTGTGTTGCTCACTGCTCCCCATGAGTTTCTTAATAAAGAAAATGTATTTTAGGAGGGGAAACCATTAGGTTTTATTTATTTTGCTTGCCTGTTTTCTGTCTCAGGTGCAAGGTGTCTTGGGGAACCCTGCTGCCACTCGCATCAGTGGCCTCAGCTGCTTGCTTCGTGTCAGGAGCCCAGAGGGAGATGCACTGATGGTCTATCTGAAGAGAGGTACCAGTTGTGATTCACTCACCTAAATCTGGCTCTCTGTCCAAGCTGGTAACTACTTCTGTAGAGGCTCATAACTGAATGTGAGGAGCATCTTTGTTTATGAGGACACTTTAAAGAGCTGTACATTTTGTGACAGTCCAGAAGCTTCAGCAAATTATTTCTTTCATATCTTGTTCCCTAGAAATTAGGAATACTTTTGCATGCCGTTCTGATGATTTTTGCCAGCAACTAGTCCCATAAAAACTCAAAATATATCCAATGTTTTTTCCTATTCTGTTCTGTTATGACTTCTCTTTACTAAGCAGTTTGTTATTTGAATACATAAGGCAATATTAATGACCAGACTGTACATAATTTAAGTTCACTTCATTTTTCATTGTGAATTGTTGTAGTAATATACCAGCAAGAAGTAAACTGCTCTCCATGAATCCCAAAACATTTCCTCTGAACTAATGAATACATGAGACAAATTTTATTTATTTATGTGTTTATTTATTCATGGCCTGAGTGTGGCTGATAGCACCACATCTACTGTGTGACCAGCTTTTAGTGCCAGGCCAAACTGGAAGCAAGATAACCAAATGCTGCAGGATTTGAGTCAAAACTCTCTGCTCTTACTGTGTTCTTTGTTCTTCTGTCCAAGCCTCTGAGTCATTATTTATTAATATTAATAAAAAATGAAAAATCTAAGTCTCACCTGAAAATAAATCAAGTCCCTGTAGCTTGTGATTGACATAATCTTGTTAATACCAGATCTATTCTAGTCTTCTAGAACCAAAATTCTATGAATCATGCCTTCCTAATTAGCGGAAGCGTTAATTGCAGATGCAGTTATGCTGGCCAAATTACTCATTTTACTTTTTAAGTGAGAAAAATTTGTTTCATTTTTATCTGGGAGTTACTAACAGTGTGACAGTGCTTGAAGGTGGGATATTACTAACCCTACTGCAGAGATCAGTTTAGGAGCTCTTTGCTGGCAGTGCATTATAACCAGCTACTCAGGAATAATGGCACCACATCATTTGATAACCTCATCTTGCTTCTGAAACTCAAAGACCAGAAAAGGACTTTGAGTTTTGATCATAAATCTTTCAACCAGCTCCAGTTTGCAGACAATTCAAAAACATTCCTTGAGCTCCCCCTGAGCTCCTTTCCCTTTCTGTCTACCCAGGACAGGAATTCAACTCCTCTGGACCCAAGGCCTTTGAGAGGACTGGCTTCCAGAACGTTCTGTCTGGCGTGTACCGCTCCATGGTGCTCCCTGGCACCTCCCAGACTGATGCTCAGCTGCTGTGCAGACAGGAGTGCAGCCGGGACTCCTGCTGTGATGGATTCATCCTGAGCCAGCTCCTGCTGGATGGAGGTACTGCCTGACTGCACAGGAAAGGCTTCTGCAGTGGGAAACCAATGCTAAATGAGTAGAAGTCATTGCTGGCACAGACACACACCTTTGCATTGTACCTGTGTGAGCAGCCTGTCTCTACATCACTGACATTTTCTTTGGTGCTGTGAAGGTTTGAGTAATGCCCAAGACTGTGTGGAGCAGTAAAGGCCTGAGGTAGCAACCTGCTCTTGGAACAAAATGGACAGTTTGAAGGGATAAGCCTGACAGAGTTCCAGCAGTGTTTGGGCAATGCTCTTGGAAACATGGTGTGACTACTGGGGCTGTGCTGTGCAGGACCAGGAATTGGACTCAGTGATCCTTGTGGGTCTCCTCCAACTCAGCCTATTCTGTGTGTGTGTGACATCTCCATCTGGATGAGATAAACTATTCTGAAAACATCTCTCTCCATACATAGCAGGGCTTGGTTGCCAGAAACTGGTGCCTTTCAGCTGATGCAGGAACTAAGAGGTTGCCTCCAGACAGAATTCTTGTGGTGCAAATGAAAATCAGCTTCCTTTTAAGAGCAGGAAAAAATGATGCTAAACAGAATTATATTATTGCATACAGAAATGCTAAAATCTCCCAGGTCTGGATGTTTGTCTAGGACAGCAAGTGGTAGTGGGATGGATGGAGTCTGACAGAGGTGGGACTTTGGCACAACCAGATTTTTTGCCAGCAAGCTCAAGCACTTTATGCCAGTCCTTATTTTTTGCAGTTTAGTTTCAAGCTCACATGGTATTGACTTTCCCCTTGGAGATGCATTTCTTGTAGGAAATATAAAGTTCTAAATGACATGCCTCAAAGATTTAAAGACAAGCTCTATCAACAGCCAGGAGTTGCACCTGATGATTCTTGTGGGTCTCTTCCAGCTCAGCATATTCTATGATTCTGTGAAGTTCAGGCATGTGCTAGTGGCTGCATTTCTCCAGTTTGGAGTGGAAACTGATCCTAGATTTAAGAAAATCTGTGAAAATCTGCCACAAGTTATCTGTGAAAGTTGTCAAGAAAATATTTCCAGAAAATTATTTTCTATTTTGGGTGGGGTTTTTTTTGGGTTTTTTTTTGGTTTTTTTTTATCACAATATTCTAGGTGATCTTGTAAAGTCCATTTCTCTATATATATTTACCATCAAAATTTGGGTTCTCTCTACTTGTGAGTGTAAAAGGGGAATATCTCTTTGGTTGGGGTGACTATTTGGCTGAGCTCTATAGGTAAATGCATTATTTGGACTGGCTTTTTTTGCTCTAAAAAGAAAGAAAAAAGAAGGAAAATGTAGCATACCCAGTCCATCAAAACAAACAAGAGAGGGCATTGTAAAACCTTAGAAATGCCTGAGCTGTGACACCAAGTGCAAAGCAGGAGCTGAGTATTGCCCACAAGTTATGGTAACAGATTGGTGCCAGAACATGTGGCTTTAAACACTCTGGTCCCCCAACTCACATCACAGTGCTGGGGGACACTCAGGCCTGGGATGACTGAAATCAGGCACCAGTTCAGGAAACCACTGCAGTAAAAATATATAAGTGGTTTTTTTTTTCTGTTCAGAACCTGAGATTTTAAGAGCTTCTAAGGATTGGATGTGTCTCTGTGGTGCTATGAGGTGCTGAGAACATTGTTGGGTATTATCAGACAATACTAATGTTTTATTAGGTGATAATAGCATGTGCCTGAAATCTCTGAAGAACAGGCTACAAATGTTTAGATTGGGTATGAGTAGTTAACCTTAGCACTCAAATTTGAACACATGATTCTAATTTGTTTATTTGGGTTGTTTGTTTTTTTGGTAGCAATAGTGAAGGGACTCTCTCAGTGACACAGGTTCAGTTGGCACCCAGAGGAAGTACTGGGGGCTTGGGTAAGTGCAAAGCATTAGTGCAGTGATGCAGCTGTGTCTTTTCCTGCCCCTAGGAACCATTCTGTGCAGTTTGCTGAGCTCCCCAGATGTGCTGATCTGCAATGCCAAAGGCTGGAGTCCAACACCCACCTCAGCCATGGGTGGGATGTGCAATGGTGTGAGCTATGATGAGAAGGAGAAGAGGTTTTCCTTCACTCTGGGAGGACAAGTGTTCAGTGGAAGTATGTCAGTGAATTACCTCAATTTACTTTAGTTCCCTTTAATTGTTGTATAGACTCTGTCTTATTCACCAGCCTGCTCTTGTACTCCAATGCTTTTTTCAAGTAAATCTATATCACAAGAGAAGAATTCTCTGACTGGATGCATTGCTAGATAGATGGTAGATAGATCTAACATTTTGCCACATGAACATTAATAAAAGATGAGACTTTGTTTAATATGTCACTCTGTAATAATTGCATCATTTAATTCAGGCAGATCCAAGATAATAATCTGAAGAAAAGACAAAGTCTGGAGCAAAGATAAAAAGGGATATGCCCAGACCTACATGGTAAAAGCAATAATAGGAAAGTGAGTAAAGTTTGGCACCCTGAATCCAGACTAGCCCTGTGACACCTGGGATCTTCTTCCTTAGACTTGTGTATTGTGATGCATAGTTTAGTGATGTGTTTTCTATGCAATTACTGAGCATTTTAAAAATATGGTTAATTTAAACAGCTATTCTAACAAAATTTTTTCTTTACTAGCTTCTCAGTTGATGGAAGAGGCAGGAAGAAATTTCACTACCTTTCAGGAAATTTACCTGTGGAGAGGTAAGTTATCTCACAAAATTTATTACAAAAACTTATGGTGAACTGTAGGGTGTGGCAGATGTCTATTCTATAATGGAAATGTCATTGTCACTTCATTCCATGGTATCCAAATTAAGATACAACTCAGAAGCCTATTTTGACAGGGATGTGTAATCTGGAGTAATTCTTCTACTGCCAGTTTCATGAAATTTGGGTAAACTCTTGTGTCTGAGAACATAATTTATAACTTTTAATACCCTTGAAAATGATATCATGAAGACACCTGCCTTTGTCCCATCAGTGTCCAAGTACCATAATAATTTGGCACTTTATGCCTAATTACATGGGTTATATTTGTTAGCAGAATAACTGTATTTTTTTATTTTCTGAATCTCACCATGTACATGGCAGGACCTGCACAAATGATTTCTAATAATGCTTTATAAGTCCACAAAGCCTTCAGAGCTGATGCTGAATGCAGAGTGACTGTGGATATTGCATTTACTTTTGTCATCCAAACAATGCATTTTGGTTTAGGTGTTCCCCAGAGCTCTACACAGATGGTTTTACTTTTTCTTGATTCAACGTTTGGAGGAACTACCAAAGGAATTTTCCTAAGTGCTGCACTTTATATGTTTGTTCAGTTTTGGGAACTGAGGATTATCTTGTCTTGTGAAAGAAAGGTAAAGGGAATTACTCCTCTCTTTGACTCCTGTTTCATTCCAGACTCTGATATGGTCACCCGGATGGAAACCTCTTTGTGTGAGGCTGCTGCTTTGAAAACAAAGGATGATCTCATGTTATCAGGTATTGGAGCAACAGCAGACAGAGCAGGCAACAGAAGAGAGCAGAGAGGGGGTGCAGAATTTAACCAGAAAATATCATATATGTACATATATATATTTTTATATATATATATTATGTTATAGGTATTGTAAAGGCCAGAGGATTTCTCTGAAATAGGATGTCTGATACAGGTTTTGAGAAAGATGTCTAAAATGTAGGCTTTATGATTTTTACCTTGCCAGGCCAGGCTGGAAATGAAAGTGTTAAAATGTTCAATGTGAAACTTGTTCTTTCAGACTTACTGAGACACAGGAAATATTACTTGTCTGAGAAAAAAATTCACATAAACCCAGGAATGAAATCCTTGGCCTGGGTACCTGGGTATCCTTATTGTTACTGACAGTATGATTGAAAATATGGGCTGTAGAGAAACCCAGGATGAAACTGCAATCACAAATCTTTCTTCCATGCATGATGACAGTGAGGAACCTGTGAACTTCTCTTAGTTCCTTTGTTATTCCAGGGCTTGTTCTTTGCTATATGAAGTCATATATAGGTCCAAAATAATTTGTAGGAGGTTACTGGAGTTCATTTGGGCCTTCAGCACCATAATCCTAAGAGAAACTGAGCAGTAGAGTTTGCTGAGAGCACCTTGATTCATTTTTAATGAATTATAATCTTTGCTGAGGGGTCTTGATGAATGTCTGAGCACATGATTTAATATGTGCAAAACCCTGAAAGGAAGTAAATTGCTGATTTTGCATATGGAATTTGAAAGGAAAGTAAACTAAACTAATTTAAAAACTAAAAATGCCCATTTACCTAGCAGAACTCCTTTACAGTTAGGGGTATTTTAAAGTCTAGTCTTAAAAAGAGAGAGAAAAAAATGCAATACTATGGTGATTGAATTATCTTGCATTTATCTGCCAAGACATGAGTACAGCCCTCAGGGTTCTTCATTTACCTTGCTGGGGCTGATGACATCATTAAAACCTGCAGTAATTCAAGGAATGCAGTTTTTACCTCCATCTCTAAATCTTAGTCTTGACACCAGCTGTTTAAGAGAAACTGAAGGTTGAAGTTATGACTTGAGAGGTAACAGGAATTATAGGTTACCTTTTTTAGGAAGGCATGAATACATCTGGGAAAATGTCTACAGAGCTATTATGACTTGTTAATCATTTGTGAAGCACAGGGTAACATACCTTTTCTAGTTTCTGATAGGAAATGCAAAGCTGCATTTTCAGCATGTCAGTGGGTGCTTCAGCACATCAACAGCAATCATCAGCATGTCTTTACTTCTTGTTTTCATTATTGTCTTGTTTCTTCACTGCATGTAAGATTAAGTAACACAGTGTCTCACAGTCTTGGAACTGGGGATGAGACCTGCTGATGACATTTGATAAATGTGAAAGTGTTTGTGAAGAAATTTGTAAGAGATGTGAAGAATGTCCATTTCTTTTAATACTGGATCCTTATTTAAGGGGATAAACTTGGAAACAAGAAAATAGCTGTGACTGATTATTTCAGAGGGAGCTCAGGAGGTATAAATCATTTCACACGTCTAAAGGTCACAGGCAGTGACAGAAATGAGTTATTTGATGTGGTCTGTGGGAGCATAAATTCAGAGAAATGAGCTTAAATGACTGAAATAGATATTAAGCTTTTAATACAGGAAAACTTTTTAAGACTGAGAGATGTAAAAGTTTCTCAAGGGAATATAAGGAAACTGCAGTATTTTGAATTAACAAAGCTACATTGATTAAGGAATTGCAAACATCCTCTGAATCCTCATACTTTACTGTTAGGATATTGTGTTGCATGACAGAGCAGAGCAAACCCTCTAATTTCTAGGGGCAGGAATTTTCATCCATTTTTTGGATGTTGGAAATAGTCTGGCAGTGCTATTTTGTGCAGTGCAGCTCAGTGAGGAGGAACTCCCTACAGGAGAGTCACTGTGGGTAAACAATTCTGTTATTAAAAGCAGGCTTTGGTGTATTCTAGCTTGACAAAATGATTGCAGCTGTTTTGCTGTGAAAGGCAGAATTTTATATATAAATAAATTTAATTCATTCCAGATCGTAGTTAATTTTTTTTGTGGGATTCTTTGTTTGTATCTCAGATTCCACAAAGGATCTTTTCTACCTAATGGACAACAGGCAGATACAGAGTGACCAGAACTATTCTCTCCCTTTCCAGCAGTATTGGATCTTCAGACAGAAGTACTCAGCTGAGGAAGCTCTGCTTTGGTGTCTCACACGTAAGACATCATGAAGGCTGTTATCCTAACTAAAATCTTTTAATGGGTGTTATAATAATGATGAGTAGGAACTTTAGACTTTGAGATTATTTTTTTTTTTGTAGATAGCTCCTAAAATTTTCATGGAAGTTGCCAGTGGGGCCACCTGTTTCCTCCTTACAGTCTTTGGCTGCTGAAAGGGTTCCCATAGTTCAGCATCAGGGTGCCCCTGTCATGGGCAAGAGAAGTCAAAGGTACAGCTTGGGCAGTGTACCACTCCAAATAGAGAGATGGCATAGAGGTAAAAGAAGGTAAAATTGGGGCAGATAATTGGGGTTAATGATAAATTACATTTTAATGCAGTAAATGGAGAAGAGTTTCTAGCTCTACCAGGAAGTCAGAACTAAGAACTAAGTGCACAAACATCACTGTAACAGCTCAGTAGAGCTATTCCTGTTTAAAATTAAGCATTGACACACATATTTACAGGAGCCATTGCCATGGTAATTAAGAAATGGGTTTCCCAGCTTTGGTTCTTTTCTGAAGGTGCACTCTTTCCCTGGGACAAACTTCAGAATAAATTGCTTCAAGCAAATATCTTGAATGGTTGATTCTGAGAAAGTTAGGTTAAATTTTGTGTGATGCTTGAATGCTTCAGAAATATTTTTTTAAAAAACTTATTAAGACATTGTAGATATTATTGTCCTTTTTTATTTGTTAGAGACCACGACTGATGCAGAGTTCTCTTATGATTATACAGTTTGTATGTCAGATTTACTAAAAAAAGAAAGAGACCTTTATGAATTAAAATGTTAAAGAGAGACCAATACACTGGAGTAATGCTTGTCACAGCTGGGGAATTTATCTTCCCAGTTAGCTGTGCTGTAACTCCTGTACTGTGCTCTCCAGGTAAACCTGCTCTTCAGTGCCACTAAAGCCAGAATGTGTCCCTCTTTCTCTTGCACTTTCAATTAATTAAATTAATTAATTTTCATGATCAGTAGGATAACACTGAAATTCTCACTTTTAGTTGTTTGCTGATGGATAGCTTTGCTCTGAAAACATGAAGAGGATCTGAGAGGGAAAGGAGCCCTTGTGTGTGTAATTATTCATGACTTTGCTTCTTAGGTTGTGCCCAAGAGGAAGAGTTTTGTCGAATGGCAGATCTGCAAAATGCCACAGACAAATACTTTGTGTGCATCCTCTATCCAGAAGCACAGATTTGTGACAGCAGCATTGACCAAATACCAGGAAACTGTGCAACTGTGCTACCCTGGCAACCACAGACGCTGTACCATAAAATAGGCAAGTTTTGGTATTTGGATATATAATGTCTGCTCTAACCCTGGTAATTCAAGCCAGTGTTTTGCCTCTTGATTCTGAGATACAAAGTCTGCATGTATAAATGAGACTTGGGATGTGATGGTGCAAGGGCAGGTCAGCCTGTCTGGGATATAGTTTTTAATTTTCAGTTCATAATGGAAAGATATTAACCATGAACTTTACTCTGTCCATCTCAGCCTTTCCCAAGTCAGAGAAGCCAAGTCGATCTCGAATTTACATATCAGTTTTTAGCCCTTTTTATAATATGGGTAAAATATGAATGTCATTGGAATGCCACAATCTACTGTTAAAATTTCTATGTTAGCTAAATTAATGTAATTATTTTAATTATGTTTTAGCCAATGCAGAGCTATAGACATGAATTTTAGCATTTGCTCTTTGAATACTTGGGAAGTTCAATTTTTTTCTCATAGAGCACATGTAAGGAAGCTGGACAAATGAGCCTGTTTTCACTGTACAGGAACATGTAATTTTGCTGTGAGAAATATAAAGGTCCACTGAACTGAGCTATTCAATCATGTCATTTTGGGGAGCCCAAAGGACAGCATGGGCTGAATAATGCATGAGCACACTGGAGTCTTCCAGTCTGGAGCTGTATCCCTGTTTAAGGCTTTGTGGAAGAAGTAGCATCAGGTCTCAGAAAAAAAGGCCTGGCTGGAAGTCTTTCCTTGGTAATGTAATTTGCTAAGCTTTCAGAGTCTTCACTTCATTAATTTTTATCCATCTTCAGGCTTAACAATCAAAATTTTGCTGTGATAACATAAAACTGTCTTTTAATCGACCAGAGTTCAATATGAAAGCAAAGATTGGACTCCTACCATTTGATTACTTAACCAGTACTTGAGTATGACAAAGCTAAACTGATTTTTCCAATTTTGTTTTTCTCTTTCCTTTCAGTCACGCTTAAAAGTTCTGTGAAGAGCTTCTACACACGTGTACCATTCCAGAAAGTAACTGAATTCTCAGTGAGGAATAAGACTGACATGAGCAGAAAAGCTGTTTCAGATGGGTAGGACAAGAATGTTCCTTTGTTCTCCCTTGAATCTGAACCATGATTGGAATTCCAAGGCCGTGTTATGCAGATAAAGAAAATCAGAAGTATTGATCCAAGAATTGCATTGTTTGAGAGTATTTAACAAAAAAAAAGATATCATATGTTTTAAAGGAGATTTATAAATGAGTTATAAATAATAAATGATATAATTATTTATTATAGACATGAAAATTGTTACTTATAATACTACTAATTACTAATTGGCCAGTTAAATCTCTTAACAATGATGCACCAAATCAATTTATGCTGATATTTTTAGGGCAGATACCAAAATCATCATCTAAATGAATACATGTAGTCTGGTAGGTGTATACTAATCAAGCATAGTTTTGTCTACATAAGGAAAATGCATGGAAGTGTGTATGTTTGCTGGCTCTTCAGCCTTACTGTGAACTCTACAGGTTCTCAGTGTCTGATATGTCTAATGACACCATGGATAATACTTTTCCTTTCCTAGGTTTTTTGAGTGTGAGCGTTGGTGTGATGCTGATCCCTGTTGCACAGGATTTGGCTTTTTTAATGATTCCCAGCTGTCAGGTATTTCCCCCCCCCGTTTTTATTTTTAAAATAACTTCACTCTTTCTTCATTATCCAGATTTTACCCTTCTTTTGCTCTGAAGTGCACTTTACAAGCCCTTTCAGATCTCATACACCTGCCTTCAGCACCTTTTCAAGTAACCATAACCATTCCTAGTTCAGCCCAAAGACAAGTTCCACATTTCAGAAATTAAGAAAACTTCATGAGACTGAGTCATTAAAAGGCTGCAGTTCCATCAGCATAAAATAAAATAAAGCTCCAGTTTTTTCTCATTCATCAATTCTCTTCAAAAGTGTTGCTTGATTTCTTTTAGTGATTTTTTTTTCCCTTTTATGTTGTTTCATTTTTTAAAGTCTAAAGAACTGCTTACTGAAATTAGGTGCATGCAAACACATAATGTCTGTAGATACTGTGGGGTGATTTAGCCTTTTGGCTTTCTTGGTTGTCTGAACTTCTCTGCTCCCAGAGTTTTTCTTCTGCTTGAGGAAGAAAGTCTTCAGCTGGTGTTGAAATTTGGATACCACCCAGCTCAAAGTCAATGAAATAGATTTTAATGTTATTAAAAATTCAGATTTAGGCCACAGAAATATTGGTTTTGCTGAAGTCATGTGCTAACCAACTCTCTGAAATCATTAGAACGTGCTGTTTTTATAATGCATTTTGGAATTTCAAACACTTCAGAAATACGTATTTTTAATTCCTTTTTTTGTTGAACAGATAAAATTTTCATATGGTCAAAAATTAGTAGCTTAGAAAATTAATCCAGAGTAGTTTAGATAAGAATTAATGTGCAAATAAAAAATAGTTGGCAGTTTTCATACCTCCTTATGATCATATGAAATTTGAAGTCTTAACTGAATATGAGTTAGAGTTTCTTTAAATACTTCTAAAATAAATAAAAAAATAAAATAATTAAGACATTCAACATGCAAAATGGACGCAGTTTGAGTTTATCTGATTAATATTTAACATCTATGACATTTCAGACATCCAGTCTTGGTACTCATATAGTCAAGAGAACATTCAATAGTGATTTTAACATGAGCTGAAATCTTCAATGAAACTGTGTTTCAAACCCTCCATATTTCTCAGGAACAAAATTATTTACACTAGGGTTTTGAAAGAATTTTTATCTTGATGTAAGTTGGAGATATGTTTCAACATTCATGCTGATTTTTAATTACATTGACATGAAAGGGCTGCTTGCTCAGAGTCCTGACCTATGCTCAGTGAAATTCTCTGTGACTGGATTATTATGGATTTTAATGCTGGCACCCACCTTCCCTCACAATGAATTCAATGAGATTTTTCAGCACGAATTTCAATCACTTGTTGCATTTCAGTTATTTCCTTCCTTTGATTTTTAAGTCAGTTGAATTTCATTTAACACTCAGTGGAACCATGCTGTGTTCTTTTTCTTCACAACACTATCTGGAAAAGGAAAGTTTTCCTCCTTATTTCTGTAACCATGTGCATCCTTGGCAGGTGGAAAGATCGTGTGTGTGACTCTCAACAGCCTTGGCATCCAGACGTGTGCTGAGGAAACAACAAGTGCTTGGCACATTTCAAACTGCAGTTCACCAGATGCTCAAGTCAAAATACACCCATTTGGCTGGTATCAAAAGCCTGGTAAGTGATGCAGGACACACGACCTTTCTAATGGGATTCTGCACATTGAAGCTTGTTATTTAGCTTCAGAGTATAAAAATTCCAGCTTCCAGCTGCAGGATCCATTTGCAAGGACCACAAACAGACAAGGCAAACAAGTATGTGCAAAGGAAAGAAAGGTGCAATTTAATATCCATTTTAATACAAAAGGAATAGCAATACCTCAAAGATGTATAACTTAATTTCTTAGATTCTATTGGAAACTTGTGGCCATTGTCAGAATTCAAATATATTTTGCCTCACTGTGCAGTCCTGGTCAGGAAATCATCTTTTGTTTCTCACTCATTGGCTTATGGTTTCACCATCCATGTGGCTGCATAACCTCAAAAGGCTTGGGTTTGCTACAGAATTTAAAATTAACTTTTGGTTGTTTTGGTAAAGAAAGGACCAAGACAAAATTCCAAAGTAGGCCTGTATTTTTCAAGTAGTAAGAAGCCATCGGGTGTTTAAACAGAAAAGCAGTTATGAGATGTTGCATTATTTTCTCAGGAGGAATCAAAGCCACTCCTAGTCTAGATGGATTTTATTTTCTGTGGGGAAACAACAGCTTCATTGCTTTGTTGAAAACTTTAAATGGGTTTGTCATTTGTCACACTCCTTTTGGGCAGGTCTAGTTCTGCTTTGTTAAGCTCTGATTTAATGTAACTGAAAGAATAAGGAAAACAATTGTCACCTGAGTTTGTCTCTCTATATGGGAGGACAGCCACAATTCCAGGGCAGAGAGCCCTCCTGGGGGCAGGTCTAGTGATGTTGACAGAATCAGGGAAAATTTTTGAATAAGATAAACTTTTTTCTGCTTTTATAATCCCTCAGTTCTTGCAGAGTAGAGAAAGGCTGATAACTGAAAGGAGGGGGGGTCACAGGGCATGGATATATTGTCCAGAGAATGTGATAGAAAAATAATCCAGTTAAAGCTGTATAGAGATGGATCAGATATTGTGGCAATATATTGCATTTTACAGTGTTGATAAATAAAACCTTCATTCACACTCTAAGTGTCTGAAATATGAACCCAATGTTGAGCTTTTCAAGCCTTGCACTGTCCCTGTGCCCACAGAACCATCCGTGTCCTCTTGCTAAAGGGCAGAGACAGCATGGAAGCATCATGAGAGCTGGGAAGGGGTGGGCTGAGGGTCTAGCACTGAGAGGAGGGGAACAACACCCTGATAAAGCAATGGCAGCATCCTGATGGCAGGGGGAGTTGAGATGCAGACAGGGGTAAGAGTGAAGAAGTGGTGTAGATACACTTCCATTCCTTGGAATTGTTTTCCCCTTGTTGGCAAAGAACCAACAAAAATAAAGGCTATTTATCACATGACAGAGGGATGGTGAAGAGGAGCCTGGGGTGTATGCAAAGTAGGGAATATTAGGAGAGACAGTGACATTTCCTTCTGCATCAAGGGAGTTACAGATGTGTTTCCACCACAACACACAGAAAGGCACAGCTGTTTATGCAAATGGAGATATTTACAGACAAAAATTTGTATCGGTTGTGCTGGTGTGTTGAATGTCTGGAGAACCAGGAAAAGGAACAAAAAGGTTCTAAAAAGGCTAAAAAGGAAAATAAAATCTGAAGGAGTGATTTACTGTAGCAGGGGGATATTGGCATGATGTAGGGTCTGGTTGTATTCCACAGTGGTGTTGGAGGAAGTTGCTTCTGTCCCCGTGTTTCATAACAGGCTAAGTTGATGTGTGAGCTGTTTTCTGCACAGCTCTGCTTGTGGGCAGTTTGTTTTTGTGCAGAGCTGCAGCTCAGTCAAAAAGGAATGTAGAGTAGCATTTCAAAGAGTTTTGGATAGGCCCAAACTTTCATTTCTGTGAATGGGAAAACCTGAGTTTTTAGAAACCTCTGTTACATGCATGGGAAACACATACTGGAAGAAGTTAACAAAATCTGATCTGCCTTCATTTTCTTTAGGGATGGTCATTTATTATGTCTTAGTGGAGAATTTATAATTGGTTTGACTGGCCAAAGTGTTTTACAAAATATGAATGCACAGGGGAAATTTAATATTTATTATTTGTGATTACTAAATATTTATGGGGAGTATCAACAAATGAGAAGTCTTTTGTACGGAAATGAATATGAAGTTTTGGTTATGATGAATTCTTATTTGATCTTAAATTTGGAAAGTGTTGTGCTGGAAAATGCCTTGTTTCTAATTAATATTTCTGAGAAATTCCAGTTTTCTGGAAGCAGAGAGAATCTTGTGTCTCCCCTGGTGCAGAAACCTGAATACAGAGAGGGACATAGGAAAAACATAGAAATACTGAAATGAGCTGTTCATAACTGTATCTTAAAAAGTGTTTGTAGGAATGTTTATATACATAGAAATTTAGGGAAGTCTGGTTTCATGTACGAGCTCAAAAGGATTAGATAGCAAAGTAGCCTTGCAGCCTTACTTTTGGTGTTTATGTGGAGAAGATGCTACATCCAGATCCAAGAAGTAATCTGAAAATATTGAGTATCAATTGCATTTTAAGCCTTCAAGTATTATGGTTTTCAATTGTATTGTTTTTTTTCTGCTTTTAGCTGACTTGAAGAGCACCATTCCCAACCTGTGTCCACCTGTTAGTTTCCCACTCAGGCCAGAAAGTGGTAAGTGTATTTATGAATTGAACAAAAACAAAACTAAACAAACCACCTCAAGAAAAAAAAAAAAAAAA
>NC_031769.1:143064916-143287319 GCF_001522545.3 Parus major
CCCAGTAAAAATCCCCCCATCCTCTGTTTAGTACATATTGCTGAATGATAACACTATAATGAATGTGGTCCCCATGAGGTTACTCATTTAGGTGTTTACCTGTTTTCATTAATTGTGTATCATTTAAATGAAAGAACTGTCATGTCCACAATGCTGACCTAATTTCTCACATTAACTGCCACATGAGGTCACTAAGACTGCCAAAAATATTTGGCAGGACTGATGAAAAAAAATTATTTGTGAGTGTGGACATTGCATCACTTTCCAGATACAACGAATATCTCATGTATTATTTTAAAAGTGGGTGGATCTTCTTAGTAAATGAAACTTAACTGCTGTCTTTCAGGGCTTTGTGTCTATTGCCCCCTAAAAATATATGCAAATTGTCAGCAGCTCCAGGCTTCCCTGAAGTGTTCCTTCCACAAATACACTGCATAGCTGCAAAATGCTATGTATAACAGAAAGAAAGAGGGTGCATTAGAAAACTCAATTTAACCCTCCAGTTATACTGAAATTGAGAAGTCACTTCCATCTCTGCCTTTGAAATTCTGTAACCTGAACAAATATTTAATCTGACTGAACCTGTCTTTCTTTAAAGCATATGCAACTGAGCATGCAGGAGACTTGATATTTGCAAAGAATTTTCAATACTCAGTTTGGACTTTATTACGATCTGTCTTATCATCATATCCATAACCACCAGTCATGATCGAGTTTGATCTATTTTTTAGTAGATTTTGTGCTTTTAAAATGATCACTTTAATGCAATAGAAGGAAAACGACTATCTTTGTAGGTAAGCAGAAATAATTTTTGTGTGAAACACTTTGAGGAGGTGGTGGGGTAGGCCTGGTGTGTAGGTTGGGAAATTCAACTCCCGTACAAACTGTTTCTCCCATGGAATGTGGAAATTAACTTCACTAAAGCTTTCTTCCCCCCAGAGTGAAGCTTGGTAGTAATTTTGTCATTTTTCTTTAATTTTTTCTTTCTTCCTTAAATCTAGGAAAACAGTGACCTAAGCAGCACTTAAGAAAATAGAGAGATTAGGTCTTTCTGCTGTTTGCTTTTGACTCTAAAGGCTGCCCAGAAGAGTCACCCCAGCAAATGAGGTGCTCCTCTTTTGTAACAAACCTGATCTATTACACTCACTCCCAGGTCATTTTCCAAATGCAGAGCAGCTAGGGATGTCTCAGGTTTGCAGAGACCTTCTTAAACAGCCCAAGCAAGCAGAGCTTCCCACAAGGACACAGGATTCTGGGCTGGAGTGTTTGTCCTGGGGACTGATAGTGGTTAGGTGAAGTCACTTAATTACAGAGCACAGCAAGGCTGCAAGTCAAATTAGCACTGGTTTCTTGGACACTTTGGGGCTCTGACACCACCTGAACAACATATTCAAAATGCAACTGGACACCATCTGTCCTTATTTTTGCCTCATTTCAATAGTAAAAGTACTGGTTATTAAGGTCAGATTGTTATCTGGCTGTGTCAGCGGAGGTTTTAGACAATTTTCAAAAACGTTGCTTCCAAACATTTTATGATTTTATGTTATATTAATATGTGCTATAGAAGACTAATTGTTTTAAAGCTGGGCATCACACAAAAGCCAGCATTTACTGAATTTTGTACATTGTGGTAATGTTTGTACATGGGGATAAAAAATTTCTGTGGCTGCTCTGTGATAGCCAGATGGTGAGTGTGAGAAATTGTCACTATTTAAAGGGCACTGCCATGAGTAGATATGTGTGTGTGAATGTAAGCATATCTATATATATAGAAAATATAAAATTTTCCATTGAAAGATCAGAAAAATACTTAAATTTGCATACTTTGCCAGAAGGCTCTGCAAAATTGTGAAGCTAATGTTACATCCAATCTAGAGTTAGATCCGGTTAACTGGAGCTCAATTAAGAGCTACATTTCACCAAAAGTTAATGCATTGACTGCCTCATTTCCTCCAGTTTGCAATGCCCAGGACAGAGTGCCCAGCACATCCCTTTCTCCCATTTTCAGTCAGGGTGCTGCTCCATTCAAAATCTGTGCTGTTTGCAGCCCCAATGTGTTGTGAAGAAACCCAGATGAGCAGACTTATTTTCAGTCTGGTACTTTGCCTGTTTTACTCATTGTTGTTCTCAGCAGAGTGGGTAGAGGCATTGTGAGACCATAAAACAACGGGAAGATCCCAACAAGAAGCCTTTTTACAAGTACAAGGGATAGCAAAAGGAAAGGTAGGGAAAATGTGGGGCTGCTGAATGGGGCAGGAGACCTGATGACAAAGGAAAAGGACAAGGTGCCTTCTTCACCTCAGTCATTCCTGGCAAGTCCAGCCTTCAGGATATTCAGACCAGGGGGAAGTCTGCAGCAAGGAAGTTTTTTTAGCCTTAGGGAAGGAGGGTCAGATCAGGGACAAAGCTGAACATACAAATCCAGAATTACAGAGGGAGCTGGTTAATGTCATTCTGAGGCTACTCTCAAATACCTTTGAAGGTGATGAGGGAGATACTTATTTTCTGTCTGTTCCCTAGTCTGGGGTTTGAAGAAGTTCATCAGCAGTAGTCACCATGAAACATCTAGACCTTTGAATCTGCAATGACAAAAATAATTTTCAGGAGCAACTCCTTTACGTGTCTTGTCATAGACCAGCCTGCAGCCACTGGGGAGAGGCAAGAAAAGACCCTTCCCAATGTAAGGGTAATCCTGGGAGAGACACAGCAAAAGGAGAGGGTCAGGGCTCTTCCTGTTCTTTGTCTTGACCAGAATGTTCTTCCAGCAGCCCATTGCAGCCCTGTGATTTCTCTCAAAAGCCTGAGGCTCCAGTGAGCTTTTTCCAAATTATTGCCCCTACAAACAACACTGCTGTGTGTTTCTAACATTCATGAGATACACATTAGTCTGTGAAAAAGGGGAATTAGTGCTCTGTAGTGGCTGTAGCCCACTGCTCTCTAGCAGGAGGGAGGTGAACTGCACAATGTCTTTTACCTGGATTCTCATGGATTTGTTGTTGCTTCAGCACATTTTGCCTACTTGCAAAAGCCTTTCTGCTACAAGGCTAAAGTTTGCAAGTTGTTTCATCTCCAGGCTGCAGAGTGTTTAACCACATGGTTTTCATATTGAATTGAATGAATTCTTCCATTTACTTCTGTACACCTGTGGCATGGAGCAAAGCATGCTCCTGCTGCTCTGTTGTGATTTCCACATAGTTTCTGTGATCTGAGAAGTGGTGCTTAAAAATTAATAGCCTGAACTGACTGGGAAACTCTGACTTGTTATGTTTGGAGCATTTTTTCCCCCTGTAGAAGCTCATCTGCTGTGATGACACTGAGTAAGGAACCATCTGTGGGGAGCTTCAGGTACAATCTGTGACCTTTTCCAATGGGAGAACAGATATTATTTTAAGGCTTCCCATGCTGAAAATGCTCATATGTCATCCTGCAGTCTTGGTTTACTTAGGCTGGTATTTAAATAACAACTCTGCTCAGTTGTGTGAATATGGTGGACTGTCTTATAAAGAGAAAACAGCCAGGTCTCATAATTAGGTTTGAGATGGAACTTCCTGCAGCCAGCTGAAAGCTAGGCAAGATAAGAAAACAGTTTTTTTAATGATATAATTTTGTATTGTTATTTTCCAAATATGCAAGCTGTTTTTCAAACAGTTTATGCGCAAGTTTTGATTTTTGGAAATTTTTATGTGTTTGCAAATTAGCCTTAGAGAAGCAAAACAATCCATGAGACATATTATGTGAATTTATAGAAGGAATACTTGTGCTTAAAGCAGACTGGAGAGCCTTAAAATACTCCTGTGTGTGTGGGAGGAGCAACCCTGATGACTTTTGACTTTGTTACAGGATCTATTAGTTGTACACGGTAATTACCTAGACTTTAATGAATATTTTTGTCTTCAGTTCTAACTAGAACATGTCTATCTCTTTTAGATTTGGCAGCTGTTAGGAGGCAGTGTCCCTTACAGGGTGGCTCCTGCATGGCCCTGTGGATTACATACAGATCATGTGTATGTAATCAAATATTTAATTGAGATTAAATACACTCCATGCAAATCAAGTAATTAACTGAGAAACCACCCAGGCATGTGGATGAAGGATCTGTTAGGCCCTTGCTGTTCCTGCCTCCTGTGACCCCTTAATGATTTATAGTCATTCCCTTCAGGCAGGACTGAGCAGAGCAGTGGCTGCAGGATATTCCAACATGAGAATGCATTTCCCAGCGGGCTGTGTCTGCACATGGGATGTTTCCATTCTCAAGAGAGATGCTGCTGTAGCTACAAGTGCTGATGTAGCTGACTTTGGTGATTAATAGTATCCTTTATCTTCCTGTTTTTCCACAATGTTGAATATTTTTCAGAGACATCCTTGGTGTGAAACAAAGGCAACCTTAATTTTATCCATTTTTGGGAACTGATTTACCATGCTCCCACACAGAAAATTTAATCTCTGATGTGGAATTATCTCATCTTTGGTCTTAAGTTTGATTTTCATTGTTTGTAAAATGAGGATTTTAGCCTTCTGAAAGCAGCTTATTTTAAACCTGGATAAATACCTAGTACATTTTTAATATCCCCTTACTATATAATTTGCTATAATTGGCACTGCTAAAGGAGACAGAAAGCTTGTATTTACCAGGATCATAGTGAGATTGCTCCCTGCTAAAGGCCATAAATACACAGTTGTTATTTTTGAGACTTGTCTGAGGTGTGATTACTGTTATTATGCAGCAGTTTAAAGAAAATCACTCATTTTGAATTATACAAATCTCAATGGATCAACAAAAATGAGAAGTAGTTATATTTTAGGAAGAGTATATTTTCTGCAGGTTCACTCTGTGCTGATGATTTGCTAGCTTTGGAGATAGTTGGTATACAGACAGGTTAACAATCTGTTGAAAAAAACCTCTGGAAATTAAGAATAGAATAGAATAGAATAGAATAGAATAGAATAGAATAGAATAGAATAGAATAGAATAGAATAGAATAGAATGAATGCAGTAAGTTCAGTCTGCAAGCATGTTTTGGGTTTGAGTCAGGGGTATTAAATATGGCTCACAAATTTCAGAATTAAGATCAGAATTTGTCTTTCAAACATAAATCAGGCATACTGAACCTCAGATTTACCTTCTCAGCTTCACAAGTTTTCTTTTAAATTTAACTTGTGATTTTAATGCATTTCTGTATCTCTGTTTTACTTATATCAAGTGTTAAATTTTACAGCAAACTCACAATTGATGCCTCTTTTCTTCCACTGAAGTCAGTGATGAAATTTTTGTTGACTTTATGACAAGGATTTTATAATCTTATTGCCTGTGAGAGTGGGAGGCTGAACTTGGTGTCTCCAGGAAATCTATTCCAGTCTTCCAGTCTTGTGATCTCGTGACTGGGGTGGGAACAGAGTAAGACCAGTGTGAGTCTTTTTGTAAATCCAGTCTTAAATCTTGCCTACCCAAACAAGAACATCTGGAAGAGAGAGGTTCTCTATATGGGAGATCTCTAATTTTGCAATAAGAGTTAGAGGGATGGCTGGATCCAGAGGGCTGTAATTATCCAATGAAAGCCTTAGCCAAAATGTGGGTTGGGAGGTCAGTGCTTAACCTATATATAAATCAGGAATGTCTTCCAGCCATCAGGTGCACTGTGCACTGCCAGTAGCACAGGGCCAGTCTGTGAACACAGTTTCTATGTGAGGCAAGTTTACATCAGCCATGGAAAGTTGTGTTTTGCCCATGGAATGAAGTGGGTGTGCATGGCTGTGGGCATTGCTGGATCTGCTTTCAGGAGAAGGGAAGAACCAAGTAATATCCAAAATCTCTCTAGCAGCTCACTGCTGATTGTCAGTGTCCACAGTGGTGCCGTGCATGGCTCTGGGTTAAGGAGTTTAGCTCTGTTGTTAAAATAAGCATTAATGTGTCTACATCTCTCTGCATCTGAAGTCAGCTGGGCAAAAATAGGGAAGAGGAAAAAACTGTGAGTCTCAGCATTTAAACCTGACCTGAGATCATAAATGCATTGTCCAGGACAGAGTATGAAAAAAAACCCCCAAAAGCTAAACCCATACCAAATCCAAAGAACCTTGCATGTGGGAGGTGCCAAGGGTCACTTCTTGATTTGTGGCAATGAATAATCAGTTTAGATAGGATTGTATGAGCTGTGGGTGTTTGCATCATGAGTGGTCACTCTTCCATGCCTACACAGGCTGCCAAGTGCCCAGTGTGCCTCATATGTATATAAGGTATGCTCCTGACTTGGCTCTACCCACATAAAGGGATAAAATAAATTTCTGGTGTACAAGTACAAAGTTTATCTTGTGAAATAGGTATAGGAGGCAAAATTCAAGCATCAGAGGTGTAAATCCAAAAAGTTTATTTTTTTTTTTTTTTTTTTTGTGGATTCACTTTGAATTTCCTTCCTGAGGGGGCAAGGACCCCTCTGAATGTTTGGCCTGTTGGACATGAAGGCAAATGAGGATGATGAGACTTGCTCAAGGTCACTTGGTGAGTCAGGGATGCTATAGGAAGAGAATCTGGGGAAACATCTTCCAAAACCACTGGTGCATCCAGACTTTTTGTGTTACAGTGGAATCCAGACTCTCTTTTGAAAGAACCACAGCTGGTAATTTCAAGCTTTGTGTTTGAACCTAGAGAGATTTTGCTTGTTCCAGCAGTAGGACCTCAGCTGCTGGTGCTGTAGATAGCACAGGATGGCAACATTGCTCTTAGGTAAAAACAAACTTTGAGTCATATTGATAAAATAAATCTTCTTCTTCAGAAAAACAAAAACAAAAGCACAAACTGAGAACATAAATTGGTATGGTTCAATCTGGAAAAGAAAGGCCTGGGGGGATCAGGTAATGCAGGCAGAAAATCTCTGGAGGGGATGCAATGGCTAATTCTCCATCACTTAAAACTGATGTCTATTTTTAAGAATCTTTCTAAATAAGTGCCACAAAGTATCGCCCTAGATGTAGAGGCTGAAGTTTTCTAACATAGGTCATGCAACAACTCATAGTAGGTCTCTCTAAAAAAGAGAAACCATTGACAATATGAAAAACTGTCACTTGCACATGACTAAAATCACTCTGTTCCTCTAAAATAATTGAATAGTCAGTCCTTAAAGGGAAGAAAGAAATGCAGTGCAGTGAATCTGTTACACAAGTCAAGCTGTGGCTGCAGGGTCGCTGCTCCTGAACAATTCAGATCCCCTCTGAATGTAGCACTGGTGATGACTTTGCATCTCTGTGACTCAAATAAGCTTGTGGTGTTAACAATAAGCAGTGCAACACCAAATTAACCTCAATTTCTACTTAGCTGGAGACTTTCACCCTCTCTCTCTCAGAAAAGTTGCTCAGAACTATAAGAGGAATGGAATGATTTTGGTTGTAAAGGATCCATGGAGCCCAGTTCTGCTTTCTTGCCTCTAGTTCAAAATGTGAACTTTGTGAAGTTCCGTGGAATAGAGGGTGAGTTCATCACTCTATCAGATGTTTTCTTCAGCAAGAGGATGGCAAAGGAACCAAGCCCTAAGGCAACCACCTTGGAAATGGTGGTAGCACATCAGTTTTTTTCAGCTTGTCCTTCATGAGATAACTCATGCTTGAGGTTTACACTTCTTAGGGAAGGATTTACCCTGCAAAAGAAAAGACTTTTTTCATCATTGTAGAGTCTTGAATTGTGACAGTTGCTCTGTGTTGTAGTGAATCATACAATAGTTATGAAATTGATTTTATTCACTGCCACTCCCTGCCTATTTGCTCAAGGAAGGATGCAACCAGCCATGTCTGTGATGTGTTTTGAGCCTTGGGTTTTCATCAAATGGACAAGTTTGTCAACACCAGGACTTTCAAGTTGACTGTATGGACACCCAACCTCAGCCTGATGTCTGATGTTGAGTGCTGTGGTCAAACTGTCTTTCTATGAGAGGGGCAGAAAGGAAACTTTGGCCATCTTTGCAAGTCACTGATTTCTCAGTAGAATAAAAGAAATGTTTAATAACATGACAGGTCATGACTTTTGCATCTGTGTGGGTCAATGAGGTCAAAGGCAAGAGCTGCTCACCAGGAATAGCAAAGGAACTGCTGACTCTGTTCTGTCCTCACCCTACAATTACATGAGAGGGCAACACCAACCCACTGTTTAGGACTCAGTGGCCACAGCAGGGCCTTTTGCTTCTAAAACATATTGAACTTCTGAAAGAAACTAAAATAATTAAAGGCTCATTCTGTCCCAAACCCTTTTTGTCTTCTGTGTGTAAAATTGGGAGTTCTCAGATATTTTCATATGTTTGTGTATGAGAAAAGAGTGTGGTATTTCTTTAAAATATAGTTTGAGACAAAAGGACAATTCTTGAGGAATACCAGAGTTAGTACATATGTGTATATGCATGCTCACACAAGTGCATGGATGTTAAATGTATACATGGGAATATACATATATGTAATACACATGATTATACATATGCACATATTTGTATATATCTATGGCTATGAAATTGAGTGAAATCTTAATTATGTAGAAGTTACATGACATTAAAACTCCTCATACATATTAATATAATTATGTCCACAAAATCAAATTAAAATGATCAAATTAACCTCCATTTACTTTCCAAGAAGTTAGTGGCTGTACCTATTCAGGAACTTACATGCAAACATATAACCCTTGCCCTGTAATGTAATTAGGGCTGGTCAGAAACCTTTTATTTTAGTCAGTTGGATTTACCTTCAAACCTGGATAAAACTGGCCTGGATTTGCCTATTTCTTTATTAAATACCTTTGTAAACCAATTAATATCTGACCTTTGAACATGGGATTGGACCTTCAAGTCAATCAAAGGCCTTTGAATATTTAATTTATTCTCAGTTGATGCAAAGGAAGATGACACTCGTTCATTGAGGAACTTCCCAATGCTTTAAACTATATATTAGTTTCCTCTGAAATTTTTACTGCTCCTTCTAGTCATATTTTCTTTTTCTGGTTCATTTTACAGAGTATGTGGATGCATGGCAGCCCTTAAATGTGTCATCTGTTCTCATGGATTCATCCATCTCAAACTTTGAAGTTGTGCATGTTAGCAGAGATATATCCAATGACTTCTCCACTGCCAGAGATTTTTGCCTGTCTGGTAAGAAATGGTCATACAGAAAATACTGACTTGTAAGCCTGAAATCCAAGAGCAGCTTTTCCATTTCTGATATAGATACATTGATTTTACTTGTTTTTAAAGACTATCCCAGTGTTTCCTCATCTGAGAGAGGGGGTGTGAAGTTGTTTAACTAAAGAGAGGTGCAGCAGATATAAAATGCCCTACAGTAATTAGGTAATTTTGACACTTTTTGGGCACAGAGATCTCTTACTTCTTCAGGCATTGTACAGCTGGGAGAATATTATAACAAAGACTTAAAGCAATGATATTTTGCTTTTCTAAAGTGCCACTTCCATTTCCTAAACCCACCTGCCATTATCTAAAGGAACCTGTGGCAGTGGTGTGCGAGGGAGGGTTAACTGAGAGCTAGGAGGAAGCAGGGATTGAGCTGTAGTAACAGCAAAGAGAATTACTTCAATCTACAGCCTGACTAAAGAGAAAGAGTCCTTAGTTTCACATGGCTGGGAAATCCTCAGTGCCACAGTGGTAGAAATAAGAGAAAATTCCCATTTACTCGCTAGGGACAGTTGGAATTCAGATGAGGTTATCAGCACTTTACTAGATGATGTCTTTCTCCTTCTAAAACCTGTGATAATAGTTCTTTTTGCTGCATTATTCCATTTTAAGGCCAATATAACCTTCTGTCCTTTGGCTATTTTGGAGAATGTTTTGGGCATTTGAGGACATTTATGTCCCATTACTCTGAATTACATTAAATCCTTGTTGCTTCACCTGTTGTAAAACCTTTCTTTTAAGAACAGTTTAACACTGTCATGCAAAATATAACATTTTTACCTGCTCTTTTTCTTCATGCCTCACCTGACAGCTTGTTCAAAGAACCAGTCATGTATAGTGGTTACACTGGAAATCCAGCCTTCAGCAATAAGGTGCATTTTCTACCCTGATACCCAGATATGCAGACATGGCCTGCAAGGGCACAGCTGCTGGGTTTTACTCAAAGAACCTGCTGCCTATATCTATAGGAGACAAGGTAAGAACGGGTTAGAGCTGTGGAGGAAGGACCTCACCTGTGGTGGTCTGTGCACAACTCTTGTGAATGGGGGACTGAGGAATTCCTCACCTCAAAAATTAATGTGGATGTCTCCTAGAAACTTGTCCATGGCTGTTTCAGAGGAGTTACTGTTAAGGGGATGGGAAAAATGTCCCCAAATACTGTTTTAAAAATGCATGAAATAATAGTGTTACCCTCTGGTGTTGAAGCAGGCATAACAGAGGAAGTCTAGTTTATGAAAGATATTTTGAAAGTGCAGAATAGTAAAACCAAACAACAACAGTAATGCAAGTCCAGCTCTTAGCTTTTCATCTGCAGAAGATGCTTTGATATGCTCTTCCTTTTAAGCTTGGAGAATAACACTAGGAGTGTTGAAAAGCCACTGTCAATTGAAAGTACTAAGGAAAATCTCTAGAGAAAACAAAGAAAACAAACAGATATCCCTGCTCCCTAAGCAGGATGAAATAACTGTTTAAAAAAGTGAAAATTATTTGAGAGAGAAAAAGAAGTTGTGTAGACAGTATAGATAAGTAAAAATTCTGTTGTTTGGTTACACACTTACTTGAAAGTGTAAGTTTTGTTTGGTTTATTCCCCCTGATTTTTAAGATACTGCTTTCTTTTTATGTAATACTGGTTGTTTTATTTATTAAAGGTAATTAGAACCCAGGTAACAATAAGTTGGAGGGGAAGAACATTTTCCTTTTCAATGAAATTCTGTGACGTCAATGAGAACCTTCTAAGTTGAAACTCAATGAGAGAAAAAGCAGTTTCTAAGTAGAATAAAATCACAAACTGAGACATAAAATCACTGTATGTTTATTGTTTGTTGCAGGTTTGGTTTTAGTTTTAGTCCCATGACTTTAAATTTTGTTCCTGCCTATCAAATACATTATTTTAGGAGAAAAATGGCAGGAGGTGTAACTTACATGTTTTGTAATGAAGTATTTTATAGGAAAAGAGTAACAGTAAATTTATCTATGTTTAATTTAAAGAAGTGGATACTTAACAGCTTAAAACTATGGGAAATGGGACTAATTTTCATTTCTGAAATGGTCCTAACTTGAAAAACACAAATTATTTTTCCACTGCTCCTCCTCCGATAGATTTACTCCTGCCCATTGAGGAATCAGATTCAACCCCAAGAGCGTACATCCCGTCCCACGGGTACCTGATGGGCAAATCCCAGGTGATCCACATTGGCTCAGAATGGAGAAACATCAGCCAGTTCCTGGGGGTCCCTTACGCTGCCCCTCCCCTTGGAGAGAGGCGCTTCAGCCCCCCGGAGCCGACTGCTTGGGAGGAAACCTGGAATGCCACTGTGCCTCGGTAAGAATCCCCCGTGATCACCTGCAGGAGCTCTTGTCCAGCCAGGGGTGTGAAAATGACAGCAATGTTCCTGTCCTTTCTCTCAAAGCAACCTACAGGGTTCAGCTAGATACAAATCTGAGGCTTTCATTAGCAAAGAGAATAATTTCTCCCTCCATGTGTTAAAGCATGCAAGCACCTCAAGAGAAAAGGAAAATTCCTGTACACTCCATTGCCTTGAATCTCTGCATAACTCCCCACCAAATGTCTTCTGTCAGTCTGTTTTCATTCTGAATAGTATTTGTGCAGGTATTTATTATATTTATACAATTACCTTTTGTTCCTGCTGAGCCATATATTTGTACACATTTAATCCAAGAGGGGCACTTAAACACTGATCTAATCAGAAGCTGTGGGCCTCTTATAGAAATTCTCTGCTCAGGAGATCAGGGTGAAGGGCCTGGAAAAATCAATCTTTTCTGGCCAAAACCTATTAAAGGCAAATGCCTGGGGAGTTGAAATTGTAATTGGCCTTTGGTGATCCCATCCTTCAGGATGCACCTGAGCTGTGGAGGTGTGGAGCCTGGAGCACATTGCAGGCACCTGGTGGGATGTGGCTTTTTGTCTCCTCAGGTGTGCAGTGGTGTTAGTTCAGCACACACAGCACCAGCTCTTGGTGTCTGAGCCACAGTGTGGTCTCTTGTAGGGCTTAGCTAGACCCACCTGCCTCTGTGATCTCCCCTTGAAGACCTGGGGTTTCAGTGAGCAGCCTGGCTGAGATTTGCAAAATAATTTGGGTACCTTTTTTCAATCTGTTCCTGTATTTTGAATCCACAGTGCTTGCTTAGCCCCATGAAAAATTTGGCCATTATTTTCTGTTATTCATTTAAAATTAAAAAACCAATTATTTTGCACTTGGAGAATTGGAGAGACCTCACTTTATGTATAGAAACTGTTGATTTTTTTTTGGATTCTAAATATTCTATATTGATGTTGCTAAATATTTATGTACAAGAAATTCACATTAGCACAATTCCATTACTGATGGAAGAGAAATATTTATTTATCAGCTTGGACTTGATGAAATAATTAAAAAACTTTACAAACCCAGCCCAAACCAACCCAACCAAAAACATCAGCCAGCTGCAGGTGTGTCCAGCTCCTGGAAGAGCTGTGGGCTTGCTTCAGCAGGTGGCAGCCTTTCTCCTGGGAGCTGGAGAAAAAAAGCTGTGATCACAGGTGATGATCCCTGCTACCCTGTGGAAAGCTGTATGATTAATAGTGTAATACCTGTTGTCCTGGCAGGTTTCCTACCTGGGTTTTTGCATTTTTTCTGCCAAAAGTGATTGTAGAAGTTTTTTGTTTTGGAGATGATGTGCTTCACCATGTCAGTGTGAATGTTGTTGAGTGACATCACCATCCTAGGAGTCTCCCCCTTATGGAAAAAAAATTAATTGTAGAATTCCATTAAGTCTGGTTATTTTCCTTGTAGTTTTCTAATAATTTCTTCACACCTTTAGTACAAAATTTTACAAGGACATTAAAAATGATAATTTAAAAATAATTCTCTGAGCTATTACCATATTTTCCAAAACCTCTATTGGCTTTCCTCAATAATAAATTGAGAGTTTTTTCCATAACTCATCATGTAGTATGGATAAATCTGTGAAATAGAAGGAACTGGCTTCAAAGTAGGTACTGAGCAGCAAAAATCATCAACTTTCAAGCTTGATATCCTTGAGCAGATGAATCTCATTCAGATGATGGCCAGAAAATTATTTTCTCTATGTGGTTGGCTGCTGAATTCTTATCAAAAGGATACTTTTAACATTAATTGACACTATTAATTGACACAGTTAATTGTCTGCTGTGATGCATAGAACACAGAGATGTTTTAAATGCGTTAAAATTTTGAAGTTACTAAATTTTCCCACAGACCATTAGAAATTAAATTAAACACAATTACATGTAGCCCACAGACCCCTAGGAAATAAATAAAAATGTATGTAGCCCACAAATTATTAGAAATTTAAATGAATAACCAGCATTTCAGCAAAAGAGTGATTTTGTAGGTGTGCAGGGAAGACTGTGCCTGTGAGTCCCAGTCCTGCTCCTTTTACAGCTGGTGCTAATTTTGTGTAGTTTATGTAAAGTGAGGGTTTTTTGAGGCATATTTTCAAGTTTTAAGCTTTTTAAAATGAGGCAGGGTGTCTGAGGAGGAGCTCTGGGCACACAAATGCAATGCATTTTCTGTATGTATACAAATAAAGCTGCTGCTAACTTATAGGTGGGCATGGCTTTAAACATGATGAAGATTTACAGATTTAAAGATTTTATTAACCTAATGCATCAAAGTATAAGGTAGTATTAGCAGTGGAGGAGGATTATAAGCCTTTTTTATTGTAGCTTTCTCAACCTGTGTCTCTAGGGCAGCGTGTTGGCAGCCAGGAGATGGAGAGGCCCCGTCACAGTCTGTCAGTGAAGACTGTCTGTATCTGCACATCTTTGTTCCTGCCACCACTGTAAGTAAGAGATGTAATTAAAATCGAATTTTTTTGTAGCTGAGGATTGTCTCTTTCCAAAGTGCTTTTAATTGGCATGAATGGCTGTTTTTCCTGTGCTGTTCACAAAGCCTGCAAAGTTAAATTAGGCACTCTGGTGTCTTTACTGGTACAAGAGTATTCCCTACAGGCTTTGTGTGAGCAGTGTGAGGTGACTAGGAGGACAGCATACTAAAAAGCTAGAAATAAGAGAGACAGAGAGGGAAACAACACAAGAAGGTGGCAGCAAAGGAGGATAAATTAAGGACAGAGATGGCAGTGTTCCTGCAAGCAGACCATCTGTCCAATAATGCAATACAATACGTCAACACTTGCACCAGACAGGGAGCTGCTGATGGTTTTTTTTCCCCCTCATCTTCACTCTTCCCCTTTGACATCTGTGGGAGGTCTGTTAGGAAAAGAGGGAAGCAAGCAATCCTACATTTGTGGCCAGCTCACAGAGCTTAGAAATAGATGTTTCAAAAATGACTGGGCCACAGGTACAATATGAGGAATTGTCACTTGAAAGTTGTTGATTTTCTCATTCTAAACAGATATAAAAGAAAGCTGTAAGTTAAAGCCAAGTTAAAATGATTGGCCAGCCCTTGTGGAGCTGGGGATGAAGATGCTGAGTAACATGTGAATCCCACTGAAGAGTGGGCTCAGAGACAGGAACTTTCTCTTTCCTCAGTACTGGCAATTTTCAGAAGGTGATGGTAGTTGTAACAGAAATTTATGAGTCTGTCATACTGCATGTCTGGAAAGAGCTGGTTTAGCAATCTGACAGCAGCACACATAGTCCCTTGCAGGCCCATTTTAATCATCAGAGAGACCAGCAGTCTGTCTTCTCCCTGCAGCATGAGGCTGTCCTTTTGCCTGGAGTGCAGTTGCCACTTATTGAAAACATCAGGTCACTGTCTCAGGCAGTTTGCCATCTATGCTTAAAAGAGCTGCATTCAAGGTAGTTTATTTGAAAGCATTGTATTTTCCACCAGACTAAATAGGCTTGTTTCTTCTCCTTGTCAGTCCTGTGAACTGAATCTCTCCTCTCTTTTGTAAAAGTGTAAGGTAGAAGTAGGCCCAATCAAGAAAATCAGTTTCTCATGCATAAGTCTAGTCCAGGAGAGAACTAAAATTTCTGGTTTTGCAGAAGTAACTGGCAACAGAAGGCATTGCATTTTCCTGTCTCTTTCTGTGGCAAGTTCTATTTTTTTGTCACATGCAGAAATATAGTTATACATTTTCAGCCTGTGGAGAGTTAAATTAGCTAGCAAACATGGAATATAAAATCTCCCAGAGAGCAGCAAATGCAGAGGCTATTCAGGAGCATTTTGAATCTCAAAAAGAACACAGTGCAGGGACTGCTGTCTGTCACCAAAGCACTCTCAGTGTCAAGCTGTGAAGAAGGTAAATGACATCATTTTTCTTCCATAGCTACATGTACCACAGTTAAACTGGCACTTCTGACTTTTTTCCACCTATAATCATCACCACCTGTCACACTAGCTCAGCAAAGCTGTGCTTGGCTTTTATTTAGAAAGGGTTCAATTGTAAGACTGAGACTTAAAAATTTCCATTAAATAGGAATATTTATCTCTTCTTACTCAGTTTCATGCACATTCCCATCCTTAGAGCATCATCTTCATTGCACTCAATTCTTTACAGAGCAATATTGTGCAGTAGTAAAAGCACTGAAGGTTGCCTGTCTTGGTTGAGTTTAGATCTATCCCTGTCAAACAGCTCAAGTGTTTTACAGAAGGATGAGCAGGGAGGTTGGACCAGATGGCCCCAGCAATGTTCCCTTCCAAGGTTAACCATTCTGTCATTCTATGATTGAGAAGATGCTTGTGAATATTATGAAACATCTCAGAATTCCAGCTGACTTGCAGTGTCCCTGTGGCTGCTGAACTTCATTACCCCATTAGGGTTTGCACATGGGACCAAAGCCCTCAGTCATGAGCCCATGATGGAGCTGCTGGACTTCTCATTGCTTGGTGCAGAAAAAGAGATGGGAATGCTACATCTGCTTGGCTTGCTGCACAGTCCCAGAGCTAAATCTTTCCCAAATTACTCCATATCTGTAGCTGTTGTAAATGGCTTTGGTTTGCCATTTCCAAATTTTACTGCCCATCTTTGCCCTTCTTGAGTTTTTTATTGTGTAAAGTCCCTCAGAATAATGTAACATGCAATTTACAGGGCAGCTGGAGGTCATGGTGCTGTAGAGACTGTGGATATGTGGGAAAATCTTAGTATGAGCCTCAGGCTTAACCATGCTGAGCTGAGGGGATGGAACAGGCTCAATATAATTGTTAATACCATTTTAGCTTACACAACTCAATGTGGTTGTATTTCAGAATGAATTTCCATGTGAAAACAGATGATTTCATTTTTTTTGTTCACCCCCATCTCTCTCTGTGCAGAAATGGGAACCAGGGACAAGGCACTGAGAGTTAGGCAGTTTCAATTTAAAAGAAGTTCATGAGAAAAAAAAAAAACTGTCTCACTGCTTGTAAAGTCTTATGTTTTCTTGGCAACATTGTTATGTTCACAAAAAGCCCCTGAACTGATTTATCAAAGAGAAGTGAGGAGTGCACACAATTGTGTGCAAATTAAGGGCAGTTGAGGGTAGTTTGCCTGCTAACCCCTAATTTTGCAGGATGCTGCGGCCATCGCTGCTCCGTTCCTTCTCCCCTACAACCATTTGTGTTTTTGCTGGAGACATTCTTTGCCAGAACAGATGGGACCGCTGTGTTTAGCTAAGCTCTATCCAGAAAATAACAGCAACAGAGCCCATTGCCCTCTAGGTGCAGGGAAAACCAACCCCAGATGTACTTTGATGCTGCTACAGGAAAGGAAAAACCCAAACCAACCCCCCCATCCCCTTATGTTCACTGAAGGATGTTTCTTTTGGGTGTCTGTAACCTGCTGGGGCTGTCCTGGGGCTGTTCTGCCTTTTTCCTGTTCATGCAGCAGCAGTCTGGCTACAGCCCTGCTGTGTGTGCAGAGAGAGTCCATACCTGGTGCTGCTTTGGGAAAAACCTTCTGTTTCTGGGCAAAATCAGGTGTCTCTGCCAGGAGTGTTAACTCGAATGCAGATTGAGACTCCTTGCCATCCCAGGAATCCTGCTGGGTTCTTTTGGGGCAGAGTCCATTGGTACTTTGTGAGATGTGTCTCTCCTCTTCAGAGACAAAGTCCTCTCTGCTGGATCCCTCTGTGTATCTGGTAGGGGAAAATTTCCATGGGGGCTGAAGGAGCATGGAGTGTTATCAAAATCAAGGGACATTATTGAGACCAGGCAGTGTTTGAGGGCTGAAGACGAGAGCAGCAAGCAGCTGTGCACAGATATGAGTTAGTCTTACTCAAGATGGAGCAAGCCAACAGGCCTTTTCCTTCTGCTGTTTCCCACTTGCTTGAACGTTTCCTGCACGTTTGTGTAGAGCAGATGTGCTCTAGCCAAGACAAGCACACCACATGCTCAGTGGCCAAGGCAGCAGGAGCTGGCCTAGAGGAGATTTTGGTGGTGCTGTTAGATCTACTTTATACTGGAGATAGTGCCCTCTTTATGATATATGAGCCATTGCAGACATTTTGTGAACAATTGTGGACACCTTTTAAATTCCAGACAAATATGCAGATATTCCTTCTTTATGGTCACTCTTAAAGAGCTGTAAGTAATGCTTAGATAGTGTTCATGAGGAAGCTGTGTGTGTTCTCACCAGTGAACTGCCAAAGCAGTTGGCAACAGGAATATGAATCTGGTCATTGTCATGGCAGGTCAAAAACATGTCAGTGTTGGTGTTCTTCCACAATGGAGGGAGTTACAGTGCTGAGGAGGGAAAGACAACCCTGGATGGATCATACCTGGCTGCCGTTGGTAACGTCATCGTCGTGACGGCAAACTACCGGGTCGGTGTCTTTGGCTTCCTGAGCACTGGTAAGTCATGGATTTCCAGAGTAAACACAATTATGTGACTCTTCTGTTTCTAATTTTTATTTTTTCAAGTTATTATTTCAACTAGAATAACCTATATCTTTCACAGACTTTTTTTTTTTAATTATTGTAGAAAAAAATTGGCCAAGAAATTGTGGAGCTTTGATCTGAAGACAAAGGGGAGAGGCTGGGGGAACAGGGACAGCTTGTCCCAAAATCTATAAGCAAACCAAATATCTATATCAAAGCACTGGCTAGACTTGTGTTTGCAGATGAGATTCTGGATATTGAATTTGCAGACATCTGTGAAGATAGGTTAGTATCAAGATTCCTGCTAATTCCAGTGGCCTACCATTGTGGGTAGAGTTTTCAATGATTCCAACTTTCCAGCCTGTTCCATCCATGATATTTTGCTGATGCTCTCTTGTGCCCATGTCAGAGTGGGGAAGAGGCAGAGGCAGATAATTCAGGTTCATGATAAGGATGTGAGAGGATGGAAAGTATGGAGCAAAGGTAGGTGGTTGGTTCCTTAACAATTCAGCCTGATTTTTCTGAAGGACTTGCCACATTTAATCTGAGTCTGTACTGGGCTGGATGTCACTGAATATTTGCATGTTCTGTGATGCAACCCTTCCCCATGTTCCAGTGTAAAGGATTTTTCAATACCAATTCCCATTAAATATTATACAAATTCCCATTACAAACAGGATTTTGTCTTGTATAAAGAGGTATGAAAACATTCAATCTCCCTAAACCTTTGGGGTAGTGCCATCTGGTCTTGGGGATTGTTCTTTTCCTTCTGCCTTTTTTTAGCCTTGCCTTTTTAAGCAAGAAGGGAACATTTTTCATTCTACCATCTTTCACTTCTGCCTGGGGCAGGGGAACTTAAGGTAGAGAGCCATTGAGAGAAAATGCAGCAGCTGCAAGTGGAGCTCTGTCTCTTTCAGTCTGGTGGCAATCTTTGGACTCTTTAGTGGGAATTTTAATACATTTATAACTTTTAGAATGTCATATTTGCCATGTTTGCAAATATCTGACCTATGCACTTTGCCTCATGATCCTTTTGAGTGTTCCCTGTTAGTGATGTTGGGTGGATTTTGCCTAGTTTGAGGTTATAGCTGCAGTTTTTGGTTATTTTTTTTCTCTTTTCTCTTTACTGTTTTGTTCAAAACTCACTCCCAGCAAAGTCTCTTTCATTCTGTAAATAGAGAGGTGGCACTACAAACTCCTTACTTATTTAGATAAGAATTTCATTATGGGTGTATCTGGAGAAAAAAAATCACTGTTTTCATCAGTGCAAACCCAATATTTATGAAAGTGATACCATCATTTCATCTAGAGCCAAATAGAGTGTGGATATGTTCTGTGTCAGCTTCCAGTACACAGCACTGCCCACACACTACCCACCACCCTCCTTCAGCCCTGTGAAAATCACCTGGGTTTCTTCCTGAGTGGAAAATGCTGCTTGGGCTGAATATGATGCAGCAGTATTTATATGATGATGCATAACTTAGGGATCAAGAAAATTATTTGGTCTCTGTTTCACAGGGTTCTCCCTGTATGTCCCAAAATGTCAATACATGGGCTTGGTGTGCATGGTTGGTGCTCCTGCAATCCTTCACATAGATGTGGTTCATTACACACAGGGACTTTTGGGGCCTTTCTCCTATTCCTCTGTACTGTGGAGCTGTGGTCAGGGAAAAGTTCAGTCTTTCCTGGCCTCTTCCTCTTTGGGAAGTCCTTGGTGTGTAGCTGGGAAAATCATACAGTTCTAGACTCACAAAGTCTTTTAAGTTGAAAAGGATTCACAAGAATCATTGAAGTCCAGCTCTTGGTCCTGCACAGGACACCCCAGGAATCCCACCATATGCCTGGGAATGTTGTTCAAACACACCTTGGGTCTGTCAGGCTTGGTGCTGAGACAACAAATTTACATCATTAACCATTAACATTCCAGTCTCCTGCACCTGGTCCTTTGGAACTTTTGCCATTGGTTTCAAAGGGAGCAGGAGTTCACCCTTAGGGCCTTTGCAGCAGGACTGTTAGAAGCCCCTACAATTAAAAATAAAAGTAATGAACTTGTGAGTAATATTAGTTTGATTATCCAACTGAGCAAAGTGCTGAATCCTCTCGAGTTGACTTGTTATAATTCACAAATCTAGAAAGGAAGGAGATAAATGTATTTATAGGGAATTGATGGGTAATGAAAACAGAAGAGTTCTTTTTGTTTGCATGGAGTTTTTGTTAGTTCTACAGTTATTCGGGTTTCTCAGTGGCTTTTGCAAAAAGTGAAAGAGCTCTCTTTCTCGTAAACAAAAAAGATGTTTAATTAAATTTGCTATCACCCATTAATATTGCAAAAAGTGATGCTCATTCTTACTATTTTCTTCATTTCTTGCTTTGTATCCAGAAAAATTGAGGTGAATTGCCAGTCATATGGATGGCAAGAGTATGGAGAACACAGTCATGTTTATAGGTTTTATTCTTTTAAGATTCCATGAAATCATATAAAGCATATAAACCAGAATGATTTTTGTGCTTTAATTCAGCACTATTGTTCTTCTTCTGTTTAGTAATTACAGAAGGAAGCACACAAGGACTCTGGTGTCTTTTCAGCTTCCTGTGGTCCTCAGGAATGTGATCTTTTCCTACAAAAAGGCAGTGGAAAAGATTCCTGGCAGACATGTTTCTTTCAGTCTAACTCCTATGAATGTCCATGCATGCATCTGTTCTCAGTGTGGTACATTTCACAACCCAGCTGTGGTTTTTGCCAGGGAAGAAGGAGCTGGTTATACTTCCCTCTTAGGTCTTTCTGTTTAGTATAGTGAAAGCAAGGCAGACTGTGTGGCTAAAACATTTGCATGGATCTGCACATAAAATTATTCACCAAAGGGATTGTAAAGTGTTGGAACAGGCTGCCCAGGGCAGTGGTGGAGTCACCATCCCTGAAATATTTAAAAACACGTAGCTGGGGCACCTGGGGGCATGGTTTAGTGGTGAACTTGGCAGTACAGTGGTAACAGTTGGCATCAATGATTTTAAGGGTCTCTTCCAACCAGAGTGATTCTATTATTTCCCTTCCTTTGGAGTGGTCTCAATGGGGATGGAGCAAGCCCTTAAAATGAGATTTCCTTTTTAAAGAGTGGGTTTATTGCTGGATTGAGAACTCTGGGAACTGGTCACAGTGTGCAAACTGAAAAAAAACCAAGAAACAAATCACAAATCCAAAAAATTAAGCAGGGAAAAGATTTCCTCCATTGCTTCACTGGTGTGCCTTGGTCCGGTCATCTGAAACAGTGGCTACTGGTCATAGTGTTTTGGACTATTCAGTTTTTGACTGCCCTGCTGAAAGGCTGTTCCTAACAATGGCTATTGTATCATGGGCATCCCTAAGCCCTGCAAGGTTACCATTAATCTGTTCTCCTCTATATTTATTCTGCTGTTTAATCTGGTGTGTTTGATACCTCAGTAATTCACAGTGTAAAGGATGTACACTTCAACTGCTCTCTGCCCAAGACCTGTCCACAAAGTGACATCTTTTTATTCTGCTCCCTGTTCATTTTAATTCACTAGTTTCTGAACCTGCCCTTATTTTAAACTTGTGCTGTTTGGTCTTGGCAATGGAAGAAACAGTTTCAGTTGTTTTTCTATTCACGGCTTTTCTGTTTTATCCTGTGGGTTTCTGTTTTTTTCCAAGTTTTAAATGAGAAGAATTTTAGAACTTTGGAAATGAATGGCTCATTGTGGATTAAAAAAGAAGTAGACTCAATAATCATTTTCTATTCCTTTTTTATAAACCATGGAGGAATTACTTATTTCTACTTTTGTTGACATAAAATCAAGCTTACCTCCATGGTTGCATAACTAGATGCTTTCAGCATTAATTTCTTAATAATCAAAGTATCAGGTTACCACTTTTTGGTCTTGAAAAGGAGGTGGTCATACTTAGGCACATGATTAATTATTTCTTTGTTTTTTATGTTTATATATATATCTCAGATTTCTATTGGATAAACATAGGTCACTCTAAAAAACTATAGACAGAAATATTATAAATTTTAAAATAATATCTGGAAGAGTGTAAAGGATTTCAATAGGATTCATAGTAATTTCATAATGATATGATTTATAATCATTATTTAATAATTATTTTTAATTATTATAGTATCATAATAGTAAGATTTATGGTGATTGGTCAGGCAGGGCAAGTGTAAGAGGTGTGTAGGAAGGAAACATACAATCAGGTGTCTCCAGGGAAACTAATTCTTATAGATCCTTTCCAACTTGAGAACCTGGCCACACACAGATATTTTTGTTTATTTTAAACTCATTTTAAGATTGAGCTACTTATGTAGAAAAAGAATCTTATGGCTAAATCTATGGATACTTGAGCCTGGATTTGTCTCCTGCCGTAATGTGTCCTAATGAAGCTTAGAAGTTCAAGTGTTATTTTTCTATCTCTGGGACAAAACAGCACCCCCAGGGCTGCCCTGTGGAGTGGTAAAAACTGAAATGATTCACTGTGTGAAGCGATTACCTTGGAGGAGACCAGACTTTTAAACTCTGGTATCAGTTTTGTCAAGTTTCACCTAAAAGAGCTGCAAAAAATGTAACATTTACTCTGACCTTCAATGTTTCTAGTTTTCTTTTCTGCTGTATTTTGTTTCCTACTCCAGGTTCTGCTGAGGTGAGTGGGAATGCTGGCCTTTGGGACCAGCTGGCAGCGTTGAGGTGGGTGCAGCAGAACATTGCCAGCTTCGGGGGCGATCCCAGCCGGATTTCTCTGGGAGCCGAGCGCGGCGGGGCGGATGTCACCAGCGTTCACCTGCTCACACAGACAGCGGGCACAGACCTTTTCAGGAGGCTGCTGCTGATGGTAAGTTCCATTCCTGCTTCAGCTTCACCTGCATTGTGAAAGGATGTTGCTACAGAGATGAGGATGCTGCGGTGTGTGGGTGCTGGGTTTATTTCATCCATACCTTGACAGGGCTGTTATTGCTGCACTTATTTTTCATCTCACCTGTGACTGTTATCTCCAGGAGCTGGATGCTTCACCAGGATGTACAAGAGATGTGTTTGATTTACTCATAGTAAGAATCCAGTTTTCGTCACTGTGGTTTTTTTGTGTGTTACATAAATAACCTTGTTTTGTAACCTGTAAGTGCAACAGCTTAGTTTCCATTCCTTAAATATGATTGTTGGTCAGCAGCTTTTAGACCCTGAAACTGATGAGCCAGACTCCCACATGGTAAAGTATCCAGTCTTTTTATCAGACCTTATGACAGATTTCATTTAAAAGAAAAAAAAGTTCAGAGAATAAAAATCAGTTTACAGATGGGCTTGTTTCCCACCAGCTTAAACCACTTTCTCACTCACTCCAAGTGACCCATATCTTTAAAGCCTTTCCTGTGTTGAGTCTCAGGACTCTGAGATCAGTTGTGTCAGCATCAATATTGCCATTTATCTTCACAGCCTCAGATAAGCTCAGTGTGCTCTGAAATGAGTCTTGATCAACAGAGGAAGTTTATTCATCCAGCAGAAATGGTACTTGGACAAAATGAGTTCTGCTAGCAGTGTTGCCTTGGAACAGTGAGCAGTGGGATATAATTCTTGGTTCAGGAAGCTGAGGGCCCAATTAAATAAAATGTTGCCTTGAAAATAATGCCATCTTAATTCAGTACCTAATTTTCTTCACTGTGCCCTTGCTTTAGGAAACATAACTTGCCTTTTGCATCCCTGTGGCTCAATAAGATTATTTTAATTTCACTGCTCTAGTGGGGAGGGCAAGGGAAGTTTTTGAAAATTGTTGTTCATTAATTGGGTTTTTTTGTCATTATCAGATAATTCCTCACACAGTTCCTAGATTTTTAGTTAGCTCTTGACATAGGATTTAATTTACTGGAAGACTCAGTGTCCTCCTGCTTTGAAGTCACAAACACTTTAATGATGTGGCTGAGGATGGAGCCCTGTGAAAAGGACACAGTGCAATTTAACAGCTGGTCCACTTAGGGGAGGGAAATGCAAGGACCTCTTGGCTTATTGTTGCTTCTGGAGAGTGGTTCCACATTATATATTTTCTTTTATTAAAAAAAAAATAAAATTAAACTCATTCTTTCTCCTACAGCAGAACACTGAATAATGGAAAACAGTGGCAAGTGCAATGAGTAGACAGGTGCACCAATTCTTCCCACTTTTCTAGTGTTTATATCTTTTTTTTAAAAAACTGTGCAGACAACTGTCTTGGCAAAAGCAGCATCTCCACTGAGTTCATGGTGTTAATTTCAGATTTCAGAGAAGTGTTAATTATTTATCCTGACAGCCTTACAGTGGATTTAGTTTTCTTGTGAAATACACTGACAAAATGAAAAGCAAGCAACAATAGCAGTAGCTTGTAACTTAAAAATATACTTGATTTATCTTTTTTTAAAGTGATGCCAAAATTGTTTTCTTACATCTTCTGTAAAGGGATGTATCTTGTTTTTGTTCAAAGATACCAAAATCATTGACTACTTTTAATTTTACTGTAAAAAAAGAGTTGCACACAGATTAGAATCATGAAACTGAGATTATATACCAGATGTACCTTTCCTAAGGGAAAATCCCTCAATGAAGCAATAGAGCTCTTCTGCAAAAGTCAGCTTTGTGCTCCTGGTTTCTGTGTTTGTTATGAATGATAAAACCACATTGTTCCTGAGCATGCAGAGAGCAGTGGTGCATGAAACTTTCTTTACTAGAAAATGTGCACCTGAAATATCAAAATGCTTTTGAGTTTCCTGTGTCTGTCTTGTAATAGTTTTTGTTTGGAACAAAGCTGAAAACAGATTGTACAAAATCAGTGCAAAGCTCTCATGAGGACTTTTTAGAATTTATTTCATCTTTCAGTGGTATGATTAGAAATAAATGGTATCAGTGATTCTGGTCTTGTTTTAAATGGTTTAAGAGCATTAGCCTGGCATTTGACTTCCTATTTTGATCGCTCAATTAATTTACCAGTGCAATTTTGATGTGGATGACTGGATCAATGGTGTGGATTGCAGGGGCTGCAGAGGACAGCTGTGTTAGGTGTCCTCTCCTGGCATTCCTGGTGGGTGTCAAGGGCAGCTTCCAGCCTTTTCCACCCACTGCAAGGGAGGACACCCAGGTCCCTCCTGGCCTTGGAGGGAGATCAGACAATAGTGGAAAGAGAAGGTTTATTGCTTTTCTACTGCATTCAGGTGCAAGGCTCTCTAGCATGGACCCTAAATATCCCTGATACTGGTACCCAGCTACTCTTTAGATCCCCTTTCTTCCTTCTTTCCCCATCTCCTTTTCCACTCCCTTTACCAGTCTCATTCCCTCTCAAACAAAGCAACCACCTCTCTTGGTTACTTTTTTTCATTATAGCTACCCAAATTTTGTACTTCTGATACCATATCATAGGTAATATAGCATTTGTATAAAATCCCCTGGGGGGTGTAATTTCTCCTTCAAGCTCATGTTTCCCAAAAGGTGCCCAATAGAGTCTTTCAGTTAATTGTAAAAGTAGCAAGACCTCACAGAATTTTCCCATAACCATCTGTGATATCCAGCCATCCCTATGGCACATTTAATTGTTTTTTGTCACTTTATCATGTCATTGCTGTGAGGATGACAGAGTGTCTGCGCAGGTCACCCAGGGAGGCTGTGGAGTCTCCATCCCTGGAGGTATCCCAAAGCCCTCTGGACCTGGTCCTGGGCAAATGGCTCAAGGTGGCCCTGGTGGAACAGGGAGGGGTTGGTTCAGAGGATGACTGGGGTTCTTTGCACCCTGAACTGGTCTGTGATTGTTGAACTTGTCAGTGTCAGAACATCTTATCCCCTTCTCACAGAGAGTGTCCAAGTGCTGCCAATCCTGTGGGCTCTGGGATTCTTTTGTCACCTTCCATCCAGAATACCTTCTGGCCAGCATTGAAAGGCTGGGTGCTGGTACTAGTTGCACACCACGTTTTCCATTTTCTAAAAGCAACACAAAGTAACTACTGAATATTATTTTAATGAATAAATACAAGTCATGACTTAGAAATCTGAAATGCTCCCCATATACATTTCATGGATAAAATGCAGTCACCATAATGTATTGATTATCAGTAATAGTAATCAGATTATACAAATGCCTAGAGTTCCTGAGTGTGTTTTGCTTTTTGGAATTCAATGTTTACCAGCCAAATTACATTCATTCTTTAAGTACTGAAATATGCTTAAACAGGCTGTGAAATATTTTGATTGCTAGTGCAAATGACCTGATACAAGATCTAAATAACACATAATTTGTTCTAAGAGGTGTTCAGAGATTATACATATATATTTATATAACCTCTCAAATTCTCTATTTCTCCAAATTTTCATTACTCCAATCAGTGCAAAAAGGTAAAGAAGAATATGGGATTGAAACTATCTCACCTTGAGAGCATAAGTTGCAGCATTTTACACATTCAGACAAGAGTGACCCTTGGATCACTCAAAGGAAAATGCTACTTGTCTTTTAGAATTTAAAAAAGGGTACATACCTGTAAAAAATAAATGAAATTTCAGAAAAATCCTCTAATCCTTAAGTGGTTTGATGGAAAGTGTAATTACTTTTTGACATAACTCTAGTCAGACAAGAAATTAGGAAAAATCTCTAACATCCACAGTTACTGATTTTTTCCCTTAGTTTAATTATTTTAAAAGCTGCTGTTAATATAAATATTATACATAAATATGTGGCTGACTTCAGAAGTCAAAGTTAAAATATCTCCACGTACACTTAAAAGGTCACACCTTTGCAATCCAACCTTTGCAGTTAGGCACAATATCATCACATCTTTTCAATTGAACTCCTCTTTTTTCTCTGTTTATCTGCTTTACTATGAGTAGTTGAGTTACATGTTTGGATATGCCTGAGCTCCCATCTCAGGTATAAGCAGAAACAGCTTTTCTCAGTGAATTAAGCTTGTTCTCTAATTTTGTGACTATTTTATGACACTGCAGGACATATCCAGCCAGTTAATTAAATGCCACTTGTAAAGTCAGTGATTTTAATTTTTTCTCCTAAAAGATAAGTATGGAGTCACTATAATCAGGTGTTTCTTTGATGCCAGATGTTAGATACTTTCCTGCAGTTTTTGATGTCTTTCTGACCCATTCTTGATGACAATGGTTAAGTCTATCTTGAGAAGAAAAATGCTCCTTTTTTCAGTGTAGATAGGTTCTGTAAAGAAGGCTTTCAGCCTTGTGGAGAATACCAGACTAAGATTTAATTTAAGTTCTTGAGCTGCAGTTAGTCCTTCCCTGTACACCTCTGTACAATGCTGGGCATCGCCCCTGCTGAGGGGTCACGTGCACCACTTGGCTTTTGACTTAGAGTCTGTCTCTGTCCAGCTTGTGAACCACTTCTGGTGTGCTGGGGACATTCCCAGCATATACCATGGCTGAAATATCCTTGGGAGGGTCTCTGGTTAACATTCAGAAGAAGAAATGCAGAAGCACTGCTGACACTTGGTCAGCAGCTTAGCTGATTGTATTTCCCAGCTGTTGAAGGACAGCAGGACCACAGCATGCTCTGGTTTCTCTTCTAACTCGTCAGTTTGTGGCTTTTTCCTTTTTGTCTTATATTTAGTCGTCATAGTATGTAGGTGGCAAGTGAAGAGCACTCTTACGTTTGCTCCCTGTGTATATGAGAGATTGGGATTTCTTCTTCCTGGCACTTGCAAAAGAAGTGTTGTCATCCTCAGTCAGGGAGAGGTAGGAAGCGATGCTTTCCCTCAGGCCATAGCTGAGGCAAGAGTCATCCATTGCTGCCAGGGTGCTTTTGGTATCTTCAGTCACCTCCAGCCTTTAAAATAACAAAGTTTTGTTACCATTTCAGCTACTTGGACTGAGCCTCTTGGGATAATATGAGCAGTTTTTAAACCTAATAAAGTTATTTTTGTTGTATAAAAACATTTTAGCCTCATAAATCACTGAGCATTTCTGTCACTTAGCATTTCTCAAAAAAAGAGTACAACAGTAATATCTAAATATTTTTTGGCACTTGAAAAGGAAGTATCATCTATATTCTCTTCTTAATCTGTAGGAAAAATGACCTCAATACTGCAGAAAATTTTCTTGCCTTCATAAGCATATGAATGTTTTGTGAAGGAAGAGTATTGAAGGGAAATTTACCCTTCAAAAGTAAAAAGGTGCTTTTGTTTCTGAGGGTGGTTGTTTCCCCAGCTTCTGAAACCTGACCTACTTTCTCTTGTGGCAGTGGTGATATTAGAAATCTCATGAACTGGGCTGTGTGTTGAGAGAGCACAACAGGAAAGGTTTATTCTTGGACAATGTGTCCATTGCACCTGTGCTGCTTCCTGGGTGTGTGAAAAGGGGGAGCTCACCTGTGAGCCACTGCACATCCGTGGGGATGGACCAGCACTGGTGGGTGTCACTGGCCTTTGTGGCCCTGCTCTTACTCCTGCCCCTTGCTGAAAGGACTCAGGAGACCCAAAGGGACTGAGCCCACTGATAGCTGGATGGGAGAAAGGACTGAATGCTAGCTACACTTTCTTTCAAAATTAAACCTAGATTATCAATTAGTGAGCTGGGCATTTAGTTTTCATGGGCTAGCTTGATGTCAGATTGTCCAAGCTTTAAAACTGCTTTCAGGAGAAGGAAATAAATAGCTATGTCTTCTGTGTTGCAAGCACAAATATGTGCATGGCTGGGAAACACCCCTGTTGTTTCTGGCAGCCTGTGCTGAATGTGGTACCTGTGAATGTTTCTCCAGCTGAAATTTTTATTCCGCATCACCACAGGAGGAACTGGATTCGTCACAGTGTTGTTGTTAGTGCACTGGGTGAGACAAGGTGTTGTAAGGACACAGCAGAGACCATCAGCAACTTCTGAACAGGAAAATGAATACACAGTTAATCTTTGCTTACTGTTTTCTTTCCCTGGTGCATGCTCAAATAAACAATTTTGGACTCAGCAATAGCAGTCAAAAATTGTGTGTTCTCTGCAAGGACACAGTAACACAGGCTTAATTTTTCCCTTTCCTCATACCTTTGCATTTTAATTTTTCATTGGGTATAATTCATAAAGTACAAGTAAGGAACTGAGACACAATAAGACAAATTACTTGCTCAGAGACTAGAAGGAATTTTGTGACAGAGCAGAAACTTAAACCAAATTTTTCTGAGCCCTCTGTGAGTTCTGCTTTGCTTCCTACTGTCTCAGCCATGCAAACAGAATGTAAAAAAAAATCAGATTGGATTGTGTGCATACCTATTCTTCTGGCTGTGGAGTGAATTGAGGTTCAAATGTTAACTTCTTCAATGTTTCTGTGCTCTACACTCTTCTTGCTCCACTAGGAGCATCACAGATAATCTTCTGCCCAAGTAGAGAACATCATGGCTAAACGCTAGTGTTCTCAGACTCTGAGTCTTATTTCAGAATGAAATTCTGTATCTTCTCGAGGTGAGGGAAGGTGTAGACCTAAATCTGTCTCCTCTTACACTTATAACTCAAGTTCAATTGTTAATTGTTACAAGTTTTGGGTTCTGCCCCAGCACAGATTTTAGGCTTCAATTTTTTTCTTCTTTCTAAATGGGGAAAAGTGTCAACTAGCTAACATGCAAATACATATATATCTCCTGTCCAAATTCTTACTCTTCTTTTTATATCATTGGACGTGAAAATTTCATTTGCTTGTTTTGAATGCGAATGACTTTTCTCCTCAGCTTGTCAGTGGTCATCACATGTTTTATTTTACCTGTGAAATACTTAGTTACAGTAACTTCACACTTTTAAAATCACAGAGTACCTATTGCTTGTTAAAGTACAGAACCTGTTGTTCTCTTGTAACTTTCAGGCAATTAAGTTTTTTGCAATTTCCTTCCTCATTTTCGAATGTTCTCACTATGATGCATGGCAAGTGCAGCCACTTAATTATGTCACTAGTCAAGTTACCTTTCTGACACAGGTTAAATTGCCATAAATCTGGAAAACTGTCATTGGAAAAGGTGTCATCCACTGGAGTGATATCAGTAACAGTGACAGCTGACTGCAGTTGAGCTAACAGCTTGAGCCTCTTGATATGAGTACTGCTGATAGCTGTAGTGATTCTATAAAGAAATGTGAATAGAGAGCCTGGTGTTTCATGCTCTGAAGCTATCTGCCTGCCTAAAAGGCAAATAAATGAATGGCAGAGATCTCCATGTTGGCAAACAGTCAGGCAGGAGCTGCAATCTGTCTCTGGAGCCCAGAACTATGTGTACATGGCTTCTGTACAGCTGAACACTTTTGTAAGGTCACACTTTGACTTTAGTTGTGCTCTGAGAGGGGCTGGGCATCCCTGGCCTGTGCTGGCCACCAAACTGAATTTGGAAGTTCTCTATGGAACCGCTAGACCCTGGTGTCTGGCTCAAGCAGTGTTATTGTCATGGCCATGAAATACCCTACACGATATCATACAAAACATTGATACAGACAGAACCTATCTGACCTTATTTAGCTGAGCTCATGTATTGATTTCAGTTACACTGTTAAGGGCAGCATATTTTTACTTAGGATGAAAAATAAAGTAAAATATATAAACCAAAACTTTTTCCATTGCCTGTTCTGCGCAGTATTTTCAAGTCTTGGACATAGGCAAAACTTTTTGTTCTGGACATTTGATAGATAATTTTACTTTGATAGATAGTTTATCTATTATTTGATAGAAAAAAAATATGTTTTTCTGACTTATTTTTACCTGAGTAGTGATTGACAAGGTCTTCGAGGCACTGGAAGGTTTGCCGTGGGGAGATGTAATACCAGTTATTTGGGAGGCGGAAGATCCTGTAATGTTTCACTTGCCTGTGCCTCACTGACAAGGAATATAACCCTGGAGACAGAGAAGGAACAATTACACCAAAGAAGGGCTGCAGCTCTGGTTGGGTATCTGTAGCAGAACAGAGTATCTCTAAGGTCTGTAACTGATGCCATTACTCAAAACATCTCAGAAATAGCTGAAAAAAACCTGAGTGGCCATCTTATATAGTACTTATACTTTATATATATATACAAATATTATAAAGGATACAACATGACTCAAGATTTTGGTTAAATTTAAATTTCTGGTGTGCCTTTCCTTTATTATTGCTGGCATGGGATCTTTTGAAATGCTGTAAAAGAAATAGGCCTTTACAGAAGTTGTTTGCCTTCCACTGAATAGGGAGATCAGATTCACAGGCTGGTATTCTGATTTAGGCAACTTCAAGTAATGTATTAGCTGAGACCTGATAATGCAGTCATGGCAGGAGATGGCCACTTGGAATTTTCTGTTTCTTTGTGAAGAACTGTTCTGTAGCATTTATTGCCAAGGACTGAATGCCAATCCTAAATTTCCTTGAATTTATTACAGATATTTAGAAAGTAATTGGCCTGTGGTATGCAAGAGGTCAGAATAGATGATGTATTATTCCCTCTTATCTGTAGTAACATGATGTTAGAATGTGTTCTGGTGCTTGAGAAAAGGAAGATAGCATGTTGACATGGGAAATTTGTTGAGCCTGGAGAAGACTGAGGGGAGACCTTATGGCTGTGTTCAGTTTCCTCACGAGGGGCAGCAGAGGAGCAGGCACTGATTTTTTGTCTCTGGTGACCAGTGGCAGGACCCAAGGAAATGGCCTGAAGTTGTTTCAGGAAGGTTTAGGTTGGATATCAGGAAAATGTTCTTCACCCAGAGGGTGGCCTAGCACTGAACAGACTCTCCAGGGCAGTGGTCACAGCACCAAGCCTGACAGAGCTCAAGAAATGTTTGGACAATGCTGTCAGGCATGTGGTGCGATTCTTGGAGTGGTCCTGTGCAGGGCCAGGGGTTGGACTCAGTGATCCCTGGAGGTTTCTTCCAACCCAGGACATTCTATGATTCTGTTTCTATGTCCCCATTGAAGAAAATAAAAGTATAAAGTTGATACAGTATAATTCCCATGTAGTAAAATAAAGAAAATAAAATCAAATGCCAGTCATTTTTAAAAATAAGTAGAAGATCTCCCTCGTTTATATAATTAGCACACTTATCCGCCACCCCCACTACTTGGTGTGCATTTTACAAGTTCTTGAATCAATCTTTTGTGGACCAAGGCAAAGCTGTGACTTTTCCTTCATTCAAAGTCCCACTGCCTCATAAGGTTTGCATGCAACCAAAGTAAATAATAGTGTTTAAACAACTGTGTCTTGTTTGTGCTGATGCCCGTGGAACTTTCCATGGCCATCAATAACCCTGTTTCCAGTAGGTAACTGGTAAAGGCTGGCACACTGCACTGGGTGCCTTCCCATTATGCATCTTTTCTGCTTTTGGACTGATCCATGTGAAGCAGGACAGGGAGTGAATTAAAGAACTGTAAAACTCTTAATGACTGAGATCAAGAGGGAAAAAGTCTTTATGGCCTCACCTTTCCTGGTTTCACTCTCTCTGATCATGAAGGAACCGACCTTGGTGTTGGGTAACTGTAGAAGTTCCTCTGCTTTTTCTCTTCCCAAGCCTTCAAATAACCAGCTGTGAAGCAGGAAAAAACAAATTCTGAAATTTGGACACCACTGAAACAATGAGCAGCATGTGGCTGTGAAAGTGCTGCAATAGCCAGGAAAAGTGACTGTAAAAATAACACGGTGGCTTTCCATAGTTATTCTCTCAACCATGTTCAGGCATATTTCCCCAGTTTGTGGAGAAATTTTTGTTGGTTTTGAGTTCCATTAACCTTTGTGAGGTTAAGAAAAGGTTTGGACTTACTAGGGAAAACAGAACTTTTTGAGCTGCTTTGATCTGTATTGCTGGGGACAGATTCATGTGGTATATTAATCACATCTGAGGCATTAGTTAAATCTCTCTTTTTCATTTAAACCACTTTTGTTAACCCCAAATTGTATCATAAATAAGCCCCAAATACATTACAATTATTTTGCTTCTACTAGGGAGCAGTCCACCCATTTAAGTTAATGGGCTTTGTGGATAAGGAAAAGTGGAATTAGTCCTACAGATTTTCACCATAACTTGGTGCAGTGCCATGTTTTGCCACAGCAAGTGTCTCACCAGGCATCTGGGCTTGCTCAGCTGTTCTAGAGTTACTGGAATTCTGTTTTAAAGTTGTTCTCATGTATTTGATCCTGTCTGCTGTCATTGAAGTTTCAGACAGTAGCTTCCATTACCCCACATCTGTTCCCTGCCTTTAGGACAGCATCGCTGTTTCAGGAGGATGTGAAAACATGTTAAAATTTAAGCACTTGAATAGTTCACAGTGACATTCACAGTTCATATCCTTAAAATTAAACAGGTATTAAAACATATGCCAGAAAATTTTTAACTGTGTTGTTTAATGCCTTTTTGTTTTTCCTGAGTGGTGTCTATGGCAACAAGAAATGTCTGAAATTTCCTTAGTTCTTTCAGTGAGAAAGTTTACATACTTGAATGGCTTATTAGCATTTCTATTTTTTCTTTTTGGCCTATTTTCCATGAGCAAACCTAGCTAAAATTTTACTCTATGTAAATATTAAAAATCCATTTTAAATAGGCCCACATCATCAATTTCTTTAAGTTAGAGATCAGTCCATGCAACAGATGTATATTAAATATCTTATATGTGATTTGAGGTGGTTTTGGCTCTTTCCAGCTTTTAAAAGAAGGATTTTCCTTTTCACTTAGTCTAAATTTATATGTGGATTTGAGGTTCTCAGTTTTCAAAAGATATATTTTAGACTGTCAATAAATAAAATTTCTGTCTGTCAAGTCACTATTGGCATTATTTGGACTGTGACTCTGAATAATCAGAGGAGAATACGTAAAAATGTGGTGAAAGGCTATGGAAATGCATTTACTTACCCGTGATAAACCTTTGCTACATATTTTCCTGGAATATAGTTTTCTCGGCCTGTTGTGAGGGAATGGACTCTCCACCAGCCTCCTTCACTGTGTGAAAGCAAGAGAAGGGATATTTTCAGATGTGTTTTCAGAGCTTCTCATCATTTGGAAGTTAGTGAAGATAGACAGATTAGCCTGAAACCTTCTGTGTGTGCTTCTGAAAGTATATATTCAGAAAGGAACCTCGTTTGGTTTCATTTAGAGTAGTTCCATTTCTAAACCTACTTGAGAATTAAATTTGGACACAGAAATAAGCTGAATTTGTTCCATTTAAATTATGTGAGTAATAAAATATTTTTCTGTAGTTGAAAGAGGAAGGATAAATTCTCAGTGGTTAAACCATGCTGTGCTCTGCCTTCCCACAGCTAGGCTTGTACTGGTGTCCAAGATATTCGGTTTACAGCTGAGTGTGTTGTGTCTGGACAGCCCTGTAACACCAGGGCTGAGGTTCCTGGGAAATGGAGCCTGTCTGCTTGGGAACAGGCTGTCAGTCCAACAGAACCTGGTTTGTGGTTTGCTCTTTTCCTTGTCTTCCATGAGCTGCAGACCAGACTCAAATAAAATAGACCTTATAACTGAAGCTGCAGGCATATGTCTTTTCCCCAATATATCTTAAGTTACTGCTGTGATGCCTGGATTGTGGCTTTGACTCTTGAATCCCTTCAGAAATACAGGGTACCAAGAATTTTCACAGGGATGCTGCAGAACTTTAGTTGTACTACAAGGATACTGATGACTGATGGGTTCTCTGCACCTTCACTTTAACAGTTTGAATCCAAATAACTGTGTCTTGTGTTTGAATGCTGTTTTTGTGGATGTTCATATAAATGCTCCCAAAACAATGTCTAGGCTGCAGATCAGAGTCTCAGTGTGTGTCAGAACAGCTGTGTTGAAATCACTTAGGTTAAATGTTATGAGTTATAGCTGCTGGGACCATGGTCCAGAATGTCTGTGCTGAGGGAAGAAGGGAGATATCTACTGCTGGAAATTTCAGGGCCCCAAAAAGTTTTGGGTTTGGTTTTCCAGATGAAATGCATTTATCTATAAGAATTTTAGGTTATTTTGGTCCTTTCCCCCTCCCCAGAACTCTCCTAGACAGAACCAAGAATTGCAATAAGAAAAAAACAAAAACAAAACTGAGAGATTCGTCATCTCTCTCCCTCCAAACTTTAATATTACTAACACTGAAAAATCCCTATGATGTATAAAAATCCCAAAGCAGTACATCTCTCCTGGGGCATGAGCTACAGAAATTATGTAGATTGGGGTGAATCTTGGAGGACATTTGGTTTGACTACTGCCATCCAAATGTGGTTCATCTGGTAATGAAGGGTGCCTGCCCAGTGTGGAGAGTGAGGAACTGTGCCAGTGGTGCTTATATAGTTCTGCCAACCCAGAGTAGTCACAAATATCTGTGAGGAGTTGCATTTCCTGTGGAGGTTCCATATGTCCTGCTCCTGGCAGGGTTGGTGGGCCTGATTGCCACTACACATCACTACTTTGGCAGAAGGCTGAAAAGCTGCTGTTGTAAAATCAGTACATGCTGACTCCTCATCACTTGTGCTCTGTCATGCAATGCTACTCTTCCTTTTTATTGTATTTTACTTCTTTGAATGATTTTGGGGAAAGAATTACAGCTTATGAGCAGAAAAGGCTGCAGGCAAGCAATTCCTACTGACATTGGCACATACCCGAGCAGGGGAGGACAGGTCCTTCATCAGGGCACTGTGGTTTGCATAGAGCATTGGACTGTCTTGTCTTCTGTGAGCAAGCTCATGATTCAAAATAAGAAGAGGAAAATTCCCATCAAGGCTTGCCTTGGATGTAATTTATCCATCAGGAGAAGCCCTTGATGACTGTACAACAGACAAACATGTCAAAAACTTCTGCTGCCAAAGGCTATTCTTTTAGAAGTTGTTCCTGCAGTAGATTGTACTTTGGAGCACACATACATGTAATTTCCATTCATATGAGGGCCTGTAGCTGATGGAATCTGAGAGTGAGACTTTAAGCTGAAATTTCCAAGCTAAAGCACTTGTTGTAGCATGTCATGTATGTTCTGCAAACTGCAGCAGGGTTTATACTGCTAGAAGCTAGCAGAGAGGAATCCCCCTGGTTTAGAGGAGCTCTCCATCAGCAGAAAATTTATATGGTGGTATTGTCTGAGTCTGGGGAACCTTAGCTCCAGGGAGGCAGAAAAAACATTGTCAGCAGAACATAAGTGCAGCCATTCTGGGTCAGACCAAAGGTCCACAAAGGCCTGTGTCTTGTGACTGACAAAGGCCCCTGCAGGTCATGGTGGGCTGGAGAAGAGTCTGGGAATTCATCAGTCATCTGTGATGCTTCTCTTGAGTACTCTCCTACAGCCATTTGACCATCTGGTGGAGAATTTTTTAAAATTATTTTAGAAGTCCTCCAAGGATTCCTCTGCTATTAATGAATCTGGTCTCCCATTGAATCCATCTGCTCGACCAGCCACAAAAATGAAATCTTTTACTTCATTTTGAGCAATGCAAATAGTGGCTGTGGGGCAGAGTAACTTCTAAGAGGTGTGCAGGTACAAGCTGTGCCTAGAAGAACATCAGGACTTTCCATTTTTCTGGATGTGTGCTCTTCTTGTGTCTGGCAATACTGCACTATCCTCAAGGTCAGTCTGAACTAGTGCTCTTTAACCTCCTTACTTCTGGGGCTGCTGAACTGGCTGAGAAATCTCTTTTTTTCCTCACTAAGAAAATGCAGAATTGATTAAAAAATAGAAAAAATAAATACTCCCCCCAACTTTTTATTTAATTTTTTTAAGTTTGCCTTAAACGGGTATGAAATTATAAGACTTAATAATAATGGAGCTGTTAGATTACAAAGGGTGAGAGACAAAATGACAGACACACTTGACATGAAGAAATTCAGAATTATTTTTCTATGTGGCTCAAACTATTTTGGCTCTTACTCTGTTTTGCATTACATTTGGGGAACACTTTCTCATAATCATTTTTCAAAGCAGAGTTGTTCTGAATCTTATTTTAGAATAGAGTCTGGATCCATGTTGAGAAACCTAAGAGAAATCTATGGATCAAAGGACAATCTATAATCCCAAATCCTTAAACTACATGGAAATTTACACTCTGGCTAAGCATCCTTCCTTGAAAATTCTGAACTCAGTTCATTTTGCTGAACTGCATCCAGTTGGGCCAGGTACATAAAACAGAGCTTCGCTTCAGTTGTAATAAAACCTAATTTAAAAATAAATTGATCAACTTACTCTGATAGCACACGTAGTTTTTCTCCTACGTGAAATATAGGTTGGCTTATGTCTGCTGAAGGATAGTCATAGAGAACAGCAAGGAAGTCACTCTCCTGACCTGTTAAAGGAGAAAGAAAAGTAATTTAAAACAAAGGTAGGGCTCTGGGACAAAAATGTATTTTTCCTTAAGTATGATAGATTTTATGTAGTAGGCCAAATGGGGAAGAAAAGAAATCTCTGAAATGTCACTTAATAAACATAAGGAGCTAAAGAAGAAGCTATAGATTTACAAGAAGACTGTGAAGATACTAGAAATTTAAAAAGTCATGTGGTTAATTGTAAGAAACTAAATTTAGACCACTTTTTCTAGCAATTACCATATTTAAAGGACATATTCAGTTTGAAACTAAAATAATTAGTAATTATATATAGTATTAGGAAATAACCCAGTTTGGTTAATGCCACTGTCTCTAAATGCCTTCAGCTACATTTTGTAGCATTTTATTTAAGAAGAGGAAGATTCATGTTGAATTTTTTCATAATTTTACAGCACTGATAATTGTATGACATTAGTTTAGATCAAAGTCAATGAGAGCATGGCCATTATTGACCATTTCCATCACTTTCTAAAAGAGCTTGTGATCAGCCACTGCTCTTTGTCTCACCATTGCACAGAGACTGCACAAGAGCTTCAAACAGGCACAGGGGTGTTTAAGCTGAAACCATTGTACAATGGCAATTTGCAGAGCTGGGGTCAGAAAAGAGATGAGAAGACCTTTTACATGAGCTGGGATGAATCTGGGACTTGCACCCTGTTTAGGGCATGCTGAGACTCCTGGGTTTCTGAAGGATGGAGCACTTTACACAAGACTGGGACTATCAAACATGAAATACTTCTCATCCTGCTGGACTCTGTGGTGCCCAGTAAATGCTGACAGCTGGGAGATCCAGAAATGTGTCATGCTGGGTGTTTTGAGCTCTTTGTCACAAGTTTTGGTAAAAGGGATCGTGCCATACACTGCCTGCATTTTTCCTGGAAGCATTCCTCCCCTCTGCACATCTCAGTACCCTCCACAATCTCACAGGAGACAGAGCATCCCTCTGCCTCCACCAGGATCAGCACCCTGCTCCTTAGGAACATCATCTAGCACTACATTTGCAGAGGTTGTTTGATCTCCACACTGCACACACTCTGTGCAGCCCAACATGTGCAAAAATGGGTGTGAATTCAGGGTAGGAAGTAAAGAAATTAGAGATATAGGAACACTTCTGTATCTTTTCTCATTTAATATAGATTTGTTGCCAGCTTCTCTTTAAGGAAGACAGCTTTTGAAGGAAACCTAGGTGCAGCACCCTGAATGAATGTTCTGTGTTTTTAGCTATGTGGCTTGGGGCCTTAGAAACAACTCACAGAGATAATGGTAAAAAGCTGAAGAAAACATGAAGAAAAGAAACACAACAGGTTACCCACAGAAGCTGTGGTTGCCCCATCCCTGGAAATGTTCAAGGCCAGGTTAGATGGGTCTGAGAAACTTGATCTAATGGATGGCATCCCTGCCCATGGCAGTGAGAATGGTATTAGATGATCTTTAAGATCCCTTCCAACCTAAATCATTTTAGAATTATTTTGAGAGTGTGTTTAGAATTGGTATTGCCATGATTTTCTTAGTTGACTAGTGTCACTGAATTAAACAGAACTAGTCCAGTACAGCCAACCACTGTGATTAGTCTAAAATAACTTATTACACACTTAGTTCAACCCTAGTGAAGAAATTCTGTGCTAAACCTTTGATGGTTTCCTTGTTCTCTGCGGAAAATCTAGTGGCGCCTTCCTGTCTGTGAAGCTACTTAGTACCTGAGGCTAGTAACACCTAAGCATTGGCACTGAGCCTTTTTTGAGAAAACAAAAGCTTTACCTAGAACTACTAGAAAAAATACAGCCCAGAAGGTGCATTTTAAAAATAGCAAAGTGGGGATAAAATGCCATCACTTAATTTCTCGTTGCAGGTTATAAAACATCATGTAATGCTGCATTGAATATAATTATTTTTAGCTTAAGGACAATGATTTTAGCGATGCCTTTTTAAAAAATTAGGGTGTTTATTTTTAAATATTCTGCTTCTATAGTGAAATAGTGAAAAACAAGTGCTTTTCTGCCCTCCTTCCTTGTGCATTGGTCATTTGCATTCCGTTATGCACTGTGGGGTAGCTGACTTTTTGTCTACTCTAGCAAGACCTGTGTTACCTTGCTTACACTTTCATATTTATATTAATTTTTGTTTCAATTCTGCATGTTAATTTGCAGTTCTGTAAAGGAAGGAATATATCAGAGGGTTATCCTCCACATCCATGCAAATGTTACCTCTTAAACTACATTCAGTTATATTAAAGTGTAAGGAGAGGAATGAACCCCCTCATTCTTCACTTTATTTTGATTGGTATTTAAGTCAAACCTGGGATTTTTGGTCATGGAAAATACCCCACCACACTGTACAACTTTTCACAGAACCATACCAGCTCCTTACAAACACAGAAGCCTGGAAACAGGAACTAAACAAGTTATGCACTTTCTCCACACGTAAATTGCACAGTGATCTAATAGATTTAATCTGACGAGGTCTTTCAAAATGTAAAAGAAAAAAGATTTGCCTGAGTTTATCTAACATAAACTCTCCTCCACAGTGCCAGTGTAGGTCACATCTGAAATGGAACAACTCAAAAGTTAGAGTGGAAAGATCGAAGCACAACCATTTCCACTGCATCAGGTGTTAATTCTGGGTGGTTTTTAGGAGTAGGAAATGAATGTGAAATACGTGCTAATTTTAGATGCCTTCACACCCGCATGTCTTGCAGTGTGAAACTGAATATTGCATACTTAGACTTATTCATTGGGAATGGACTGTGAAGCATTATTAGAGTGGGAAGAGCATCGGCAGAGCATCCAGATCCAGCTCATTGCCCTCAAAAATCTGCTGTGCTGTGCACTGGCATGGTCCATGTCTGGAGTGGGAATGAACTGTTTGGAGTTCAGCTACATGCATCATCCAGCTTTACTGGCCAGCAGAATATTGATTTATGGCATGGGATGCACCAGAGAGGGTGAAGGAGGGCACTCATGTGTGTCTGGGAGACTGTGCAGCACCACAAGGTGTGGCTGCAGAGTCACACTTTGGTACCCAAGATAGATCTAAACCAGCCAGCTTGGGAACTGAGACTTGTGCAGCTGCAGCCCAAAAGGATTAATCCTTTATTCATGGTCCCAAAAGAGGACACACAGGGGCTCACAACCCTCGATGATCCCTTGCTGCTTTGCTTACTCTGTTGTCAGTCCCTGCACTGTGCCAGGAATGCCTGTACAGTGTGTGGGCAGATGGGGTGCAGTTATCTTCAGGGTCCAAATGCCTCCTTGGGAAATGCAGCTCATGCACTGTTCCCTTTCTCAGGGCCAAGACTGGCACACTGCTGGTGAGGAAAGCACAAGGTTTTGTTCTCAGTGGAAATTTCAGGCAGCACAAGGGGCTCATAGAGGCCTGATGAACACAGCAGATAAGTCTGCAGACTGTAGTTATCTATTTTCTTTCCCCTTTTTGTTGGAAACTCTTTCCTTTCATTCTTGCCCTTCTGTTTCAGTCCTTCATTTTATTCAGTCTCACTGAAATGAGCTAGTGTCAAACCTACTTCTCCTAATAACTATTTCAACTACTGAAAGTCCATGGATTGGATCCTCCATCTCAGTTAAATCAAGTCTGTTACTGGCCTGCTGGAAATCTATGCTTTGTGATGTGATTTGGAGTTTGATCTGCTCAGAAGGCAGATACAAACTCACTGGATGAACCCCAACACACACTTTAGTACCAGGTTAATTTTTAGAAGTCTTTTTTCATTGGATTTGGATGACAGCACTGATGTTTGTAACTTTCATTAGCAACATCTAAGCCATTATGAAAGATGCTGGTCTGACCCAGGGATAGATGGATCCAAGGAGCTATTCAGGCTGATAAATCCTAGAATCGTACAATAGTTTAAGTTGGAAGGGACCTTTAGAGGTCATTTAGTCCAACCCTCTGAAATGAGTGGGGACACCTTAAACAGGATTGAGTTGCTCAGAGTTCTGGCCACACTGACCTTGAAAGTTCCTAGAGATGGGGAATCTACCACCTCTCTGGGCAACCTGGTTTAGTGTTGCACCACACCCATTATAAAAAAAAATCTCCCTTATATCTAGTCTAACTCTACCCTATCTTAGCTTAAAACCATTATCCTTTGTTGTATCACAACAAGCCCTACTAAAAACTCCATGCCCATCTTTCTTGCAAGCCCTCTTTAAGTATTGAGAACTGCAATAAGGTCTCCCTGGAGCCTTCTCTTCTCCAGGCTGAATGAGCCCAGCTCTCTCAACCTTTTTTTATAAGAGAGGTGTTCCATCACTGATCGTTTTTGTGACAACCCCCCTGCCTTTGGATGATTAAACATGGGTATCTATTGCAATTTCAGCTGTGAGAGTGTCTTAAATATCCCTACAGCCTTGGCAGGTGCCACTGCAACTACAGGAGATTTTTCTCTCCTCAGGTGGTAGCAGAAGAGGAAGAGAAGAGGGTGTTAGCCCTCAGGTAGGGCTAACAACACCCCCTTCTAGATGTGCTAGGTGTGTAGGAAAGTTCAGGAAGATTGAGTCCTGAATTCCTAAATAGATATTTTCCCCTTGTAACTGCTGTGCTATTGCAGAGATATCTTTTAGGGGTGTGTTCTATTTCCATCACAGAAAGGGTTGCAGTTGTTTTTAGCCCTGCTAAATCATGACTTTTAGCATGTGTAGGACCAGTACAAACTTGCTCACAGCCATGGCCTGCTCATCAGCAAGGTCCTGCTTTGAGTGAGTGCATGACTCTGTTTTGGTGTTTAAATGTGGTATTTGTATTAGCAGTTGTTGGGAATATCAGCATAAAGTACTCTTCTTCACAAAACAAAAAAAAAATAAGCAATATGCTGAGTAGTTTTTGGTGTCTGCTATGTTAGGACCTAGGGCTGCAAGGCTGCCCATCTCAGTGAGTTCCTAGCCATACTAAGAACAGGGCTGGGTTTCCTTGCAGCAAAAATGAAAGCAGGCTGATTCCCTATCTTTATAATAATTCGTGGCCCAACTGGAAAATCTTTCGTAGAAAAACTCCAAAATTAAAAACAAAACTACTAAAGAAACCCCACCCCAAACCCAAAGGAAAAAACCCAAAAATGCTTTCTCCTCTTCACCTTTGGGGAGTGATTTATTGCAGCTCCTGCACAGCTGCCTGTATTAGTGACCATGAGGGCTGAGGCTCTACTGGCTCTCCACCCACACACTCACAGTTTGCAGTAGCTTATCACCAATCCCTCTTTCTTTCCCCCTCAAATGCATGACCTCTACCAGCCTACAGAGGAGGCAGGGAGGGATTTGCAACCTGGTTTATTCACGTGTGGACACAGAGGACAGATGTGTTGTATTCTTTGGCAGCTTGCTCTGTGAAACTTGTATTCCTCTATAGCCTTAATGGATAAATGGATAAATCTGGTGGCAGGTTGGCTGTGTGCTACTTTTATTGCAATTATCTGACTGTAGATGGACATGAGGTTCAATGCAATACATCGTCAAAACTTTTAACCTTAAATGAAGGAACTCCAAATTTCAAGAATAAATTTGTATAAAATATCACATGCAATTATGTCAAATACAGCTTTCCCGGTTTCTGAACGAGTGTTTCAGTGCTTTCTGATTTGGAAGGAACGTCTTTCAAGGAGCACCAGCAAATAATATGTTTAACATTTGGGGTTTTTAATTAAAGTGCTTCTTGGAAAACGAGCTAAAACGTAGCTAAATATAAGCACTGTCTGGTGGATGCCCTCCTTCTCCCACAGCAGCCATGAACTTGCCTGCTCTTGTCAGGTGGGTGAAGGAAGACACATGGCTGAGTCTATCATATCATCAACATCTTTTTCTCTTGAAAGGAACGAAATGAGTGCTCACCCGTTTGGCTCGGCATGTTTGTTTCCTCAGATGCTCTTGGAGTTTTCACAGCATTTCCCATTGTGCTTGCTAATTCTGTCCAAGTTCTTCGGAACTAAATCAAAGCAGACATTGAAATGTAACATCACAGTAACACCTGCTGTGCCAACAGACGAGAAATGACCTAGTTTGGGCGTCTCCAAACGTACAGTTTTGCTTTTGAGAACTCTGGTGTCAAATTCATGCAAGAGTTTTACATACTTGCTAAACTCTCACCACTTATGTGCTTTTATCAGGGGAATAGCAGAAAACCACAGCTAGGGAAGTTGCTCAGAAGAACATGATGTAGTAAAAGTTTCCATGACCAGTACCTCATCACAATAGGAAGTAACAGCAGAGCTGTGCCAATATGGGCATTTCATATACAAAATGATTTTTCAGCGTTTGGGGTTCTGAGGCTACAAAGGATGTAATTAGACTGGTGTCCCTGCTTTTCAGTGCTGTGTGTATATTATGTTGGTTTACTACTGAACACAAAGAACACAGCTTGGTAGGTTTGGGCTTTTTTCTGATGCCATTGTGCCCTCAGCAAATGTGGGCAATTTTTTTTTAAGAAACACCTTGCATAAAAAAATGATTGATCTCAAATCAGTCCTCCTGCACAAAGCCACCGGTACAAATTCTTCAGATACCTGTCTTAAAAAGTTCTGATGGATGTACAAGAAGCAACATCAGACAATTGTGGAACTAAATACTGTGAGAGGAACTGTTCCTTCTCATAGCTTTGCTGCAGCCATCCTAATTCTCTCTGGCAGAGGACAGAGAGATAAATATTTTGAATGTGGAATGTGTATCATGCTATGGTATATCTTCAGAGGCAGAAGACAAAAAGCTGTATCTATTTTAAAACTGTACATTAATGCATAATAACGTCACCAGCTGATGGGTAATTATTTTTTTAAAATATATTTCTGTCTGTTGCCCTGTGAAAATGATAACAGCATCTCTATCAGCATTGTGTGAGTATTCTGCATCTTGTGGCCTTTTCTAGCTTAAATATTTCAAAGATTATTAATTTTGGTGTGCTGCTCTTCACTTACACAGGCTAGAGCCTGATGAGGGTCAGGTAGAGGGATGTCCAATTTGAAAAACAGAACTGCTAACATCAGCAAGACTTTACTGCTAATTGTCTTTTGGAATAAGTTTGGCAGAATTTCAGTATGTTGATTAATACCATACATTTTTAACGGCTTACAGGCAGTTTAGGAAGACATCCTACAGAATAAAATGCCATTCAAAGGAAGGAAAATTCGTCCCTTATCAAATGCAAGGAGCTATGTGCTAGAACAGATGGTAGTGCACAGTTTGACTCCACCTCATCTGCTTTCCAAGCTTCTTAGTGTTGTTTCCAAAGGCTCTTTGCTAGAATTCTCTATTTCACTGGCCAAATGACACATTACCCCTTCACTTTATGCACTCAGAACTGGCTTGTGGCACATCTGGAGGGTGCAGCTGTGCCAATGTCTTCCTGACAAGCATCTGAAACTGACTTTCACAAGAACAAAAATGTGTTGCCTGATAGGAGAAGTCTAGAAGCTGCATTAAACAGCACCCTTAAATTTAAATAAGCTACTTGGGTATTCACATTTTTAAAAAAAGGTCTCTTGATAGAAAACAAACCAAAAAATCTTTCTCCATGTAAATGTACCTAAATTTCTAAACCTGAAACCAGAATTCACTTTGTCAGGCAATGTCTACTTTCAAGATCATAATTTTCTGATCTAATTATGAGTATTTTTATGCAAGACCCAAATTTAATTTGTTGAACAATTTCCTTATTTTTATTCCATAAAGAACAAGAGGTAAACCCGTAGGAGTAGTCATATTGCAGCCAGTATTTTGGCTACAGATATTATAGATGTTCATGGCTCATCTTCAAATTAGCCAGAAAAATTTCCTGGGCACGGCAATAGAGAGCTCAACAGGGCTGAAAATGTCAGCCAGGAGAGTGAGATAAATACTTGGACTGATAACCTCTGCTGAGCTCTGTGCTCTGGTGGATACATTTTTGCAGTAATTTAAAAGGGAAGCTCAAGTCTTCCTCAGCGTAGAGAATCTAAGCTGCAGGTTGCAAAAATGTTGTGCAGTTCCAGATAGAAGGCAAGAATGACAGCATAAACATGTTAAGTCCATCTATAATTTTGACACATGCAATTGATATTTAGATGAGAATTGTTTGAATTTTGCGTCCCAAAAATCTGGAAAAAAAAAATAAAATTAAGAGTCCTACCTCTAAGTACCACTTTATGTGGGGTTTTGGTATGTGAGGGCTGGAAAAGCAAGTCATCCTTCAAGTGTCAGGCTTGTGCAACAGTGGCCTTTTTTCTACTCCTGATTTCAGGTGTGCCTTGGTCTCTTTGGAAAGTGATATGTTGTATTTGTGCATGGTGGAAAGACTTCTGAAAATTTTACTGCAGGCTTTCAATCTTTCTAAAAGCACAGAACATTACACCAAGGCACTTGTATTTTTCAAGATGGTGTTTAAGGATCTAAACTCTAAATGCTGCTTTAGAAATACATGAAGTGTATGAAATGCTGCTTATACAACATTTGCAATTAAACCACAGTCAAGTCCAGAGGGATGAAACACTGGAAAAAAGGCAAGTTCCTACTTTGTATTTTTGCAGAGCACAGCCTGGTTCCCTTCTGCCATACCAGGCACCATTATTGTCAAAGGACCACTGAAGTCACCAGGGCATAAAGTGCAACTCCTTGTGGAAGAATCTGACTTGTGGAAAATGCAAACATTATAAAATACCTTCAGTGCAGTGAAGAGCGGTGACATCTTGGGCTTTGCCATCATTAGCGTGGCAATTTGCTGTTTCTCATTGCATTGTCCATGCTCTTTCACTACCATTGGTAGCATAAATTCATGAAAGGGACAGAGAGTTCAAGATGCTCTCCAGATTCATAATAGAAGTGCTCAGTAAAAATAAAAAAATGAAAAGCTCTGACCCTTGCTGTTGATTCACTTAACCAAAGTGGCGAAAAGGAAAATAAGACATCAGACTACATTTTGCTACTAAAGCCACTTCTCCTTATGCACATGGGCAGAGTAAAGGTTCCTATAGTCCAGTCAAAGGTGGTGGAGTGAATATTCTGAGGTATGACACACCTTCAGATGTTGAAAATGGGACATGGACATTTTGTTTGAAATAGGGCACGCAAAAATTGTTTCTACTTGTTTGATCGCAATGGCATATCACTGTTTCTAGAGTAAGAATGTACAAATTAGTTGTACTTCTAATGCAATGGTGTGCTTTACTCTTGAGTGATGGAACATGATGGCCTAAGTAGCTTGTGCTTGTGTTGTTGTCAGCACAATACAAATCCATTCCATCGCTGCATGATAAATTCTTGTGTGGTTTTCTGAAATTTTGAGACACTCTGCAAAATTAGACTTACTGGAAGCTTTCAAGATCTCATGAATTAATTATTTTCATTGATATCAATAGAATAACAGTAACAGTTTTATAGATTATAATCTGAAATAGCAAATTTGCTAAGGACAGTGCATCTCACTTGACCTTATTGAATCATAGAATAATTTGGGTTGGAAGGCACATTTAAAGACCAACCCTCCCTCCATAAGTGAGGACATTTGCAATTAAATCAGGTTGCTCAGAGCCCTGTCCAACTTGGCTTTGAATGCTTACAAGGAAGAGGCATTTAACACCTCTCTGGGCAACCTGTGTCTCACCCCCCTCATTGTAAAAACTTTGCTCTTTATGTCTGAACTTGATGACAGAGTTCAGGATTCAAGTAGAAGTGCCATCTTTCTATCACAGAAGCAGATAATTATGCCAGATCCAAAGAAAACAATTCACCTAGGATAATGTAGGAAGAAGTAAAGAGAAGTGATAGACTCTAAACTCACTGTGTCTCATCTACCCCAAACCCTGCGTGGAGTGCAGCTGCTGCTCAGCTCCGAGGAGCTGCTGGGAACCAAAATCTACCTGCAGCTCTCCTGCTCAGCAGCCACCTCCCCAGGCTTGCATGAAAGTTTGGTTTTAACAATTAAGATCACATTTGCAGTGTTCCAAGCATTGGTCCTTCCTCCTCTCCCCTCTCCACTTGTGCACACAGTGTCCAAGGAGAGGTGGTAATGTGGCTGTTTCCACACACAGCTAGTAGGGTTTAGGGGTCTTTGCTGCCAAAAGGAACATGAGGAAACATCCACAGTCCCAGATCTGCTTTGTGTCCTATTTATCAGAACTCTCATTAAATATGAATTCTTCACCTGTCAAGACTGGAATCCCAGTGACCTACTCTGTGTGACCCCAAAACCTGTGGTACAATTTTCCCCTTCTGTTCCTGTATGCAGCACATACATAAAGTTATAACTTCCTCTTGCAGAATTTGTTCTCTGAGAAAACGTGCTTCTGCAGCAGTTAAACAGCATGGAACATGAGAGAAATTCTGCTACTTCATGAGAACTTTTTCAAAGTTATATTTAATATGATTGAGAATTAGTTAGAATAAAGAAATTGAAGTATTAAGAGGAATAAAAATGCAATATAAGCACATGAATAAAGCCCTCCTACAAGGAATACTGTAATCTAGTAAAATTAGAACATTTATCATTCCTGAGATGCTATACCCAATTTTATTTTTGTTTCCTGATATTCACATCTATATTGCCAATGTTTTATAATTTAATTCTCAATAAAGTTAACAGGTAATGTCTGAATATCATTTAGCTTGAAAATGAAAGCACTGGCATCCTGTTTTTTTTCATGTGGGGAAAGAAAAAGCAAAATTACTTAGATTTCAGAAACTGTAATTTTTTTTGTGTGAATTTCCCTTAATTTGTCATTAATCAAAATGAACATCCTTTGAGCTTTAAGGCAGTTTGTGCACCTTTGCACTTAGAAAGAATAACATAATACTCTCATCAAAGTAATTCATAGACACATGCAAACATGAAACAGCACAGAAATATCACACTATGCACAATTCTAACACTTAGATTAAAAAGCCCACTAATCATTTTTTGGCTATAGTGAAGTGCAGTTTGCTTCAGCATAAGGTCCTAAGCATCTATCTTACTCTTAGGTTTCAGCAGAAATACTCCTTGTCCTATCTGTCTTTAGTACCACTCCTTATAAAAAGGATCAAGGCAGGCTCTTCTTTTTCTGCCTTTGGTGGTACTTGAAATCCACGGTCTGAATACTGCCATTGTTAATGAAACAGAACACCCTTGTACATAAATAAAATTGAAACATTTGGTCTCGTACGCAGATAATGTAAAATATATCACAGCAGAGTGGTTACCTTTAAATGCTAGGCATGGCATTCCAGGTTGCAGTATTTCTGAAAAAAGCCGTAGTCATAGTACTGCTCTCATGCTGCCAGCAAGGTTTAGCTGATCAAGTCGAGGAGCAGCCGGTCGAATGAGTGTGTTGTGAAGTTCACGCTGTCATGTAGAGCAGCATTTGCCAAACAGGCCACATACTTCCTCTCTGAGAAATAAGGAAGGCTCAAAGTGTTTGCAACAGATGAGGTTCCTGTTGCAAGTCACTACTGAAGGCACATTTTATCTATGGGCTGAGAAAAACAGGGAGGTTTTCAATGTATTGCATCAGGGCTGGTTTCAGCAGATATAAAAAATGAGAGGAATAACACAGTTTACATTACTTACACAAAAAGGGTTTATTTTTTTTTCTTCTTCTTCTGAATTTATTTATCCAGTAATGCTCATTCCTCAACTGTTTTCTTTTATGCAGTTTTGCTATTTTTTTCCTGACAGACAGGAAGAGGCACAAAACATTTTTTTCTCTCTTATTGAGTCTGAATAGGAATGCTTTGCTTTATGGTTCACTCTGTACCCCAAAGTACCTCTGTCTGCAAATGAAGCTTAAGATCAGCCATGAAGAAATATGGACTGAAAGTCAGTCTGTGAAGCCCATTTTCATATTAGTTGTAAAAAGTTCAGAAGCCTCAGGACCTTCCTCATCTCAGTGTCTGAGATGGAGAAACCAAGATACTGGCCTGTTAAATAACCTGAATAAAGGCCCTGAAGAATATTGTACTGTGGATATGAATATAGAAGTCAAAGGGATTTGTTAAGGTTTGCCCTTTGCATTTATAATCAAGATGGGATCTGAAAAACTCATATCCCTAACATAGAATAGGAAAATATAAAAAACCCTTGACAAACCCAAAGAAAAAATAACCCAACGAGCCCAAGCAGATTTCCTGCTTCACACCAGAGTAGCTGCAAGTAGGTGCTTATGTGGGAGCTGTTGTGTAACTGTTATTGAAACCAGGAAACAGTGATCAAATCTCCAGAGCTCTGCCAAAAATTGGTAATTTGGTAATTTCAGGAGAATATTCTTTCTCTTTGATGGGCTGTACCAGCAATCCTCAGTTTAAAAGGGACAGGAAAGCACTAGGGAAATTGATAAGCTAATCAGTCTGTAGCACAGCTCCATGGTTACCCTGGCCAGTTATATTTTGATTGTTCAGGACCTTCTTGCTTTCTTCTAAGGATGTGACATGCATGTCCATTAATGGCACTCACTGAACTGATGAACAGTGTCTCTGGAATTACTAAAATATCATGGATTGGGGGATGTGTGCATGTGGGAGTAGGCAGAGGCAGAGCCTTTTCCTGATCCTTCTCACCACCCTCTGCCCGAGGCTGTCTCTGATGGACTCTTGTGCCTTTACAAGAAGTAAGGTTGCATCCTAAGGTGCACTTGGGAATGGGACAGGTCTCAGACTGAGCAGGAGAGATTGGTCACACTTAAGGAGAAGCTGGACTTGCTTGATAGAATGTGATCTGCTGGGAACACAGTAAATCTCAGGCACTGTTTATATGGTGCTTGTAGAGGAACAGATGAGTTTGTAGTGGAGGGCAGTAGACAGAATTCTCCATTTCCATGTCATTTCTGCCTGTTGCTGGTGGCTGTCTGCTCTTGTGCAATGATGAGAGCTGATTTACCTTTTTGGTGCATTTAGCTAATACCTTGTTTCAAATAGGATAATTGATAAGGTAGTGTTAACATCTAAATGGAAGAAAGTGCTTATATGAATTAAGTGGGGCTTTATATGTCATCTTAGAAATATTCATATCCTGTTATTCAGGTCACTAACCTGACACAGACACTCTGTGAGTCACTTGTGAGAGGAACATTGTCCTTGCAGGGCTGCCTCTGATGTCAGCAAAGAGGGGTTTGCAAAGGCTGGCATATGAAAAAGAAATCTTCCTTTTTCAAAATGTTATTTTTGACATGAGAGAGAGAACTCATGCCTTCTCCCCATTTTTATATGGAAATTACAGTCTAGTAGACAATTACGGAGGGAAAAATGTTTCTTTCTCAGTCTCCCCTTCCATTGCTGGACTGACCTGACCATTCCCTGTTACATTCCCTGTGCTGGTGTTTGCCAGGTGCCTGCCAAATGTCTTAGCTGTGACAGAGACTCCCTGAGCTGCTCCCAAATCTTTCTATTTCTCCAGGCTCTTGAAGCCAGATTTCATTAAAACCTGGAAAAATGACATTTATGTCATCACACAGAGCCCTGAAACCTTGTTGTCTTGTAAGGACTTGTCACTATTTGATATTGGATACCTAAGGAAAAACAGTGAAGAACATTGGAAAACAACCCTGCAAGAAAGAAGCAAATAGGGTCCAAATTGAAAACAACTTCTGAAAATATTTTAAGTCCAGTCTTTTAAAGAATAATCTCCTACACCAATTTGGAAAGTGAGTCAGTGGTCCCTTAGGTGCAGCTTGCTTATTTTTATGGGGAGAAAAAATGGGATTTAAACAGTATCTTTAATCTGGCATTAACTGAAACTGAAGACACCCTCAAACAGAAATAAAGGGCTGTTGCCTGTCCACGGAGTGATTATCCTTAGGCACAGACTACCAAGGGGAAGGCTGCAGTATCTGTTTCTCTGTGTCTCTGAGCCCAGTTTAAATGCTTCATGCAAGACCAGGCTTTGTGAAACACAAGCCGTGTTTTAAGTGATAGGAAGCACTTGAGCTCAGCAGTCAGGAAATGGAAGAGCCCTGGCTATCCCGGAGGTCAAACCAGATGGTCTGACAGATACTTCTGGCTGGGAACTGTGTGCATCTGAGCCTGGAGAGTGCCTATTTTTAACAAATAAAATATTGCTGTGCAGCTGGCTCTTTTGGGAAAGTAGAATTCTCAGGACATTTCCTTGGTCTGACTGTTTGCATTAGATGTCTTTTGATCTCATTTTTGGGTGGTGTTACTCTAATTGCTGTTTGCATTGCATGGCTCACAGAAAGCCTGCTTTGGTTGCAGCCATCAGAGAAGCTGCATTCACTTGCAGGGAGTGCAAGTGTTCAGATAATGTGGCTCAAGAAAGAATTTCATTTTCATGTCAGTTTGGAAAAAACAAGAGGTCACGATGTGAGGAGAGGAAGCTGCATTTGGGTTTGCAGAGTGTTGGTGATAAAATCTAGTTCCAGTGACGTTTCTAATCATTAAATGTGTTCTGAATAATTTTTGAAAAAATTTGCAGAAGTGAGCTTCCAAGCAAAATGAGGAATTAAAAGACATTCATCACTGCAGCTTATATGGCAATTGTCTTTTCCAGATATGTTGTGAGACAAAGATACAGAGTACAGTGTGGTGGGTTGACTCTAGCTGGACCAGCTTCCCACTGGACTCCTCTGTCACTGCCCTTCTCAGCTGGCAGGGGAAAGAAAATAAAATGAAATTCTCATGGGTCAAGATAAATACAGGGAGAGATCACCCACTAGTTACCATCCCAGACAGGGAAATTAAACTAATTTATTTTAATTAGTTTAATTTATTACCAATTAAACAGAGCAGGATAATGAGAAGGAAAGCATGATTATGACCATCTGGGATTTTCCACTCTCACTCTTCCTTGCAATACTGCAATTATTTAATTTAGACTCCCTCACTACCAAAACGTGGCAACACAAACCAAACACAGGTCTATATATTCTTTTATATAATCTCATCAGAACAACAGCAAGAGCTTGTGGAGGTAGAATTGGGATGGCCAGGATAGCACCAATGAAAGTCTGTTGAGCTATGATGTCCCAAAAGAAAAGTTTGCAAGAGGCACCAGCCTCACTCAGCTGGTCACAGCCTGATAACGAAGTGAGAATTCACATAGTACTGATTCATTGCTTCTCACCTCTGTGAGCTGCAACATTTCCTGGTGTTTGAATTTCTACTGTGTAGCTGAACCCCTAATACTGAAAAGGGAAATGAAGAAATACTGACAATGCTCCTGGTCCCTCAACTAAATAGTACTGAAGGCTTTGTCTCCCATTTTCATTGCCATCACTTGTTGTCGTAAGTGGTGTTGCTCAAAACTGTAAAGTTCCTCCTATTCCTATGGATTTTGGAGAGCAGTGTAATAATGTGGTTATGGATTGTGTAACACAGCTACAACTACTTCTCCTTAGCACTTTTGAACACTTTCGACTGGGTCAGTGTCAAAAATATCAATGGAACTTCCTCTGTCTCCTCTTCCCCCTTGTTGTGGGTCAATCTGCAAGGACAGCTAAAACAAGAAGTGTGTGTGGGCTCAGTTCCCTGTAAATCCTGTCTAAATGATCCCCTAGTGATGACAAAGTGGCTAATGACTAAATTTTATTGTATATGTAATTTTTTTTAGAGATTCACTTTCAAAAAACAACTCTGCTGGGATATTTGAAGATATCACTTGTTAGTTTTAAAAGTGAATTTTTTAGCTCTTGTGTTATAGGTACAGGAGAATTCCTGGAGAATTAAAAAACAGAGGAGTAACAAAAAGAACACAGTGTTTGTTATTCTTGAGCTGATCTCATGATTTTTGGTTTTCTGATTCATGATTCTGTCATGTTGATGGTAATATGGGTGTCATGTAATGGAAATAAACAGGCCCTCCACTATTTCTGCTTCTGTCTAAGTGGCCCTGTTTTTTAAAGTACACAAGTCCTCCATTACTGGTTGCTGGGATTAATCACACAAATAAGTTATAGTTTTATAGGAAAAGAGAGAACTGCTAAGTGTAGCTCTGTTATTCTTTGTGTCCTGAGCCTACCTGTAATGTGGATTCAGTATTTAGGGAAGATTTCTGTTTGATGTGACAACTGCAGGCTCAAAAAAGAAAGAAAATTAGTTGTGGGCAATGCCAGCTTCTGTTCTCACTTATTTGTTCCTGAAGGGGCTTTTTTTGGCAATAATGAAGAAACAGCGACCCTGAATTTTGATGTGAAATTATAAAATGGAGAACTGGTACAGTTTTGCTTGCATAATTTCTGCCCTAAGAGGAGCCATGTTTCTTAAGCCTGGAACATATTTTGGATGCACCTGGAAAAGAAACATAATGGTATTGTTTTCAAATATTCTTTGAACAGTGCCTTGTGTTTCTCTATCCCATGCTTCCGGTCCCAGTAAAAATTAAATATGATTAAAAGTAGTAGATACCCCATCTCTTTCAAATCCCAAAGATTTGGTCTCTTTCAAACCCTAGATGCAAGACTTGTTTCCTGAATATGGGTGTGACCAAAGAAAGCAAACATGGAAAATGGAAAAAAATTACAGAATAAATAGCAAATAAACCTGTTGTAACCACTCACAGAAAGAAAATATCCACAGCCAGACTGAGGCTCTATCAAGCTCTTCTCCCCTCAGAAATGTATTTGCAGAAGTTTGGGGGCTTTGTTTTACTTATTGAGCTTTGACCATGTCTATTGCCAGCCCATACACATCCCGTGCTCTGACGTGAAAATTTGCCTGCCCAGGCTTTTAGTTCTGTCCCTGCAGTGGAGAACTTAGGCAACATTTCTATCCAGAACCTTTTTCAGTCTTTGTTTTAGTCAATACATGACCTCAGGACAATCTTTCAGAGTGTAGATACCTAAGACAGGGTAACTTTGCATAGGTTTTAGGCTCTCCTGGAGGAAATGTGATCAAAATCAAGCACACACAAGGGTGCGCTGCTTGGTTCCAGTGAATTTTTGGATTCCATGTATCATCTGATTTCAGTACTCTTTCCCTACCAAACTTGGCATTTTAATAGGGCAACTTTATAATTTCCACAGAAACTGACATTTTCAAAATTTGTGAAACTTCTGGAGTTCAGGGAACTGAAGCCCTTTAATTTGTTATGATTTTGATTTGCTGTGTTTTAAATGAATGGCATTTGAAGGTACTGGGCACTTGATAAAGTATGCTGAGCACGTTCAGATCTGATGAGGAAGAATATGTTTGCCAGATTAGTGGGCAAATATTGTGCAGTCCTGGATTTAATTTTTCTGCTGTATTGAGGGGGCTCCTAATTCCTTGCTTTGCATGAAATGCAAGGAAGCTCCTCTCCTGAGGGAAGCTGCCATGGTGTGTTATCTCTTTTCTAGTCTTACTCATCATAGCCCTGATGAACATGCTCTTCCAAAGGCCAGGTTAAAATACCTGGTTCTCACTCTGTGTGCTGGGAACCCACCCACAGACAAGATAGTCTCATCAAAGATATTTTTCTTTCTCCCTCATGATCAGCTGAGTCAGTGCACCAAGTCAGCAGCTGGCAAATATCGTGCCTTAGAAACACAAAATAGGCCACTGCAAATCCCATGAGAGGATAAAGCCCATTGCTCACTTGAGTTCTCAATCAAAATTGAGTGTGGAAGTGAACAATAAGACCAAGTGGAGTTTATTTCTTCATTCTTCCACCCTCTTGAAACTCGAGGTGGCCCTTACTGTGGCCCAGATTAAAAATCAGGTTTTTCCTTTGTTTATCTGCAACCATCTTCATCTCAATCACTAAGCTAATAACAGTACTTGCTTTCCAGATCTGTTAAAAAATAAGAGAAACCTTTCAGGAGGGTAGTAGCCTAGTCAAAATTCTGCACACAGTGAGCTAAAGAGACTGTCTCTACACCCAAACAATAACCTCTTTCTCACTACTTCTGGAAACCAATTTCTCTAGTTGTGAGCAATGGTATCCCATTAGTATCAATGGCTCTGCTTGTTTGAAATATAAAAAAAGTCCTGGGTGCTGGCCAAGGCTTCACAGATTTCTTTGGGCTCAGAGATTTGAGACAATTTCAATTTGAAGATTTGCTGTTTGTTTCCTGATTCTTTTTAGCTTGCTTTTCAAGACTTGTAGTTATGCTTTGAACAAATTCACTAAAAAGTAAGTTAATCAGTTCAATAGATAGGGATCTTTCATATCATGCATCTAGGTTGTGGGGTTTTTTAGAGGACAGAAGCTAATTATAGCATCTATTATCAGTAAACTGATGCAAATGTTTGGAAATTAGTCATTTGAACCAGTCAGAGCTATTCCAACCTTTCTGTTCTAGGCCAGATCTTATCAGATTCAAGTGAATTTATCTGCATTGTCAACAAGTAGTTTTCATGTTTACTCAAAAACGTTGTGCCATCCTTTCTTGTTAAGAACATTTGCTATGTTGGCTCAGCTGTAGGAAGAATGTGAAGAGTCTGGGGTGGAGACTGGACTGTAGCCTGTGCTCTGGTTTTGATCTTCATGCCCTGGTTAATCTTCTGCAGTTTCCTTTAGTCTTTTGCTCCTACTTCTCAGTTCATAGCACTTCCAGACCCTTGTGCTAGTTATCTTTGGTTTCAATCCAAAGTTGATTCACTCAATGTGAATATTTCATGCTCATTTGTCCTTGTACCATCATTGTCCCGAGGTAGAAACAGCTCTTTGTGGACATCACACCTGCTCTCAATTCTTGTTTATCAGAGCTGTGGTAAAACTCCATTTAGTGTCCTCTTGTAAGATGGGCTCTCCCTTCCCTCATGTGCCTCACAGCACCTTCTTAATATCTGCTCCTGTCTCAATATTTCTCCTTCCACCAAAGTTTTCTGGAAGATTTGTGGTTTGGTTAGAAACATAATATAGACACTTAGAATTTTCCAAAATAACCATGGGAGAGCTGGGAACAGCCTAACTTCACTTTCATCTTTAGAACTCATTTTAGTTTAAAAGCCAGGGTTTTACATTCTGCACATGGACAGATTTTGCTTCTCATCTTTTTTACCTGCACCAGGAAACCAAGTGTTCTGACAACATATGTTGACTGATATTGTGGGTTTTTTTTCTAGGGAGGTTCAGCTTTTTCTCCAGCATCCATAATTACTACAAGGAGAGCACAGACCCAAGCAGCAGCCCTGGCTGAAGATGTGGGATGCCCTTCATCCACCAGTGAGGAAATTGTAGCCTGCCTTCGCCAGTTGCCTGCTCGTGTCCTCAATGATGCTCAAACTAAGGTACAACGTAGCAAAACATATGCCATTGGCAAGGAATCAGAAAGTTTCCATTCACACAAAACTGTGAGAAAGCTTAAAAAATAATTTAGTCTGAATCCTTGTGGAAGAGGAACCAGACTATTTTTGGTGGAAGGAAGTTGTTGTCCATGACATCCAGCTCTGAGCTATGAATACTCACAGTTTGATTCTCCTTTAGACTAAATTCCTCTTACACTGCTTTAATCATGTCCACTAAAAAAATCTGAATATTGTTTTTTGCCTTCTTTCAGTTCCCTCTTGCCTGCCACTGGGTGTTACTCTAGAGGAGAGTCAAATGTCTCTAGCTTTAATAACAGAATTTATGCAGAAAACAAAGCAGGATGGGAAGTCAGTATTCTGTATTTGAAGTGGGAGGCTTGTGAAAGCTGCAGTATAAATAATTCTAGAGATGGATCCTTTACCCACAAATTAAAACAGTTACTGGCAATAAGTTTTCTAATGAGGACCAGCATGGAGTCAATCCCTAGTTTAAAACAACATTTTTTGTGACTATAAGACTATAATTTCTCTTGGCCTCTTTGTTTCTCCTACTGAGGCTGTCAGCAAAATCATTGTTTCCTATTGATACATATATAATATGAGTTTGCACTTATATTACCTGGTCAGTTGTTCACTTGAAGGGAATCAGATCAGTTGAACTAAGCATAAATAAAATAGAATTTAAAGGGTAAGCTGAATTAATGGCACAATTGTTGCTCTTTTTTTTTTTTTTGCCAACATAGCTGCTAGCTATCAGTGGCCCATTCCAATACTGGGGTCCCGTGATGGATGGAATTTACCTCCGGGAACCTTTGGCTAAAGCCCTGCAGCGCCCTCAGCTTCAGAAAGTAGATCTGCTCATTGGAAGTGCTCAGCAAGATGGTCTCATCAGCAGAGCCAAGGCAATTAAGGTAGGAAGACACTGTTAATGAACCGTTGGTATCACAGTGATTACAGTGACAACAGCAATCATATGCAGCCTGGAGAGATGCTTTCTGATTTCTGCAAGTTGTGAATTATGCTTCATGGAAATATGCAAATGCATTGTCCTTCTCTGGCCAGTCTTGGTCAGGATGACTAATGGCATAATTATATTTGTTGATTAATATTTCTGTGGGAGATATGAAAAGATAAGAGACCAGAAGTGATTTAGTATTTATGTTCTATTGTCTTTAAAATCCTATTTATATTTCAATCTCAGTAGTATCTCACAAAGAAAAAACCAACTTGATTATAAATTTCTTCACTGTGCAGCAGGATTAAGTCAGCATTTTGAGGTTTTTTTAGCAGTCTTTTCCTTTGTTGTCTCCTAGAAGTACATTTTCTTGTAAAGATGATTGTGAGTATGGACTAACTGTAATAAAGAGCAGCACTGGCCTGATGTGTGGTCTAAATTTCCTTACTGAAACTGGTGAAAACAAAAAGAATTGTGTCCATGCTTGCAATATCTTGCAATAACTCTGTGGATTTCACCTCTTAGAAGGCAGTGAAATGTCAGTCCCAGCTTCTCTTTTCTGGTGGCCAATAGCACATGGACCATTTTAATTCAGAATTAATGGCCCAGCTGAATTAAGTTCATATGACTTGTTTACACTCTATCAGAACTTTCCTTCTCTTTTTTCATATATTTTTCTCTTTTGGAATCAATTTCAAGAGAAAGTCATAGGAGAAAGGCACAGAAGATACAGTGTGATGACAAAGGCCTGCAGATAATTATCCAGACTCTGTGAGAGGGAAGTAAACCTCAGTGACCTCATTACAAGTCCTGTGATGAAGATTAGGAAGAGAAATTCTTTCCTTTACCACTGTTTGTGCATGAGACAGTTGTCTGCAAAATTGAGATGAAATTCCATGTTGTATTAAAATTTTTGCAACAAATCATGGTGTTTATGAAAGGCACAGGTGCTAAATCCCAGCATGGTCAGCTTGAAATGAAACGAAAAAAACACTTGCAAATGAGAGTTTAGCAGAAAAATGTTACCTGTCCAAAAATAAAATCTGAAATATCTTTTTTATTTAAAGGCTTGCAGAAAATAAGGTTGGAAGGGAACTCAGTAAGTTGGTGTAACTCAACCATAAGAAAGTGTCATATCTACTGATGATTTTTTTAATCCACTTTTTCCTCTATTGCTATTTTTCTATGGCTTCAGGTTTTTGGGACTTGAGGGAATAGGAATGCTTTGACCAGTCTTTATTCCTGTCTGGGTTGTTTTCTTAAAGACTTGCTGCAAGGTTGAAGTTTCCTGATTTCTCCCTTGTCAACACAGGGTATTAATTGCTGGGAAAGTGTAATTCTCCTTCCATCACTGAGCTGCTTCAGAACTTGCATTCTCCAGGTCTTCAGCAGCATTTCTATGTGCCAGCCATGACCATGTATGGTTGCAGTCAGTCTGATGATGAATTCTGGATAAGCCACAGATATATTTAGCAAAAGTACAAAAACTAGTGCAGATGGTGGTTGTTACTTGGAAGTTTGTGCCCCATTTCCTCTGTTATAAATGTCACCAGAGGTCTTTAACCTGTGCTAAATGTCCTCTCCTCACAATAGACCTCGAAGATTTGAGACAATCCATGCCATATCCCAATTATCTACATTATTGCTTTTAAGGGTTCCTTTGAGGTAAATCTCACTTACACCTCTCTAGGAACAGCCAAAGCTGGTTTTACTGGTACACTAAGGAGTGTGGGAAGACTTAGCTGGTGGACAGAGCACTGAACTGAACTTGGGGAACCAAGGCATAATTACTAGTTTGCCTTTGACTATGCCCAAAGTATTTAATCTGTTCTAAAAAGAGGGAACCAAACCTCCCTGGGGTGAAAATCCTCCTCTGGCTGTGTTCCTGCTCTGCAGAGAGAAGATCCATGCATGTATTTCAGTAGACAAACATAGCTAAAAGGTGCTCTGGCAAGCACATGGAACTGGCAAAGTCCTAATTTCTATCTTCTTTAGGATGGATGAATTCAGTGTAGAGTGTGAAGAGTGAGGGGTAAAACCATTTAGCCCCTACTGACTTTCTCTACCAGTTCTTGGGAATAACTGTGCTGGGCAATTCAGTCAAGGACTTGCTCTAGTAATCCTGATTTCTCTTAGTTTTGAGCCTGTAAATGGTAAGGAGACACTTTTAGCCACTTGGATGCAAGCAAGCTTGAGACATGATGGAAAGCTTATCACCTTAGACTGAAGTTGCACGTAAGTGTTGTAAGTGTTATAAACCCTTCACACCCCTCACATAGAAGTGAGAAACCTCTAGACTGCAAGCAGACCAGAAGGTGGAAAATCCAGTTGGCACCATGTTATTCTGTGGGATCTTACTGGCCTTGGGTTACACTGGGTGTCTCTGAACTCCCACTGCAACACTGCACTTGTGCCTATTAAGGTCTTTGCTATTAAAAATGTATCAGTAAGACAGAAGGTACCACTCAAGTGCTAGCAAAACATTTATGTGCGATTTGCTTACAATTAAATGCTGAGGTCTCTCAGTTTGCAGCAGAGAGTATGCCCATGAAATGTCCATTTTGTGGCATTCACTGAAATGCTTATTCATGTGAACTGAGACAGATTCATCACTTCCTGGAGCACTTCCTACTCATCCTCAGTGCAGCCATCACAAGGTTCAAACTATGTGAGAAACAAAGCAGTTTGTTAAGGGAATGGCAAGTGGCACCATAATGCACTAATATGTGACATATGGAGTGGTTAAGCCTGAACCCATTCACTGCAATTCCCATGGCAGACCTTCAGGGAATATTAGCTTTGAGCAGTCATAGATTAGGGCAGCTGAGCAGAAACCTCTAAAAATGTTGCTTTCAATTCCCAACTGGACAAAATTTTGTCCCTGTCCTATATGTGATGCTCAGGTGGGAGGACCTAATGGCATTACATTTATGGATTCACTCATGCTGCTCCATGTCTGTGTTCATCTGTATATTCATGGAGGTCAGTATAGCCCACTCTGTATCCTCCACTTCTTAAGTACCTACTATGTAATCTCCACATTGCGAGGATTTTGTTGAAAGACTGAGGTTGTAACTCATATATTTATTTTATTTTTCTTTTCCTCCTTAGTATAATCTAGTTGGATGCAGAACCCAAACCCAGGATATAGGGTAATGGGTAGTTAGAAATCTAGTTTATTTACCTCATGTAAGCAAACAGAACTACCATCCTGCACTTTATTACAGTCAGTTAATTTTATTATGGAAAAAGGTATTCAGCAATATACAACAGGTGGTAGATATGTGTATATTTATTGTAATGACCAGGGGAGAAATGTGTCCATAAATGCCATTAGTGAGGGGAATGGGCTGAACTCTTTACTTCATATCAAAACTAGTTAGAATTCCTGGAAGACTCTGCTGAATAGTGGCAGGTCTTTCACCATCTCTTGTGACAGTGTTTGTCAAAAGCCATTTAAAGCCCAAGATCTGTACGTGCACTGTTAGCATTACCACTGTTCCAGTTTGTTGGAAAAGTACATTTTTCCCCTTGGAAGATGTAAATATTTGGTCTACCTACTGCTACAATTTCCTTTTAAGTGAAACCCTGGGCCAGTTTCACTCATATGCTCCATAAGATATCGTGCAGCAACAAGGACATTAAGCAGTATTTAACTCATTATTTAGGCAATGTTTATGATTTTGAATCATCAGAAGAGTAGAAAGAAGTGCACCTGCTGCCTTTAATTATTTTCTTAAATAGTTTCTTAGAAAATCCCATTATAACTCCGAGGCCAATTCCTAATGCCTCTTTAAAAGTCAGCAAAATGTGAATTATTTTACATGATGTGCAGCTGTTTCTATTAATCAGGTAGCAGCTGTTGTATCTACTGTGATTTGAAAATTGTTCCTTGGTCATATATTTTATAATGGGAACATATGTTGGACATGGAAAATTGGTTGAATTGAATGTTTCTCAGAAGTTAAAATATTTTGTCCTTTTAATATTAATGAATTTTACTTTGAACATATTGCTTTGATTTTGGCTATTATCTTTAAGTCAGATGTTTAAATTATACTGTAGCCAAAGCAATGCTTAAGAAATTGTTTCAGGTTGTGCTATTTTAGTGCTGTTTGAGGGATGAAAATTCTTGCCATCTTACCATCTTCTCTTTATCATCCATCTCTGCCTGAGCCCTCTTTCACGAGTCAACATGTCTTGAGGGCCTCACAGTGCTATATTTTATATATATATATATATATATATATATATATATATATATGAAATTATTCTGAGAAAATTGCCATTTTGGGGGCATTTTGAAGACCACAGAAATCCGTACATAGGCACAGTGAATCACAGAATCATAGAGTAGAATCACAGAGTATGCTGAGTTGGAAGGGACCTTTCAAGATTGAGTGCAACTTGTGTCCCTGCCCAGGACAGCCCAAAGGTCCCACCGTGTGCCTGAGAGCATTGAGCAAACACTTGTTGAAATCAGACAGGCTCAGTGCTGTGACTGTTCCAATGCCCAGCCACCCTCTGGGTGAAGAACCTTTTCCTGACATTCACCCAAACCTTTCCTGATACAACTTCAGGTCATTCCCTTAGGTCCTGTCTTTGTTCATGAGAGTGAAAAGATGAGTGCCTGCCTGTCCACTTCCACTCACAAAGAAATTGTAACTGCAATGAGGTTTCCCCTCAGTCTCCTCCAGGCTGAAGAGACCAAGTGACCTCAGCTGCTTCTCATATGCCTTCTCTTCCAGACCCTTCACCATCTTTGTGATCCTTCTTTGAATGCTCTCTTAAAATCTTTTTTTATATTGCATTTTTATATTAGAATATTATTATAATTATATTATTGTTATTATTATAAATATGATATTACTATATATTATATTCTATATATTATATATAGTATATTGTCTAGTATCTATTATATAATTATAATATTATTTATATTATTGCAGATTTTTATATTAAAACTGCACAAAGTTCTTGAGGTAAGGCAGCCCCAGTGCAGAGCAGAGCAGGACATTCCCCTCCCTTGCCCTGGCAATTTAGTGTCATCAGCAAACTTCCTTTGGGTTCTGTGCCCAGGTCATTAAAGAAGATGCTGAAAGGAGCTGGGCCGAGGATGGAGCCCTGCAGAACCCCACTAGGGACCAGCCACCAGCCTGATGTCACCCCATTCCATGCACCCCTTGGTGCCTGACCCATCAGTCAGTTGCTCACCAATCATGTAGCACAGTAATTCAGCTGAAAGCTGGACATGTTGTCCTGAAAGATTGTATGAGAGGCAGCATCAAAAGCTTTGCTGAAATCCGAAGAGATTACATCTACTGCCTTTCCCAGATCAGCTAGGTGGGTTACCTTGTCATAAAAGGAAATCAGGTTTGATAGGCAGGACTTTCCCCTCATGAAGCTGTGCTGACTGAGACCAATGGCTGTGCTGTCTTTCAGGTGTTTTTCAATACCTCCCAGAATGATCTCCATAACTTTACCAGGCACTGAAGTAAGACTGACAGGCCTGTAGTTCCCTGGGTCTTCCTTGTCCTTCTTCAAAACTGGGACAATGTTCATCATCTTCCAGTTAACTGGGACCTCTCCTGATTCCCAAGACTCCCAAAAATCATCAAGAGAGACTTTGGAATGACATGAGCCAGCTCATTGAGGATTCTCAGCTGAATCCCATCAGGCCCCATGGATTTGTATGGATCCAGCTGGAGCAGCAGATCCCACACAATTTCAGTCAACTGGGAGCTGATCATTCTCACAGTCATGGTCTTCCAGCTCAGGGCACTGGGGCCCTCATTGTCCATCATCGGTGTTGAAGACAGAGGCAAAGAAAGTGTTGAACATCTCTGCCTTGTCCATGTCCCTGTGGAGGAAGTGACATCTTTATTCTGGAAAGGGTCATTGTTATTTCTACACTGCCTTTTTTCATTAATATATTTGAAAAACACTTTTTATTGCCCCTCACATTTCTGGCAGATTCCCCCCCACTTGAGCTTTGGCCAAATGAACTCTCTCCCTATAGTGGCAAGCAGCATTTCTGTATTCTTCCCTTATCACCTGGCCTTGCTTCAGCTGGGTATACACCTTCCTTTTTTGCCAAGCCAGCCTTCTGCCTCTTCTCATTGACTTCTGACATTAAATACCTAGGGCTGACCACACTGAGTAAATCAAGGGGCTGTTCAGCACAAAATGCTGTTTTCAGCAGTGGTTAAAAGAGGCTGTTTGTAAGAATAGGGAAAGCAAATTTGGTACTTCTGGTAAAAACTCTCCAAACCTCTAGCACTTCACAGCTCAGGGACTTCCTATCCTGAACTTATCCTCCTGTATTTAATAACTACCAAATTATTTTGGTTTTAGATTTTCTTTTTAATTCAAAAACTTTTTCATGAAACTTCATTTTCACCTATTTTTGGCATTTACAAAAACATTTGACAGAGATTTGTTACCTTAACCATATGTTGGTGTATGATGATCCATCTTCTTCTCTGTGGTTTTCAACCATAACCTTTATTGGATACTTGACCATTGATGAGACAGTGATGGATCACTTCCTAAATTCATAATCAATACCCTAAGGTTTTTCTCACTTAGTTTCTCTCTGGTTTAAGTATCCATGACAAGAGTAGAACAAGTAAACAAATCCCTTTTAAAAAGCTAACCATTCATGAAAGTTGCTTGTATGGGTTGATTTATACACAGGAGATTGGGCTTTGCTCTGCCAGGGAAAAGTATCTTTTCTCACCCACAAGTTCTAACCCCAGTCTTCAAATGAGAGATTCTTAACAAAGCAACGCTTCTGCTGGTTAGGAGAAACCTGAACTGATGTGTGCCAAAGCTGTGATGGAAAAATTGCTTTTGAATTCAATGAACTTGCAGTCTGATCTTCAGTGATCATTTCTATTTCCTGCAGAAGAATATATGTGTCCTTACTGGTTTTAAGCTGAATGATTTAACAGGCAAGAGTGCTGTGCAGTTTCATATGTGGCATTTGTGCACATGAAGTGACGTGACAGGAGTGAGCTCCCCATCTTTTTCAAAGTACAGCTGTATTACTAAAGCTGGCACCACATGACTCTTTCACATTGCATGGGCCAAAATCCAGCAAAAGAAGAATCTATTAAAAATACAAGGAAAATTGCCAAGATCTTCTTGGACCTTGGAATACTTGGTAGAGTTTTCAAATCCTTTAAAGTCACTTATTCAAAATGCGCAGAGTGTTAGAATACTAAGGACAAACCTCATCCTCAGCACATGGGAACTTATTTTCCATCTTTCATTTCTGTGAATCTACTGAAAAGTTATTATTCCATCTGTACTTTCTGTATAAGGTTGTGGAAAGACCTTCTAGCAGCATGATGAAAACCAGCTGTGGGCCATCGAAATAATATATTAAGTAAAGCATCTACAGTAACTAAACTGGGCAGACACTGGCCTAGTTTGCATCAGACTGACTGCCCAAAATAATAGAGGTGGTTTGTTAGATCTTTTCTCTGGAGCTCTTACCCAAGTTTCAAGCAATATCCACCTGTATAGTGTCCTCTTGGAAAGGACTTGATGCACAAGAAAGTTCAGGGTAGATTTTTATTTTTTTTTTCATGAAGATGTTTTGTTTCTGAAATTGAAATTTTTTTTTAAAAAGTGTAAAGTTTCAACTGATAACATAGAAAGCTTCCTTAAGGAAAGATGTGTTGAAAAATTCCAGCAGTCTTCAGGTTTGGTAAAAATATGTTTGGATTCACAGTTTGGTGTAGAAGATGGTCCCTGTGACGTGGGCACTTTGCTCTGGGGAACGTGCCTTTATGTTAGGAAAGGTTCCAGATCTCAGGAAAAAGGGCATTTCCCTGTTGGTTTCTCTGAAAGGCCCTAGGGGTTATGAAGTTTGAAGATGATGGCTCTTTTCTGCAATGAATATCTTCCAGGTCTAAGGCAGATATTATTCCAGAAGGGACCTAAATACAGAACTTGGAGCAGCCATGTTCCTTTGTAGGTGTTCCCAGAAGAGATAGAGTGACATAGCCATGAAATGGTCTATACAGCATGTTTGCTTTCTGGGATTTTCAAAGGAAAAGAACAGCAACTCCCTCTTTTCCCTCTAGTTTTATTCATGGAGATCATCAGAATGACAGCACTGGACACACCTGCAGTGGAGGATTGTTCCTGGAAACCCCTTCTGTGAGAGCCAGCAGGATTTCTGTACTATCAGAGATCCATCAGCACAGTTTGGTACCTATGATTTGGATCTACTAGATCAGGGGCTCTGCACTACAGTGTGTCCAGAAGAAGCCAGTATTTCTCATTGGTGACAGCATAGGGAAAGCAAAAGTAGGACTGTCCCCTACTCAATCCCCTAGGAATTGGAGATCACAGCAGAGAGGACTTGTTCCAGCAGAGGGAGATCTGAGCCTACATTGTTCCACTAAAAAAATTATCATTTGGTTTTGTTTCTGAATTCCATGTATGAACTTTTTTCTCAGAAATTTGAAGAAAGTCAAGGAAGAGCCAACAGCAAGACAGCCTTTTATCAGGCTCTGCAAAATTCTCTAGGAGGAGAAGAGTCCAATTCATTCATTGAAGATGCAGCTACGTGGTATTACTCCCTGGAACACTCAACTGATGATTATTCATCCTTTTCCAGGGCGTTGGAAAACGCCACCCGGTAAGAAAGTCATCCTCCTACAACTGTGTGATTGGAGTTGAGCAAGGTTTGTTTTGCTTATCTAAAGTGTGCATTTATATTCTGAAAAACTTGAGAAATTCTTATGCAAATGAACAGAAAATGGGAAATACGATTTCATTTTCTCTGAGATTTCTAATTGCATTGGTAAACAAAAATTGAACTGATTTTTATGCCTTGTGAGAAGTTTGACAAGTCTTTCTAGAGCTGGATATTGAGTTCAGACTACTAATGCTTCTTTTTGCAGTTTCTTGTCACAGTTGTCTGCATTGCTTGCACACTGTGCATCAACAGTTTCGTGAGTTGTCTCATCCCTGTGACAGTAGAATTAATAGTCTGCCTTTTATTCCCAGTCCCCTAATTATACAGTCAGATACTTTTTCTTCTTGGTCAGATTTGAAAACTTTGATTTCAGCAATTACATTTTTTTTTATTATTATGAAGGCTGCAAAATACGTTTATTCACAATGTCAGCCATGATTTGAAGCCATTTCCTCTTGCTTGTGAATTCAGAGAAGAAACTACTCCTCACCTCACTACAACCTTCTTTCATTGTTGAAAAAAACCAGTGTTGTTTTCACAGTTGTAAAGAGCAACAAAGTTCCCCCTGAGCCTTTTTTTCTCCAGGCTGAACACCCCCAGCTCCTTCAGAGGCTCCTCATCAGACTGTGTTCCAAAACCTTCCCTACTCCACTGCCCTGTCTGGACAGATCCAGCACCTCATGCATGTCAGCAGAGGAATAAGCAACCTTCCTCCACTAAATGCATTCCCATCCTCTGCATTGAAACACTCCATGGACCTTTAGGAGGTGGAAGTCGAAAACTTCCTGTTTTCTGACTCTGAGCAAATTCAGGGACTGAATGTTTAAGTGGAACAGATTTTCCAGAAATGAATCAAAAAAACTATTCCCCTATTCCTGTCTCTGCTTTATGAGCAGATTAATTGTGAAAACTCTTTACTTTTCTAATGTGATACAGCTTATAAACTGCTAACTTGAATCCTAATGAGCCTGTCCAAGATGTTCCAGCAAAGATGTCAAGCAGGGCCTGTCTAAGATGTTCCACCTGTTCCACCTGTGTCCTGAGCTGAGACATCATAGCTACAGGCTTTTGGTATCTGCAACCTCAGTGTTCTTGTTCCCACTGTGAGCCTCTCCACAACACCTCAGAGACAGGGTTTTCCTTTTATTCCTCCATCAGAGCTGCAGAACATTGCTCTGGGAAAGCCTTAGGGAGCAGGAGATGAACAGAAGCCAAGATTCTCTTGGAACATCTGACTCAAAAAGTGGACAGTAGTTTCTGGGTGGTCCAGGTGTGCTGGTGCACTGAGATCATGGAAGAAACAAGCCAGAGTGTTGTGGGCTGAGCTTTGTGCCATTTATCAACTCGCACATCTTGCCACATTTGTCCTCCTTTGTAGCCTGTCCCAGGGATGGGCCTCCCATCACCATGACATCTGGGGCCATTGCCTGCAGTACTTGTAGAAGCACTGTGGTCCACGGGCATCAAAGCCAGAACTTGTCTTCAGTCTCCTTCCATCAACTCTGTTACCCCTGGGGGGTAATTCTTTAGATCAGTGAGGTTTTAAGCCAGAATAAACCACTGTAGAACTTATATTTTAACCATTCTTTCTACCCAGAGATCCCTCTATAAGGAGCTGTTACAACACAAGGCTGTCACATTTGATCACTGGCATCCAGCCCAGGGGTCAGTGTGGTGCAAACACTGACTTTTGAAAAGCTGTAAGGGCTGGCACTCCACATTTCCAGCAGGAGTGGGATACACCAACAGCTCCTCAGGCTCAGCAGCTCCTGGCTGTAGGGGTTACCTGCTCCTTTATGAGATGAGACAAATACCTTGGCTAAGGAAAGAAGTGGCCAGCTTATTCCTGGCAAAGCAAAAGGATGAGTAGTGAGACCAAGGCATCTGCTAATACTTTGCTTCAAGCACTCTGGAAATTACTCCAACAGCAGAAAGTGAGGTGAAACAGTAGGTACAGAATGAGAGTCACCTATATCAGCATCACATACATGGTAAGGAAAACAGGGGAATGGTTATGGGTTTCTTTGGTGTTTGGTTGGTTGGTTTGGTTTTGGGATTTTTCTTGTTAGTTTTGTTTCTTTTTAACAAAAAAACTTACTACCATCATAGATGTGTAAGCCAATAAAAGTTTTTTTGTCAGGAATTAACTGCTAAAGTTTTAACAGGATTACCAAGTGTGATAAAGCAACATAAGTGGTTGCTATAAACTACATACATTGTGCATATTTTGTGGTTTTAAAATAATTCTACTTTTAAATTTGTTTTATGTGCAATTTTCTGGTATTTTTTTTCCCATGTGTAAAATTAGTTTAATTTTCTTTTTCTTTCTTTTTTTTTTTTTTTTTTTTTTTCTTTAAACGCTGGTATTTCATGGCTGTAAGGGACAGCTGTTTTATTTTTGTGGTTACTATGTATTTAAGTTTTTTTCTACTTCCTCAGAAGAGCTGACTTTTACCCCCACCCCCTCCCATAGTGCCAACTGAGAATCCATTTTAAATGGTGAAATGTATCTCAAAGCATTTCTTGAGAGTTATTGCTCTCCCCAGACTCCCTAGTTTTCAATGGCCTTCTGCTCCTCTAAAGCCCCATGCTGGTAGGCATGTGAAGAGCAGTAACTTTTGTTTAATTTGGGTGTTGTCAACCATAACTGTCAAAGAGCCCTGTGGTCAGTCAGTCCAAAACCTGTGGTCTCACAGATGAGCTTAAAATAAACTCTGCTGAACCAAGATAGCTACCCAAGCAGTGCCTTTCATAACCATTCCAGTTAAAAATAGCAACGTGTTTTTATGCTTCTCTGGCACTGTTCGTTCTTACACCAGCCTTTTTTTCTTTTTTAACCTACCAAGTCTGAAGGAGAAGCTGCTGTTTCAGATTCACTAAACTGAGAATTGAAACCTCCCACTTCCCCAGCAGATATCTTTGTGTGCACTCATCTAGGTAAAGGTGTATAAACGCCCAAAGCATGGGCTGAGTCCTCAGGCACAGGAGGGATGGGGAGCGGTAATACATGTGTAAATAACATTGCCTTGAGGAATCACAGTGAGATAAATTGCACTGAGGTCTCCTCTCTTCTCTTGAACTGCTCGTGCTTCTTCCAGCTCCTGCTTACCCCACATTCCAACCCCACCTCTCGGGGCAAGGGAAAGGTAGGAAGGTTTGGACACATTTAATTGACTTGTACCTTTTAGAACTGGTGTGAAATTGATCATTTGACTTTCTCATTGCACTCTTATTGGTTAATCTTTCTCTCCCAGATATATTGCACCAGAAATTCCATATTGATGAGCCCAGAAGGTTACCTTCAAAAGTCGTCTCTTACCTCTTCCAGCTCTGGAAACTCTACAGAAAGCTCACAGATACAAATTCAGAAATTATATTATTGATCCTTAACCCAGGAAATATATAAGACCTCTTATTAGATGCCCTCACAACCTAGTGGTGCCAGAAAGAACTTTAACCTATTATAAGCATGAGCCCTTATAAACTAGACTAAAATGGGATTGGGTTTTTTTTTTTGCCAGGATATATTTTATGTGTCAGATCTGGTTGTTTTACTATCATTGTTCAACACTCCATCAAGCAGCACTTCTAGTGAATTCTAAGTAGTACTAATCTTGTAGAGGGTGAATGTGGTTTCCTTCAGTTGATTTGAAGACAGACATATGAGCTGGTTTGGAAAATTAGAAATAGAAAACTATCGAGATAGAGAGAGGTTTGTTGCTTTTGGGAGTTCTTCCCTTTTTTCTTTTATGCAACTGTGTCTGCTCTCTGCTCCTCCTTTTTTATCAGTGACCAGTTTATCACATGTCCCATCATAAACATGGCAAGTCACTGGGCTGCCTTTCGAGGAAACGTCTTCATGTACCACGTACCTGAGAGCTCCTCACAGAGCAGGTAAGGAGATAGATTTTATTATGTTTCTTAGATTTAGAGTGTGTAAAACTAGGGCAGACTGCTTGGGCGTGCTGTGGAATAAATGAATAGATGTAAGTATATCAAATAAACAGTTTAGATGAGCAAAGGAGGGATTGGTCTCTAATAAATTCTTTAACTATACAGTAATGCTTTTTCTGAACTGAAGCACTTCCCATTAGCTGTCTAAACCGAGTTTCCTCTTTCCAACTTACCTACCTTGACCAGGTCCAAAGTTACGTTTCAGATTTCTATTCTGCATCTGATAAACCTCCCACAAAGAGTCAGAATGTGGTCCAAGTCATGAGGAGTCCACAGCTCTCAAGATAAATGGGGTATCATTTTCTAATTACTCAACACTAATTCAACACTGCTCTTTTCTGAGGTCAGTGCAGTTGTACCCTAGTTGTACTGACTGGCCTTCAGTGTTGATGAGCTCAGGGATTTATTTCTTCCTGCTCCAACATGTCACTGATGCTCTACCAAGAGACTGTCCCATGGGAAGAAAAATATTTTTACACACAGGCATTGGTGGACTCAGGCTCTGTGTCATCCTTCATTTTAGAAGTTTACTTGAAAGATTGTCAGCAAGAAAAGCTGTATTATATTTTAGGTAGAAAGGCCTAAGTGGCTGTGGGAGATGTGATGTTTTGTTGGGCACAGAACAACCTGGTAGGCAGAGGCCTTGAAGGTGACATTCCCTGGCTTTATTTCAGACCCAGCCCTTGGCAGAAGTCAGGAAGAGGCGCTGATATTTGCAGTGGGCAGAACTTTGAGCTGCCCTGTGAGTGTCTCCTGCTCTCAAAGGCTTAGTGACCAGAAACTGCAGCGACCGTCCCCCTTCTGTTCCCGAGTCCACACACCAGGGCAGGAGAGCACACAGGGTGTGCTTATCCTCATACTGTTTCCTTATGAGGAAACTGTGCTTGTTCCCTGGCCCCTGGACTGCCCCTCACTGCTCTCCAGGAAGGCTTTTTGAGACCTTTCCTTGTTCTCAGGCATCCTCCAAAAGGGCTCAGGGGAGGGATGGTGGGCTCCTGTGGGCACCATTTGATCCTGTGAAGTTCCCTGCAAACTGCATGGGTTTTTTCCCTTCCTGATAGCATAGTGAAAAAGCATTTGAAAGAAGCCAGCTCAGATCTAGGTTACAGATGAAGGCCATTATGCAGTGGTAACACAGGCTTGCTTTCTTTTTAACTGCGAAGTTAATCCTCAGGGAGCCGTCATTTCTCTGGCAGCTCCAGCGGGAATGTTCACAGTGTTCCATTTGGCTACTGATAGGCCCAGATAAGTGATTTTTACAAGGCTCCAAACAGGGCTGAGCTATGGTATGCCAAAAATCCAGCTGCACAAAAAGAAAAGACGTGTTCTCAAATGAGCTAGCAAGTTTTCTCTTGCTTTGGAGAATGATAGTGACCCAGCCATCTATGATTAGATCTTATTTGTAGGTAGATTAAATAGTACTTATACAGCTTAGACTCACTGGCTTTGAGGCAGTGATTTTCAAGTGATAAGAATTTTCTCTTCTCTCAAGCCCTATTTAAAATTTCTCTTGTGCTCATGTTGTTTAGCTTTCCTCACGCTCTTCTGTGCAGCAATAGTTTACATAGCATGTAGCTACACTTTTTAATCATATTTATATTGACACTGGTGTTCCAGCTTAATTACTTTAACTTTAGTGCAAAAGTTATTGGTTTGCTTTTTCATAACTCTCTTTAAAAAAACAAACAAAGCCAAAATGTTGTCTGAAACATATTCCTACAGGAATAGGAGGCAAATCTCAATTGCCTTAAGTTAAGCCACTCACAAGGAGGAATGACCCAACTTGGTATGCTGCATGATATTCTTACTCATTTTGTCTTATCCTTAAGTGCCATTCAAATAAATGCTGTTTAGGTTGACAAGCAAGCACTTTCACAGAAATTGCAGAATTCATCTTGTCTGTGTATGAGAGGATCTCACTCTCACGTTGGTGCTATAACGTGTCTATTTATGAAGTGATACCTTCATTTTCCAAAGGGACCCCACACTAGGTTTTCTACTGAATACACTGCAAGTATTTTGTTTAAGTATTGTCATTCATTCATTCATTCATTCATTCATTCATTCATTCATTCCTAAATGAATCTTCCTTTATTCATCCCCCTTTGCCATGTCACCCTCCTTGGAGCATTCTCCCCTCCAGTGCAGGTGCATTTTAGCCTCACTCATGCCAGTGCTGTGATGCTGTTGAGGGAAGAAGCTTCAAATGGGAGAGTGATTTTGCCTCCTAAAAATGGGAAACCATAAAGAATCTGGAACCAACAAACAGTTCTTGGGAATATTACTGGTGATTTGTATTACCAGACAAATGATGACAATGAAACAGCCTTCAGGTAGAATATATAAACTAATCTTGGGGAAAGATCTGGTAACCATGTCTCCAGCTTCCAAGGGACTTCTGTAGCCACTGGAACTGAGTCCTGACAGCTCTCCAGTTCTCTGAAAACTGTGACACCTAGGAGGAGGAGCAGAAGCATAAATTTTCCCAAATAACCTACAACTTAGGGTGGAAGGCAGGACTTTTGGGCGTAAACTTGCTCAGAAGAACAGAGAATTGAACCCTGCAAACATTCTGTTAAAAGCCTGAATAGAAGAACCCTGTTACAGCCATTTCTTTGTGTTAATGAATGCAACAGCTTAAGTATGATATGCTCACAGTAGTCATGTAGTGTATTCTGTGAGTGCATACACTAAATCAGATCCCACTCGTGCTTTGTAGCTGGAGGAAAACCTCATTAGACATTCCTGATCACTCACAGGCTTTGGATAGAATACTATGTAATATAATATATATGTTACATCTATATTATTAATATTAATATAATATTACATTTATATTGATAAATTTAAAATTAATATATTAACATTAATATAACTATATTATATAGAATAATTATATCTCAACTAATTTGCTGAGATAAACCTTCACTTGTAAAAATGTGATTTTTTTATTATATTATACCTGTAGGGTAACATAAAGGATAAAATAATGAAGATTTTTTACTTTGGTGTCTAAATTGTTCCTAGGAAGTCAGTTTACACAGGAGACAGACATTTTCTTTTTGTGTTTGCAATCTGTATCATAAAGATGATAATATAATTATATATAGTCTATAATAATTGCTAATGGCTACTTCACAGGAGTATTGGAAAGAGTACATTAAAATAATGTTCAGAGAACTATAAGAGTGGAAGACTATTTACTCTTGGACAAAATATGGTCTCTGGGGAAATAGCCATTCACTAATTTAGATAAGGCACCATATAGTAACTCATTCCTCAATTTCTATTTTGTTACCTCTCTCCTACTTTATGTGTCTTCCTTCCAAAATGCGTAACAGAATGGACAGTTAAAATGTAGGGATGAAAAGAGTACTGGCATTTCCTCTTGTTTCACTTGATAAATAACAGCAAGATAAACAAGAGGGACAGCTAGTAAAGACAGACTCAGCCACGATGCAAAGTAGGCAAAAAATTATTAAACAGGGAGGATTTTTTGCCAGTAAAAGTCAATTAGTCAAAATTTGGCACTCAGCTCTGTGTTTCTAAAATGTATACACACACACAAACATTCAGGTTTGCATAGATACAGCGGTACAGTTAAAAAGCCTGCTCTAAGTAGATGTCTATGACATATGTGAAAAATCATATAAAGCCATGAACTGACAGTTTTTGTATGGATGAACAGATCTTTCAGAGAGCAAAATAATATCTCCTTCCACGTGGTAGCATTCTCCTAAGCTTGGCATTACACAATGTCTGCTTTAGTCTTCAGCTCCCATTTGAATGAGGAGCCAACTCCCACATTAATAATATGTGGTAAAAATATATACATGACCCAGCTGCCATTTTCTCACTCTCTCTTTGAGAACACTTAGGCCTTGGAGTAAACATTCATTCTAAACAATGCAGGAGGAATGTGACTGCTCAGCACTGCCTAGGATTAGTGGGGAGGACTGAGGATAGCTTTAGGTATGGTAAAGAAATGTGTGATAGGAGAAGTATGTTTTGACAAGGATGATATTATTAACTGTACACCCTTCAAGAGGTTTCTGGGTGATTTTTGCATATTACATTGAAGAAGCACTGCTTGCCATGCCAGCACAATTTCCAAGTCACATTGTGATGCCAAATGTTCTGTCTTAAAGATGATGGTGAAAATTCAGTGCTCTGCACGCTGAGCAGGGTGATCAGCAGCAGCAGAATGGAAAAGCATCAAACTGAGACTTAATGAGGCTTTATCTTCTAATCATTACCATGAGCACAATAATCATCATAAAAACTTTTCTTAATTTTGCATGAGACAGATTCACACAAGGTTAATGAGCTGCTGTGTTTTTTGGGTCATTTTGATTGGGGCTGTCTTTACCTCCTGACTATGCTACATTGGTGTGATTTGTTAAAAGGCTGCTGTGTGCCAAGGCTCACATAGTTGGCTGGGTTTTGGTGACACTTCTTAAGATTCCTGTAACTGAAGGCGAGAGCTCCTGACTGATAAAACAAAAAAATGTTTGTGTATAATCCCATTCAACTATGTGAAGTATTCTTGGTTTCTATTCATTATGGATACTGCAGGAATTCTGCCTATACTTAATATCTCTTTAATTAAAGGAGATTTTTCTATTATTTTAATTTAACAACAATTCTTTCATATTCCTGTCCTTTAATTCATCAGCCACTTGCTGTCCACTCGATGCTCTCCTCCTGCCTGTAGCTGTAACTCCATGAGTACCAGCACCCCACAGGCTGGGGACACAGTCTAAACTGGGTGCTATGCAGGCAGCAGGAGGCTGCCTCTGGGCTCCAAATAAATGATCTAAAAACAGAAGGCAAATAAATTACCAGTGGGGTGGTGACAAGATGCATGTTGCTCCATAGCTGGGCAAACACCACAATTGCCTTAGTCCACTTGCTGCAACATCTTTTCATTGTGCTCCACTCTACAGTCTCTACTCCCAGTCATCTCCTAAAAGTTGTTTTGGAAGTGCCTCTCATTCCTTTGGCCTTATCCATTGCTTTGTGCCAGCTGCAGCTATGAAAACACAGTCCCACTGATACAGCTACATTATTATGTTTTCAACTCCTTGCAAAGTTTCTCTGCTTCTAAAGGCTTGGGGTCTGGACAAATTTTTTTCTTCCCATGAAATAGTTTAGAGGCATTTGTAATTTTATAGATTTTCCAGATCTTGTAAATTAGCAATAAATATGCAAAGGCAAAGTAGCCAGTTCAGAAAAAGCAGAAAACATCTTTAAATGAGCCAAAATTCAGCTGAAATACTCAGGAAAGGACAAAGCAATTTTGGAGCAACATGTGCTGCACTGGCAGTTCCCATCAAATGTAATCTACAGGATAAGCACAAAGTCGATGCATATTGAGCACCATGTTTTCCTTGGTGCTCTGGGGTCTTTGGATGTACACATCACCTTTTTCTGGAAATTCATCCATTCATTTAGCTTAGGAGGAGTCATACTGAACACACACATAAACTTCTGTCTCTCCAAAGTCAATCAAGTGTCAGCATGCCTATTACTAGATCTTAAATGCCGTAATTCCCTGACTGATTTGTGTATCTGTGTTCTTTAGGAGTTCTGACAAGTTGATAAAAGTGCTTTCTTCATTCCTGCCTTAAGACTGCTGACTTTTTTTTCAATTAGTGGGAGCTTTCAGGCTCTTGAATTTACTATCTGCTATTTCAGTTTTATTTTCTTTAATTGGCACAGCTATAATGCAAAGTGGAACATTGTGTGTGTTGGGAATAGTTCAAGTGGAAAAGACACAGCAAACTCTAGAATACTTTAGCAAGTCACATGTATCTATAGGGCTTTTTTTGGTAGAAAGGTGGATAAACTTGGCAGTTTAATCCTGTTAGGAGTTAAGCTTTTTCCATATGTCCTGATTTTCCTGAAAAGAAGAAAGCAAAATGCTCATCTGTTTTTCACATCCTTTCCCCCATTTGTTTGGCAGAAGTTCATAATGAGAGGAGACACAATGAGCCAAATACATCCCTAGAACTGCAGAGGTCACACCAGGCCTCACATTGGCTCACTGAATTTCTATAAATATCCAGCTATCCTTTGATTATTTTTTTTTTCTCCCTGCAATCACATACTATTTCCTTTCATAAAATGTGTGGCTGCATATAATTTTTAAAATTATTTTTACTTGGCATACAAATGAACATTTCAGTTCAGGCAAAGTGCAGGGTTGGTAGGCTGCTCCTCTCCCATGACATGGATGAGACATGGCTGTTCAGGATGCTGGATATGCAAATATCCTCTGGAAAAATCTGCTGGTATTAATGTGAAGATAATGCAGAAGCATGCAAATAGGCACATTTAATATTTGCAATAATTTTACCAAAAATAGTTTTAAATCCATTTACTGAAAATAAACACAGGATAGGGGCAGAAGAACACAATTTGTGCAAATCATATTCTCTTCTCCTGGGACAGAGTTGTTATGAAATCCTATTTCAACTCAAATCAGCAGGAGATTTATGAGCAGCCTGTGAGTCTGGGTTTCACCTGTGCTGTTCAACTCACTCAGCATGTAATTAACCTGTTCTCAGCAAAGCCAAGTGACACTGAAGAGGTGGGGACTTTTACTTTCCCAGTGATAGGCACATCCTTGCCAATGGGATACTGAACAGGGCCTTGATGTGAGGCTGGGAACTCAAAGCCATGATCTCTTCTCTAACACAAAATCTTTCACAGAATTGCTAGAATGAGCAGTTATTCTCACAGAAGTTTACATTAAAGGATAAATGGTTTTCTTATCTCACCAATCTATCACAGATTGCCAACATCTGTTTTGTTTGGTGGCTGACATGGGTTTGAGTACAATATTTCTTCTGCATTTCTCAGATGATCACTGATAATTCTGGCTGAACTCTAGCTAGTTATATTTATCTTGTTATTTTAAAATTTAAATGATTGAATAGCAGTGGGAAGTTTGGTGTTTTGGTATCATATAGGATATCATTAGACTTCTGAGCAAATTTACATTGGCTCCTGTCTGTGTGTGGAGGTTTAAAAAAGAACCAAAAACTACATTAAGGCAACTAAGAATAGAAGCTGTGACTCAAAATGCTTTGAGATTAATTGATATTAGCTGGAAAGGAGAGTAAGGACTATTTATAAATGAAAGGAAAAGGAGAAATATTAGGCTAGAGTAAGTCATTAATCATCAAAATGAGTTTCTGGTATGAAGTAATTAGCCAGACCTAGAACAAGGACAAGGTTCCAAATGAGATCTATGTCCTAATTTATAATGGATCACACTGCAAGGTCCCTGCAGCCCCAGCTCTGAGTTGTGCATTCAGTCCTAACATAGCATGGTAGTCCGCCAGATCATATTCTTCTGTTGTGACTGCCCTGATTATGGATTGCCAGTAATGACAATTCCATTTTGCTTGAGGATTTCTGGATTGGGGTGGTGGTGGTGGTGAGGCAGTTTGGTTTGGGGTTTTTTTGTCTGGTTTTATTTGTTAGGTGTTGATTTGGTTTGGTTTTTTCCTTTTCCAAAAGCTTGTGATTAAAATGTTAACTTCAGCTCTTGAACATGGCAGCTTATATCTGTGCTCTGTTTGATTTGGAACCAGAATTTAAACCAAACGAACCATAACTGGGGTGGTTTTGGTCTAAAATATGATCTATTCAACTTTTACTCTTCCCTATTGAAACTGTCCTGCTGTGTGTGAAAGTAGCCACAGCTCTGTAGGGAGAGAATTGGAGTATCTGATGGCTGATAATCTCTTTTTGTCTTTCCTGCTTGGAAATTTAAATGGAAAATCCATCTTAGGTTTGAGGAAAATTTTCTCATATCCTATACCTTCCCAATTAAATATCTTGGCACTGGATAATAAAAATTCCAAGTAAATGATATTTCAAGATCTTCTGTTAAATTGTTGCTTAAGAATGTCACAAAGTTTTTGGTTTTACCATCTATTTTTCTGTAAACTGGACTCCAGCAGCACCTCCTTCTGAGGTGAAGCAAGAATTCCCCATGGAGAGCTCATTTTAGTGTGAACAAAGTTGTAGGATCTGGCTTCTATCTTCCCCATGGCTTAATTTACTGGTCTGCCAAATAAAAAGAGCTGTGAAACTGTTTTTTAAAATATTGACATCTTAAACAGCAAAGCTATACAGAGAAGATCTGAAGAACCTTTACACAAAGAACAACTCCTGTAAAGTCACCAAAGCCAAGATTTCATCCTTACACAAAATTGCATTCACTGCTGTCCTTAAAATAACAGATCTGTTCCATGAAAAGGGACTTCTGTAGAGGAAATTAGTTGCTATTTGGTTTCCTTAAAAAACCCTTTTTCCCTTGTCTCTGCAGTCCTCCCCTTTGTCAAATTGTCTTCTGAAGTCCAACAGTTGTGGGGCTTTCATATCCCCATTTAGAGCTGCTGCTGTTGAGCACATGCTTGGTGTCCTGGGAGTGCAGTTTGGAGCAGCTCAGGAAATAAAAACCTCTCTTCAGAGCTGGCAGTGCACAACAGCAAAGCTATAAATACTTATTTGTCTCTCCTTTCTTTCTCTCACTCCACTTCCAGTGAAGACAGTGTCACCTCCTGGTGTTACCTTAAGTATGCTCAGAGCTCCTAGAGGGAGTCCAAAAGCCCTGTTTGGGTATTTCTGGGAATTTTGCACATCCCTCTTGTCTGTTCTGACCCAAAACATTCTAGAATTCTGTTATTCTACAGTTCTGTGATTCTATGATTATGATTCTATCATTCTATGATCAGAGTTTGAGGAAGGAGACAGAAATATTCTCCTGATATTTTCCATCCTGCTGCCATCTAGGTATTTCCCAGTTGTCTTTCCTGCTCTTCTGTGCATTTATATATGTGCCTCTTTTCCCTCTAAAGCTTAGTGGGTTTTTTGCATCCTCATGTTTGGTTTCTCATCAACCAGAAATATTGAAAGCAGCCTGGGAAGTTGTAGAGTTTTGTACCACTTTATGTCTCTGTGTCAAACCAAGTACAGTCATAGAAATCAAATTCTCTGTTTATGAGATTGCTGAATTTTTAGTCTGGGCTGTGACCTAAACAGTTTTCACCTCTAGAAACATGAAGGCAAAGAACAAAATCTCATTTGAGGGGAAAACCTTCAGTCCCAGATTAGTTGTTTTAGCTTCACAGCTAAGTTCACCTCTGCTGTGCAGTCCCTAAATGAACACATTTGTCTTTTCATTGCACCTCAGCTAATTTCATGTCCTCTAATCTAATCAAAAGTGACTCTTCTTTGCCAAGAAAATTGCCTCTATGTATATCGTACCTTTGCTGCAATACTGACACTAGAAATTGCTGTTATGTACTGGGCCAAGCAAATTATTTTAAAGGCAAAATTATTAAACTATGATCTTGCTTAATCCTTCTATAAATATTTGGGGAACAAAAATATGCTTTAATGTTGTTTCAGTTCTACATTTTTTTGGTGAATAATCTGTGAATAATTCACTTTCCAGATGCAAAGTATTACTGAGGTATTATGATAAGACTAAGGAAAACACAACCCAAGATGTATTTCATTTAGAGGACTATGTGCTTTTCAAAATAGAGGCTTTGGTTCCACCACTCATAAAATGTTAAGCAGTCATCTTGCTTTTAGACCACCTGCCCATAATGGTGGTGGAGCACTCCTTGTTCCATTGGAGGCAGTATCAGGATCATACCAGTGCTGCTGCATTTCATGGCCAAAGATAAAATAGTTTCAGTTGTGCTACCTTTTGACAAATGCCACTGCAGATGAAATCTTGTTGAGTGGATCTGGGATTTGTTTATTCTTGCCTCACAGACATCTGTTCCTTGTCCTAGGTCCCCTGATGCTGTCTGCTTTCATGCAGCATTAAACCAAGTCAGTAAGACCTCTGTCCAAATTTGGGGATATGGAAAATGCAATGGGACCAGGCCAGAAATATCTCCTCCTGAGCTGTGGTTCAAAGCTATGTGTAGAACATAGTTTAGTTATAACTTTATTAGTAGAAGTTGGCCACTGTTTTTCTGCAGGACTTGGCAATGTTGAAGTATTTAACCTTTGCAATTAGGTCCTGCAAGTCTCACCTGGCCAGTCTTGTCTCTGAATTGTTGAAATATTCCTTATAACGAGTTATAACTCCTACATGGAACTACACAGCAGTTGTTCTTCCTTAAATCTGATCTAGGGGATTATCTCAAGCTGTTTTGACTTGTCTTCCATATGAAACTTTGGGAGAACAGAGTGTATGAAGCAAAACCACCCAGCCAGCAAAGAAATTAGATTAAAACTATGTCTAAGAGAAATCTTTATAAACATCTCCTGTTACATCTTTTCTTATCCAGAATCCTGGCCACAATGAAGTCAATGGAAAAACTCCAGTTGCTGCTAAGAAAGGCCAGAATTCTATTCCAAGTCTGTGAAATAAGTCATAATTAACCTTCCATTGTGGCTGCCAGAATCCATGTCATCACTTACTTCCACTTTCTGAATTTAATTTTAGTGAAAATCTGTCCAAAACTTAAGAGGCATTTAAGGAATAGCCAAGTGACTTTCTCCCTCTATCACTCTCTCTTATACACCCAGTTAATTTAGAAAATATGCCCTAACACCTTCCACAGTTTCCTTTTGTAACAAATGTTAAAGACCCTGCACTAAGATAATGGAAAATTCTTGTTATTGCTTGCTCTTCTTTTATGTTTTGGATTGAAGAAGTCCCTCAGCTCACCACACTCTAATTAATGGACATTAATTATTTACAACTTGGCTTTATTCTGTGAATTAGTTTATTTCCCTTTCTTCCACAAATAAATAAATAATGATTTTAATTATCTTTCTATAAATATTTGGTTTAGCTCAGGTCAGGAGTTCCTGCTGGATGTTCAATATGCATTTGGTCTACCCTTTTACCCAAAGTATGAAGCACAATTTACTGAGGAAGAAAAGAGCCTTTCCTTGCAAATTATGCAGTATATCTCCAATTTCATAAACTCTGGGTAAGTGTGGGAGTATGAATTATTTATGAATTCCTGTGACTGGGGAGATGATGAGAATTAGAGGGAGTGCAGTCAGCCCAGACCCTGCCCTCACTTATTCACTCTCCATTTCCTCTACAGTTTGTAAGTCTTGGATTTGGACCACACTGTTGGAAAGTCATGGCCAAGTTACCAAGCAGAGCAGCCATCAAAGGTTTACAGTATGAGACCTAGCTAGGAGGAACAGACATTTTATCTCCATTGACCAGCTGCAAATTCTACTGAAGTACATGCAGGCTTCAAAGGCCTTGGTGATGTCTCCAGAGCTTAGTTCCAGGACCTCAGTTCTGAGACCCCTTGGCTAAGAGTTCTCTTTCCCATAAGAAAAGGGAAAGCACAGGAAGATGCAGTGCACACTTTACCAGCTGCTCTGTGAACATCGTTCTGGGCTGCTGTGCTGTAGCCATGCTCTAGAATGAGGAGTTATCTCTGGAAAATGGGTGTGGGAATGGTGGGAACAGTGACTTGATGTGCTTTTTACAGTGTCTTGGGTTGGGATGGGGTTGAGGTCTGTTGAGGGTGTTCATAAGCCTGTGTCTAAGCAGGTTCTGTGTTTCCTAGGAAGTGAAGCAGACTAAAAGGTACTGTCAGATGGGGCACTGTGAATGATTCACCAATCTGGACTGAATTTGAACCCTGCTGGTCAGAGGGACTGGATACACATTTCCCTGACCTAGCCAATCTTATCATTTTACTGTTCATGTCATTATTTTCTAATGATAATGTCTCCCTCTCCCTTAGAAATCCAAACTATCCCCACAGTTTCTCGAGAAGAATGTTGGGGGTGAAGCCTGCCTGGCCTATGTATCTGTCAAGTGATGATGGCGATAACTACAAGGAATTCACAGTTTCTTTGCCGACTCTTAAAGGACTGAAAAAAGCAGACTGCTCCTTTTGGTCTGATTATATCAGAAGGCTGAAAGCATCCACAGGTGAGAAGAGTGTTTTCTGACATTAAATAAACCCTAAATTCTCTGCTAAATGTTTTTGTCTGACTGTAGTGTTGTTTTGTCACTGTGGAAAAGCGCTTATTGCAAATTAAACATCTTGCAATGCCCAGGCCATAGTTAAGAGTGTAACACTAAACAAATTTACTTTATAGCAGATCATGTGTAATAAAGTTTAATTGTCCTAGAGTTTAACTAGCTAGAGAAATCTTCTTGCTATGATGATAGAAGATATGATGAAGCCATATAGAGAGCTTGCTGTTTACAGTCATATATCTATTTACAGTCATAATATAGATTCTGGATAAACTGGAAGGCTGTGTGTACAGGTCTCTTTTGTCTGCTGGAAGCACCTAACACGAGACTGTTGAGACTCCTATGGTGTAGGAGGAGCACAAATCATTTCCATCCACTGTAAAGTTGCAGCTGAGGCTTTATATCTTATTATATTATATATATTATCTTTATATCTTATTGTATTATTATATCTTATTATATTCCTGCATGCTTTCACTTCTTACTGGGTTAGTTTCTTTGACTTTTTTTATAGCTGTGGTGATTATGCCCCTTGCATGTCTCCTTTTATATTTGCCATAAATTTCAATGCAGCTATGAGAGCCTTTCCATTTTTTTCTTACTTCTTAGGACAGTAAAACCAGCTTTGCTTAGATTTCAATCTGCTGCCTGTCCTGAATTTATTCTAGTAAATATACTCCCCTTCATATCTGTGTATCTTGTAAATAAATATGGATAGCCTGAAGCAAAGCAAACAAAACCATCCCTTTTTGGCAGGCAGAGATGTTTTGAATTGTTCTTGGAGGCCTGCAAGTTTGCATGTGTTTTTTATGTCCTAAGGATTCATCTTCACAGTGAGCACAGTTCAGGCTCTCTCTGCTTTGAGGGCTGAATTCAGCTGTTGAATTTCTGAGAACAAAGTGTACTTTCCAAGACACCAAGCTACCGAGGCTATTTATGCCTGACACAAGACCTCAATTGAGCTCAGGCTGAAGTTTGGGTGACACAAAAGTAAAATATCTTGGAGCCATCAAGCTGGTGGTTCTGATGCAAACACAGAGCACCAATTCTCACATTCCATAAACAGTCTCAATCTTTACTCATGGTTTTTCTTCCAAAGCAGAATCAAGATTTTGTTGTCAGCCTTTTAACTTGTTTCCTGGTATCCTTCAATGTCTTTCAAGTTCAGAGGGGATATTTTATCTCCAGTAGGTTTGTGCTGATTGCAGTATTACTGATTTTCACATCTTTATTCTGATGTTTAAACAGTCCTGGCAAAAACTTCCAGACCTTTTTGGACCTCATCTCACAGCACTGTGGCTGTGCAATGGCAGACTGGGCTGAAGTCACAGCTCTGGTAGAATGACTGCTGACCAAGCACCACGGACAGAGACTATTCCTAGCACCTATGGAAATTCTCCCAAAAGATGGGAAAATATCCACCAGGGCATATATTTATTTTTTTTTTCTTTACATAGACAAGATTTAAATCTATCTAAACTGGCATAGGAATGAAAAATTCATGTATGGGTTAGTCCAATGATCTGTCTAGCTCAATGTCCTGCTCTTGTCCACAGCCATAGCCAAATACTTGAATGTTAAACATAAAAATACAAGCAGGGAGAGAAAAACACACTTGAAGAGATCACAAAGTTGAGTAAAATTTTTGAAAATATGCCATAAAGTGTGAAATTTATGGAGTATGAATCGTTACGAGTGGGTTTAAAAAGTACATGTCAAAAGTGCATTTTAATCTTCAAGCAGAACTGAGTACACCCAGCTGGCTCTTAAAGCCTCAGCACCATGGCAATGCAGTTACACAGCTGATTTCTGCTAAATTCTGTCTCACTGCAATGTTGGCTTGACACTTTGCTTTGATAGTCATTTTTAATCTGTTTTCTGTCTTGAATACTAAACTTACTCATACAATTTAAATAGATATCACATCAAATCCTTTTCTGCTTCAGACCCCTTAGCCTGGGATAATTTACAGAGACACATCCTGTGAGTCTCTTGATAACAATCTGAACCCAGGTCCTTATGAAAAAAGATTCATAATGTTCTTCAGGCCAGTTAGGGAGAATGCATAAAACTCAGATGGTGATGGCTGAACATCAATTTGAGAGGATGTTGTGCTGAAATTCGTGCCAAAGCAGTGTCAGTCCACCAGTACAAGTTGCACTGCATTGCTCCCAAAAATTAGGTTCTGCAGGAATCCTGGAATCTACAGGAATATGTTCCTGGAGTGCTGTCAGGCTGTCCTGTGGGACTCTGGCATATGATAAACACCAGATTTGAGAGAACAATGCTGCAAACCATTTTTGGATGTTGTACCTTGTACTCTTTCCTGAGGGGGATCTATTTGTGTCAGCTACCCCGAGATCAAATCTAACTCCTTTCTGCCTTTCAAAAATTATAAATGTTTATGATAGAGTTCTTGGACTGTTGTTGTTGGTTGCAATTTGTGATCTCATTCCAAGTAGATGGAATTTACAAGTGTGCCAGAGAGAAGCACAGATAACAAAACATTCCTGTTTTCACATCTAAGTACAAAGGTGCGCAGGATCTAGTGTGGTGCAATCTCAGCCAGATGTGATGAATCCTGTTTTGTTCATCTCATCTTTTCCCTGAAATCAATTTTTTTACAGCTTCATATACCATCTGGAATCTATAAGCAAAAACATCCCCAATATATTTCAATAAAATTGAGAAGAACTGGACAAACCAATGATCATAAACATAACTGGGACTGGCATTTTAAAAAATTTTCTTGATCCTTTTTATACTGCCATGGGAAATGTCTTGATTTGGAAATGTCAAATTAGGGATGACTAAAGGCTCAAAGCTCAATATCTCCATCCAGCAGAAAACTGAGGTATTCCTTCCTGTGGTTTAAGCTAAACTTATAAATTTCAGCTTCTGGAATAAAATCTCTCACATTAAGAATTTGAGATACCTTTTAGGTTATTCACTGCTGGGTCTAGAAGCTTTTGTTTATCTAAACTATTACCTGTAATTTCTTTCCATTTAGTAAAAAAATATTGTTCAAGCTAGTGTTTCATTTTGTGATCAGACCACAATATTTAATGACAGAATGTATCATTTGTCCCTGGCACATAACTGGAATGTATGTGGTTGTATTTGAAAGTAATTTTTAAAAATTCATTTAATAAATGCAATGATTCTTCATCATGTTTGCTGGCAGTACCATTACAAGCTATGGAGGGAACTTGGAATCTGTTTCATTGCAGATGAACTAATAATCTCCTGAAGTTTTGTTTGAGACCAGTTTGTAAAGTTGACATTTTGGGGAGCAGTTTGCTTGGGGAATTATGGAAGTGGTGGTGCTTGAAGAGGTTTGGAATTCTCATGGTTGCATTTCAAAGACATGTTTTATATTTTGAATTATGACGGTTTCCATGGGAGACATCAAAATGAGAAACAAGAGTGGCAATTGTGGAAAAAAAGAGCTGTGAATGGCTTTTTCCAGGGAATGTGTTAATAACTTGAAATTCAGTTAGAAATTCAGCTAAAAACAGGAGGTCCAGAATGTTTATGTCTATTCAGACAGATGTCTGAATGCTAACATTCCCCTTACATAGTGTGGTGGACTGTGTGCCTAACACAGTGAGTCCCTTTATAAGGGGCCTCTCACTGCATCCCAAACAGGTGGAGCTGGATCCAGTGAACATCTCTTGCTCCTCTAGCTGGTATCTAAACAGAACCAATCCTACAAAAATTAGTGCCTCTGTAAGCAGTCTTGCAGCTGGGGAGAAAGACATACCTTTAGTGTCTCACAGTGAAATCTTGCCTGCCCAACTCCTGCTCCTAAATTTACCCTCTTAGACATATTTTCCATGCCCAAGTTAGCCAGACTGGACTTTATCTGTAGAAAATTCAATGGCAGCAAAGCTGGAACAATCTCCATGAGCTCTGAGATGCCATGTGTAGCCAAACAGGAGCCCAAACAAAGTAAGAGTGTTCAGAGTTCAGACTTGACTTAAAAGTGAGTCAGGAACATTTTGGTTAGCATTCATCTTTTATCCTCTCTAGTCACACCTTCATTTTGGAAATCTCAAATACAAGACATTCCTTTAGTATGAGAGGAATCTGTGCCCCTCACAATGAGAGCATTCTGGCTATGAGACATGAAATAAAGACCCTCAGTACACTTTCTTGACATAGCTTGGTGGTGTTGAGGCAACTGCATCACTGAAATAGGGTTGAAGACCAAAATCACAGAAGGTAAAAGATAACAAAGAAAAGATCTGTTGGAGGCAGTTGCTTGGTGCTTTTTATATTACAGACAGACAAAAAATTAATGTTGCCCACACTTCCTACCTGGTAGGGAATTTTCAGGAGAAAATAGAAAAATAAAGTCTTGCATGTGTGAAGAATAAACTGTTATGCATTCCAATGGCAGTTATTTAAAGGACAATACTTAATTACAATGAGGTGATCAACCATTACTGTAAAGCATTTTGAAAATGGATTGCCAACTGAGAAAAACAGTTTCCTGAACATTTATAGCTGCTAAAAGGTTTTTAGTTGTGATTGCACCCTGTAGCTTGCTGCCTCAATGATACAACATCTCTTTTAATCTTAATTGTATTTTCTTTCCAGGAAGTGGAAGTGGTGAAGAACCTTCTGCAGAAAATAGCTCTGGTGAAACTCCAAGGGAGAGCCAGCCCCTGAGGGATGAGGTGGCTTACAGCAGATAGGCAATCACAGGGCTGGGGGGTGGCTTTGTTACAATCCTCACACCTCACACCACATGAAAAACCATTCCTTTAGTTAACTTTCTCAATAAGTAAAGTAGATCTTTCAGTAAAGTAATTTTCAAGAAAGTTATATTAATTTGGCACAAAATAATCACTACAGTTATTGTTTTAAGTCAAAAGAGAATGTAATTTGAAACAAAAATAAAATATCAATAAAAACTGCCTAACCAAAACAAATAGACTTGGCCTTTTTTTTTCTTGCAACTACACAAATGCCAACATATTTTAGTACCACCAGCCAGAAAAGGACATATATTGAAACACTCAGAAGGCCCTCATTGATGAGGCTCGGATTTGTTAAATCTCTGTCTTGTCCTTTTTCATTACTCATCCCATCACAAGCTGCTGATAGTTGAGTGAGCCTGGTTTGGCATTCTGGAGAAAACTAAAGAATTTTAAATGGGAAGGAAGAACAATTTAAGAAGGGAATCAACAGTATGCATTGGGTGTGTTCATATGTCACACACTTGCTATATTCATGATCCCCTGTGAAATTATGTATAAGACTATTAGGATAAGTCAGAGTACACAGAAGAGATAACACAAATAATATGTTAATTAAAGCTTAGAGCATACCATTCTTGGAACATCTATCTTTTTAAAGAAGAAGGCAAGATACACAATAGTTTTGGAATCATAAGGAAAATCACAGGATACCTCTAATGGCTCTGAAAGTATTTTGGATTAGGTTGTTAATTTATTGCTGGGATCATTTGGCAACAGATAACCTTCACAGATGTATATCACACACTTGTCCATGAGACTTTACAAAAAAATAAAATCAAGGCTGCCCAGTAGGACACAAATTTCTTGTGCAGTGCTAAAATTATTTAAAAAACAACTCATAAGGTTTTGTTTGCTGCTTGAGCCCTTTGACAGCACATGAGCTGTTACTGCTGTCTGCCATGTATTCAGGTTTCCAAAGGTTTTACCAAGATAGAAGAGAAGCTGTGTAACGTTCCTAATTCTTATACTTACATCCTGTTCAATAAACAATAAAAAGACTGGAAGAATCAAGAAGCTAATTAACTGGCTAAATATAAGAGTAAAGATGGAGAACTCAGATTCTGATTTCCATCATTAGCTAAACCTAAACTAGCTAACTAGTAAAGGAAAAAAAACAGACAAACCACAAACTATTTAAGAGCTTTTTAAAAAGCCCAGATCTTAAACACGTATCTCAACAGAGGATGCTTTCTTTGCAGTAAGTATAGATACAGCAGCTCTGATTCCTTGCACAAGACTGGGTTTATTTTTGCCTTATTTGAGAGCTAATTGTTGGTCACAGCAACTCCAGTATTATTCTGCTGCCCACAGAACTGGTAAACAGAGGACAGATTTAAAAGGATTCAGTATTGACTCATGTTAATGAAAGCCAAATATATAATCTTTTTCCACTCACTATTCAGCTCCACCTTGAGCCCAGAGATGTCTCTGGAATTTGAGAAAAGGTTTTCATTTTGAGCTAGGAATGCAGAAACAGCCTTGTAGGCTCCTAATTACAGTCTTGGCCATCCAGAAGGACTGGTAGATAGGCAGGTCTGACTGGGATTTTCAGCCACCCCCTCCTGAGATATCCAGCTTGAGTGCCAGTTTGGTAAAAGGGACTCTTTAAGTATGGATTTTTTAGTAAAACATCTTTATTTCATGACTGACTGCCCCACACATGCCCTGTTACAGTGGACACAGCTCTTTAGACTGTTCTGTCTCTCCAGGTTTCCTAGAAGCCTCTTCCAAAGCCCAGTGTTGGTTTTCTACTTTAAAAAAGCATGAATATATCCCAGTTCTCTGCACCCTCTTCTCCTATGCTAGTCCTGCTCAATCTCCATGCTTCTTTGAACTTGCTTCTGTCAAGGAATGTTTGATGCAGACAAATGCAGTTTCATGATCCCTTATGTTCCTGTAATTCCACATTTCCTCATCTTCCCACATCTTCCATCCCATATCCTTAAGCTCAAACATCTTTGAATTCTGAGACAACTTCTGGAACAGGACAAGTGATTTAATCTTTTTGGCTGTGAGTCCCATCACCTTCCTGGCTTTACTCCTCTTTCTTATGGAGAACCAAACTGTTAGAAATTGCCTGGTCAAATCCAACAGAGATTTAATTAGAAAAGCACACATGTGGACTGACTGACAGAGGTCAGGAAACTTTAGCCTTCGTGATACTGAGAGGCCAAGTCTGCTCCCACATATAATTCCTAGTAAGAAAAATACATTCCCAGACTATTTAGGTCATTGCACTTTAAACTGAAATACCAAAGCCTGCAGTGATCTGGTACTGAAGCAATGCACAGAAGCACGACTACAGCCATGCTTTCCTCCCTCCTACTGGAAATAGCTATATTTTTTTAAAAGCAAAGCATTCTTTAAAATGAGCATACACACAGGAAACTCAAATAAATGCCATTTAAGTAATTTAATCTGAACTTTTTGAAAGACAAACCATCAGAACCTTTCTGTATATGCTGTTTTTAATACCTGAATACTAACCTACAGCATTTTGTGTGATTCTTTCACACAGGACATACTAGGCAACAGAGAAAAAATGCAGAGCATTAAAAATATTTTACCATGCATAGTTGGAAAAAAAGCAACTGACTAAATGGCAATGCTGGAACATTGATTGTTTTTGTAAGTACTTGACACATAGAGCTGGAACATCACATTTGTCATCCTGCTATTACCCACATCACATAATTCCCTTGGCTAAAATTAAGGACTCAGTGCTTCTCCATAGAAGCACTATAGTCAATGAGTATTACAACAATGAGTCAAAAAATATTACATACTCACATCCTCTCTAACTTGCTCCAGCTACACTCTATAGCAGTGGCTTATATAGTAGTAATTAGATATTTATTGGCAGCTGCTCCTCCCTATGTGAGGCTAAAAAACAATGAACAAACCCAGAGATCCTCCACGTGGTTCTCATTTGGACTTTGAAACACAGACACCAGCCTGGATGGCATTTTATGTGTTTCAGGTGTAGAGAGTATGGTTAATTGGAAGTGTAATAGGATTTCAACTTTTTCTATTTTTTCTGTTTTTATATGAGGTTGATCTGGCCCAAAGCTGAAGGGTTGCTACTTCCTGCCCCTGCAGATGTGAATCCTCTTGCGTGGCCTTTGGTCAGGTTGATGTTTGCTCCCTCTCCTAGTTTTCCAGCTGCCCAGGGAAAACCCTGTGATTCCAGCACTGGCTAAAACTCAGTGGACTTCAGCTGAGAGCTCATGTGCCCTCAAGGACAATAAAGTCACTTTTGCATCAGGATTCCTGACAAACCTTCTCACTCTTTGAGGGGCTGGTGTATGACTGGGTGTGGAGAATGCCTGTTTCACAGCAGATTTTGGATCATTACAAAAGCTTCTATTTTCTTGTTTTAAGGAGACCTCCTTTTCCTTCCGGTTGTTATTGCTCAAATATTCTGCTATCATGGCATGAGAGGGAATGCCTCAGGAGTTTATCTTTCCTGCCTCTTACACAAGCACTCTACAGCCTGTCTGGTGAGCACAAGTCAATCTAACTGATAGTATCTTCTAGGCCTCTGATCGAAGTCAGATGGGGCTGGATATTTTTAAACATTACAGCTGTTTTCAAAGCTGACCAAGAAACTCTTTAAATCAGATCTCGCTAACCTGTAGGGAATTTGGATGCCCGGTTCCCATTATGGCTTTGAAAACTCCACCCAACATCTGTGAAATGGTCAGTGCTCATTTAGGAGCCTTTTCCCTTTCATGATGAGCAGATGGCCACAGACAAAAGCACCACTGCAATTGGCAGCAGTTCATTGACTCACAAGGGGAGAATTTATCTTGTTTAACTTCCCTGGTTCAGAGATCTTTAGCCAGACAGACCAAAAAAGCTTGGGTTTTTTGGTTATTTTTTGTTTCATGTGAATGAGAGAGTGGACAGTTTTCAGGGACAGCCAGCATTTTCATGACCAGTATTAGCATACAGGTACTGTCTTACACAAAGAAGTAATGCAAACCTCCAAAGGGACTCACATATCCCTGTTTCAAATTGAGGAAAGAATTCAGAGGAGTCACAATCAGTTTATTGCAGCATTTTATATGTACCACTGAAAGCAGTGATCTGCTTTGCATGTGTTAGCTTAAGTGAAATGAGAGCTCAAGTTCAAGAGCAAAGAGACTTGATGTTCTTCTGCATTATCCAACCATAATTGCTCAGGTATGTCAATTTTAAATAACAGAAGAATGATTTTTCAGTGAAAAGTCTTTTGTTTAAAATATTTTGTCTGGATACCTCCAAAACAGGATATGTAAGTAAGGCAAGGATATATTCTGGCTCTGAAGAGTTTACTCAGTACTTGTATCCTAAAACACAGTTAATACAAATGCCAATTGATAGCTGCTCTTTGGAGTGGCAATTCAAAAGTTAATGGCTGGATGTTGGCTACTCTGGAGATTCAACTCTGAAGTAAAGCCCATGTTAAGGTGAAAGATCACTCAAATAACTAACAACCAACTGCTTGTTATTGTTATTTGTAAGAAGAGGCCAAAGCAACAGCATTTAAATTCAGCATCTCAGATTAGCCTGAAGTGCAAAAAATTCATAATGTTTGCTTATTCAAAATGCCCTTGTGTAGGGCAGTTACACAAGTCAGATCCTGTTTCACAGGTTGATGCCTTGAGAGGCTACCTAGAACAGAGGCTAGACAGTGTAAAAGGAATAAAGTGGGTGTTTATTAAAAAGGCCCTCAAAGGATACACCTTGGGCAGTGGAAGTGCCTGTCTGAGGCTACACCCAAGATGGACAATGGCCACACATTTTCACACTTTTATGAGTTTTGGTCCATTTCCATATTGGGGTTAATTGTCCAATTACAGCTTCAGGTTATGAAGTCCCATCCTTCCAGATTCCTCTCCTCAATTCACTGTTTATACTTTTTGGGCCTGAAACTGCAATGGTGTCCTTGGTTCTCGGGCTGGAAAAGAATTGTTTTGTCTAACTAAACTGTGAAGAGAACTTGCTAACACTTTATATGAAGCTCAGAGTTTTATACTAATGCAGTACAGAATCTGGAAGATGTGAAAGCTACAACTTAATGCATCAAGGGTGTAGATCAGCCTGGGGTGGTGACCAACAGCACTTTGTTCAGAAGTAGTAGAGGTGCTTCCAGCAATGTTCACCACAGGAGAAGGATGGACCTCAACCTGACTTCCTTTCATCCCAAAAGGAAGCAGTCGCTTCCCACCATGTGCTGAAGAGAGCCCTATGTCATCTCCCCATTTTATCCAAATTCACAAAGCTATTTATGCAGCTAACTTAGCACCTTGGGAGCTACCTAACACCTGCTGTCCTATCCTTCATTATTGTCTGTAACTCCTACAAGATGTGGGTACAGGATAAGACTTTCAAGAGCAGCCAGAGATGCTGTGCCTGACAGCCTGGTTTCTGTGACTCCAAAGCTCTGTTTCTTCACAGCTTTTGTTGCAGCCTCCTGGGCTGTCAGAACTTGTGGCTGTGAGACAAAGGTTGAATCACTTGAATCACTTGGGCATGATGATGCAAGGGCTGCATTCCCACCCAAGGGAATCCTCAAGGACAAGGGCTCTCAGGAGACAGACTCCCATGTCTCTTACAACATTGTCCTGAAAAGCTGTTTCTGGCCCAGCCAACACAGCCAAAAACCCTGTCACAAGCCTGACTGCTTTCAAAGACAGCAGTTGGCTGGCAGGAGAGAAGGCAAACTCTGACAGGCGTGTTTGCCTCAGATCACTTACATGGCAGTTTGCTCCTTTCATGCCTGGTAATAAACGCCTGAACAAGGGCTGAGGCTCTTGAATTTGGCAGTGATCATTCTCTCAAAAGCCACAGGCCTGCCTTTCAGTTGAAGTCAAAAATGTCATCAGAGCCAGAGGCTGCAAGCTGCAGTGATTCAGGGCAGTGGCACTCAGAATGGTGACTGTGTTTATGAGGGAATGCATTATTCCTTTGCCAAGATGCCACAAGTGCTCCAAAAGGAGCGCTCTCTGTGAGCAGCCATTTTTCATCAATCCCCTCCTCACAACCTTCCACCCTGGAGTCAGCTACAAATTTACAACCTTTTTATCACCTCTTTTGGAATATTTTAGCATGCTAAAAGTAGACCCCTTGAGCTATGCTTAGCTCTCAGTAAGGCCATTGTCTCACAGACTGGAGCTCAGTGAAGCTTGGTGGAAGACCAGAAAGCTAAATTTTGAGTTTGATGCCCAGGGATCAGGTGCTTGGGATCTGCCCAGAAAAATCTAACATACTCCTTTAATCCACCACCTTTTATTTTGGGTGAAATTTGCCTTTTCTGTTATTATTCTCATTCCTTTCCATTGCATGCAGTTCTCCACAGCTGCCCAGGCTGATCCTGGTGGAAGACCTCCTACTCCCCTTCATTTGTACTTGTCAGTGACCCAAAGCTGGTCACAGTGGTTTAGCTTAATTTCAGCACCAATGAAAGGCTGGCTGTTCCAATGTAAGCCCCAAACACATCTACATGGACTTCTTTTATTGTTTGCTTGAATCTTCCTTTTCTGTCACTTTGTGAGGGCTGCAGGATGGGAGTGGAGTGGAAGGGCAGGTAGATTTTAAGGTATCTCAGGAAAAGGTAAATTAGAGGAGACCACATTCCTACCCTGCTCGTGATGCTGCCATAGATTTATGTGAGAAAAATGTCTTGTTTTTGAGGACACTGGAACTGGGGTAATTATTCCAGACAGGTCCTTCTGCACAAATCAGTTTACACTAGTGGAGAGCAGTCCTATTGCTTGTGAAGCTCCAAAAAAGGGGCTCTTTTCATCTATAATGGCGATGTTTTTGCCAGAACAGAAGTGTATCAAGAAATCCACATTCCCCAACTGATTTTGATTTCATCACAGCCCCTAAGCCAACAGGAAATGCTGTCCTGGAAGAGTCCTGCTCCATATCCACAGCCTCCCTGGGCTGCTGAGCCTAAGCTTGCCAGCACTCAACCTCTTTCCTGCTTGTTCTTCCTCCTGCCTTCTGCAGCTGCTTTTGCTCTTCTCATTAACCCCTAATTAGTTATTTCCACTCTATCTCATTTTTTCCACACTGTCTATATTGATTTCAGACAACATTTCTGCCTCACCTTCAAGCTGAGCCTCTGATGCAAAGCCAGCAGCTGGGGTGCACTGCAGAGTTCCAGCAAGGTATCCCTCTGCTCTCCAGGTGAGAGTCCTCACTTAGCAAGGACTCCAGTGCCTGCCCATTCTGGTTTCTGTGCTGGGATTCTGTCCTTAACTGCAGCAAATCCTAACAGATTTTTTTTACCTGCTGGGTAGAAGCTTCTTGTGCTTCTGCTGTGGGGAACTCGGACCTATTCTACTTCCACTTTTCCTGAGATTTTCTTCACATTTCATGATGATTGTGAATTTAAAATAAAATAGAGAGAGGAAGAAATTTTAAATTAATATAGCATTTTTAATGTTAAAAGGGGCTTGGGGACTTAGTTTAGTGCTGATTAAAGGAATGAAGCTCTGCAGAAAGCAGTGATTCACAGCTCCTAAGAGCAACATGTAGGGGTAGTAGATAAAATCTAATGGTAATAGTATAAAAGGAAAAAAAATAAACAAATTCAAACTGCACTGCAGTGCTGCCTGAGACACATCTTTAATTCACACTCAGCATTTTCACTCAACCACCACAGAAAATAGGTCTGTGAATGAAAGTCTGCTGAGATAAAAGAACCTGAATAACAGCTGACATCAAAATAAAAGCCTTTTTTCTTGCCTAATACATTGGAGACGTTGTTTCCAACAAGAACAATTCATCCAAGTGAAATTCTGGCCTCTTGTACTGCAGCCAGATCAGGAACACTTCCTGCAACTGGCCAAGAAAGTGCCTGGCCTTGGAAGCAGCCTGAAGTTCTTAGTACTTTGAAAGAAAACAGAAAGCCAAATCCAGCTGAGGTCTTCTCCCACTGAAGCCCTCAGCTAAAATCTCTCTGGCTTCAAATCTGTCTTCCCTGATGAGAGCAGTGGGCAGGGAAGAGCAAAACAAACTTGCTGACACTGCAAGGCCACCAAGCCCCAGCCTTAGAGAGGGGAGTGCTGCAGGCTGAGCCTGGTCCATGGCTAATTTAGAAACATCTGGGGCAAAATTCCAACTCCCCCAGCACCCTGTGGGCTGCAGTGCAGACAGAACCAGGGCAAGAGGTAAAAGCATCAAACATTAGACCATGATATTTGATTACTAACTTGGGTGTTAAATTTTTGCAAGAAGGACCAGAGTCTGCAGGGACAATGAGAGATGGGACAGATCTCCACACTCAGGGAATGAGGTCAGAGCATCAGCTGGTGCTGCTGGGGAGAAGGAGAGCCAGAATTAAGCAGGATGAACAGCTGAACACAAAATGCTCCCTCTGTCAGTGCAAGTCTCCTTCCAGAGGTGTGCATCATGAGACAAAACAGAGACAAAATGCAACTGAAATATTGCTATGATTACACAGGGAGATATGAATAATAAGCTATTTGCAAAGTCTTCCTCCAAGTGCAATGTGCAACGGCATGTTCTGTGCTACTTGTTGGTAACTTTTAAACACAAGACCAAGGTAGGCCATTTGCAGCAGTTCTTGGGCAAGAACAGCATGCTAGTCTCCATTAGGAAACAGTAAATTTTATATATACACACACACCCACAATATTCTTTCACCCTACTAAGATATGTTGTTAATTGGTCCCTACGACTGTGAAGTCTTAGCACCATTTTTAAATGCCCAGCTAAGAGCCCAGAAACAGGACTTTCTGACAGCTTTCTCTTGTGCATCATCCCCTCCTCATCTTTCACAATGCCAGACCATCAAATTGGCTCATATATTTGTTTTTCCCCAGTGGCTGCAGCCTTCACTGGGCACTTTCTGGCTGTGGTCAGAACCTGCAGAGTCTGTGGCATGTGAGGGACATTAATCTTTATTACACCTCTGGATCTATCCCTGCAGACAGGCAGCAAATATGATGAATACCAAAATAAGTTGCAGATGCTGACAGCTGTGTCAAGACCTCTTGTCTTAAATTGCCAAAATACAGAGTACCATTCGTAGCTGAAAGGAAACTTTAAAAGCATTTAGCATTGTCAGGTTTCTCTGTCACTGTTCTAGACAACATTTATCTACTTGCTTTTGCCTGTGGAAATTGCAGATGCCACAGAGATTCATGGATCCACAGCAAAACCCCAGTGAAGGAACTGGGAGGCTCTGCACCAGTACTGGGGTGAGCTGATAAGGGCTATGGAGCCAGACATCCTTCCACAGACATCTGCTGAGTTTTCTTATTGCCTTCCAGAGTCCTCTTGTGAACAACTTTATTAAATGAATGTGTTAAGTGACATAAAAATAATCAACAGAATTGTGACTGAAACCTGAATGGATGAGGTTGTTGGCAGTCTCAAAAAAGCATGTATCATCTCAGTTATTAATGGCCAAAACTGTCAGGAGAGTTTAAAACTTTCCAAATTGTCATCCAGTGGCTGGTGAGTCAGACACAGCCTTGAGATGAAGAGCTGAAGTTTTCTTTCATTTTCCTTCTTTTCTGAAGGAATCCAAACATTCAAAACTCTGAAAAGGCTCAGGCTACCATTCAGGGCTCCTCTGGGCTAAAAGGTTGATTCTCAATGAAGAAAAATGAAGTGTTGATAGAACATAAAATGCACAAAATGCAGAAAAGAGAAAAAAAAGAGGAACAATATGACAATGTATTCTTTCTTGCATGAAGCCTTGGCTGACTGGGGAGACTTTGTTGTAGAGAATGCAGCCACTCTTCCACCACAAAGACCAAGGCAGAAATTTTCAGTCTTCAGACTATTAATTTGAAATAGTATTTCTGTATTCATTTCCAAAGAGCAAAAAGCACAATAGGAAATGTGAGTTTATTTTTTTTTCTCTTTAATTGACTAGGGAAAAATGTTTGTCCAGCAAACAGGAGTCCCTGTATCATTTGCTTTTGCAAGCTTCTCAGAAGTCCTCATTTCATCATCCCTCAAGAAATCACCAGCAGTCTGGGGCCAGGTGTTCCACTACTACTCCAAATGTCTGGGTAACTTCAATCCTTTCTGATCTTCATAGACAGAGTAGATGAGCTTGAAATGTTTTATCCTGACCAAAAAATACTTATGTTGTCCCTGGCTGTGTTCCCTGACATTATTTATTGTCCCTCAGAACTAACCATTCTGAAAGGGAGGATGATGTGAAGTGATGGTGACAACCCAGCACCAGAAAATGTGGGAGAATTTGTCTGTCTGGCACAGAGGATTCATCAGGGTAAGGGGTCAGAGATAAGTTCCAGCTTTATTTAATTCACTAATGTGGCTGTAGCCACTGTAGCTAATGGAAATAATTAACTACAGAAAACTAAATTTTCTAATATTTACTAGTAACATCTCATTTTTTTTCCCCCTATAATTTACAAAATGTCAGGAGTAAGTTTTTCTGGAGCTTTTTGAAGGAGATGACCACCCCCAGGTGTTGGCTGAGGATGTGCCTCCAGCTCAGGAGGTTCCCTACAGGAGAGACAGAGCAGCCTAGGGCATGGTCTGAGGACCTTTGCCAGGGCTGATGCACCTCATGCCTCAGGTGTTTCATGACCTAAAAATCTAAAAACTGATTAGCAGCTGCTAAGGGACCCCAGTTTGACTGGAGTCTCACATGATCTTTAAATGTTCCTGTGAGCAGGGGACTTCAAAACTTCAGTTTGTCTCTCCTCTGGGATGAATTATCAAAATGAAATCCTAACAGTCCCATCTGCTGTATGGCCTGTGCACATGCCAGATAAAGTGTTATCTATCTCCAGCTCCCCCTTCCTTCACTCTCTTGAAGACAGATTAGAGTACATATTGAATGTAAATTTGAAGTGACAGGTTTACCACGGTTTGATTTTTTCATCTTAGTGTTTATTTTAATATGAAAAGTTATTTTTCCTTTGAGCTGTATCTGAGTGCCTGATCCAGAGAAGGAGCTAAGAAAGGGGCAAGGAATTGCAGAAAACAGAGCTGAAAGATAAATTTCCCCCTCAGGCTTTCTCTTGAAGATCATTTTTGGAGTCTCTTCTTCAGAATGAAGATTCTCTATTACCTGACTACCTGGAGCTCAGAATCATCAGCCAGTTATGAATGCATGATATCAAGGAGTCCTTGTTTACTTTAGTTACTCTCTGACTGTTTTCCACTGTAGTCCCTTTGAGAGGGACATTTGTTTCTCCACATGGTTCTCCCCAGCACAGCAGCCTGACCTGCTCTCTGAGCAGCTCCTCCGACCTCTCTCAGCCTGAAGACTCTCCTTGCCACAAGCATCCCAAACACTCTCTCCTCATCTAATGTGCTCACATCAGGATTCCTGGCTTGAGGCATTTGGCTCAGTCATAGCTGCTAAGATTTCTTGGAAATTCAACCACAGTTTCATAATTCCAGGCGTTCATTTTCTCTTCTGTGTTGAGATGCGAAAACATGGGTTTCTTGTCTGCTGTGATGGAAATTCCATGGTGCTGATGGCTGTATATTCCTTTCATTCCCTAATCCCAAAAATGCTGGATGCTTTGTGGGCTTCTCATGTGATAAAAACAGATGTATTCTCAATTATGTGCAGTGCCTGCATTAATGAAAAGATTTTCATTTCTACCAGAGTTAACTTTGTATTTGTGCAAGAAGGCATTTTGTTTCTCAGTGTTATTAATTCCAGTGTGACTAACATAACCTGGAAACCTGGAAGCTGAGCATTCCCTTTACTCCAATTTTTCACACAGCCAAGTTCAGAGAAGCTTTTAGCAAAGAAGCAGTGGACTCTTGGCTGTTTCCCCTTGTCATCACGTCACCGGTGTTGATGGCTGTACCCAGCTCCCTTTGGTAACAGGCGAGACACCAGTAATCCCATCCTGGCTGCAAAACCTTTCAGAACCTCGTGCCACTGTCAGATCTATTTAGTTGAGTGAATTGATAAACAGCCCTCAGATTTATCAGGGCAAAGAGTTTTGGAACTGAATAACAATTACCCTTTTGAAGCTGAAGAAAAAATCATCAGCCTTCCTTATTAAAAACTGAAGAAAATTTTAGGCCAGGCTCTCATTTTGATTTAACATGTTCCATTCATTACTTCTGTCTGAAATCAATTAATAAATGAAACATGATCCTACACATGTTTTAGGCATTTTAGATTTAGCTAGGAGGCTCAAAAACACTTTTGAAATTGGATGCTATTGAAAACCCTCCTAATGAAAAGCCTACTGTCCTTAAATACTTAATGTCTAATCATGCAACTTGGCTACAACACCTTCTTCCAGGCTTAGAAGGAAAATTGAATGTGATTTGTGACTGACTGCAGTGGATTAATTGACCTGTTTAGAATGCTCATTTTAAAAAGTGTGCAGCTCTGTGTGCTGCAGTGTAGGAAGGATATAGGGCTATTAGAGAGCATCCAAAGGGCTGTGAGGATGGTGAAGGGTCTGGAGGAGAAGCCATAGGAGGAGCAGATGAGGTCTTGGTTTGTTCAGCCTGAATGAGACTGCAGGGAGACCTCATTGCAGTCTGCATCTTCCTCAGGAGGGGAAACAGAGGCAGACACTGATCTCTTCTCTCTGGTGACCACTGACAGAACTCGAGGGAATGGACTGGAGAAAAGACAGGGGAAGTTCAGGCTGGATATCAGCAGGAGTTTTTTCACCCATAGGTTGATTGAGCACTGGAACAGAGTGGAAGTGGTCACAGCCCCACATCTGACAGAGTTCATGAAATGTTTGGACAATGTTCTCAGGCACATGATGGGACTGTCAGGAAGTTCTTTGAAGGCCCAGGACTTTACTGGCCCTTATGGGTCCCTTGCAACTCCAGATATGATTCTGTGGTTCTATGAGAAGTGCTTCCATTTCCCAAGGTCCTAGTGAACAGGTCCAATGATTTATGTCTCTGCTACACCATTCCAGGAAAACTTGCTGAGAATAGTTTACATGCCACTATTGACCCATGTGGAAAGACACATTTCTTATGGATTGACAGACACTCTCTTCATTCATTTATGCCCTCTAAGATATTTACATCCAAATGTTTAAAATAACATAATTTCCATTTATATGTCAAATATAGAATCTCAGTTATGGGATGTAAGCAAGTATGGTTTCAGGATGCCTGATAAATACCAAGAATCCAAGAAGGCTCAGCTCATATTGCCATTGCTGAAAAAGCCCCAGGAAATTAAACTCTGGACACATTTAAATGACTTTTTAAAGTTATTATTCATCATTTTCTTTTCTTCAGAACCTGGAGTTTTATGGCAATCTCTATTTACAAGTTATGAATGTGAAGTCCGTAGCTATATCTGCATCCTTGAACTATCCTTTGTTATGGGGACAAATAAGGCTCCTGCAAAAAAATAAGACATGTAGAGAGGAGTTACAGATTCTCCATTTGCAAGGAGAAGGGCACCAGGCACACTGTTCTTCAAAGCCTTTTCTAATCCCTGAAGCATAGAATCAGTGAGATGAAAAATATGAAACAAGTGTCTACAAGAACCAGAGTCTGAACTTGGACTCTCTTCAATGTCATATCTCAATTATAAAACAATCTTTTTTTTCCAGGCTCTGCTTAGACAAATATACTTTCACAAGCTTCATTTGCCATCTTTACTCTTCTTGAATTTCCACCTACCTTGTTTGTGTTACAGATTTTGCTCATAATCTCTTTGTCCAACCAACCTCTTTTTCTCCTCTGTCAATGTACACATGGAGGATCTGCTTTCCTGGTGATTCATGAGCTCTGGGACCCACTGCCTGGAGATTGCCACTGGATCCTGGCCAAGGGCTGTCTTGGAGCTTTGTCTGCAAACATGGGTCAGAGTTCATGTCCATTTTGCAGAACTATAATTAGCACAGCAGGTTTAGACAGGAAACTGCTCCCTCTAGACCCAATTTCAAGGCAATTAGGGTTGTGCTTTTCACCATAGTGCTTCTGAGCTAGACTCTGTCTGTCCCACAGCAAGAATAACATGGGAAGCACCCATTACTGTGCATTGTTGTGGCTTGGCTTGAGGAAAGAAAGCACATGTTTTATTTATACCTCATCAACAGACCAGGGGAGATTGTGGACAAGATTTTCAGTGGGTTTCTGTTTTCCAAAGAAATTGACATGTATATGTACTGCAAGTAGCAATCACTTGCATGGGGCAAAAAAATCTATCCTCAGTTTTAGGAGGTGTTTCCATGGTGGATATATTGTTCTTCCAGTACTGCTCCAGCACTGGACCTTTTTAAGATGACCATGTGTGTTATGAGAGCTAATTTCATAAGTGAAATATTTTAACCTCATTATCAGATCCCAGAGGCCCTTAACATCCAAAGTTCAGCAACAGGACAGGAATGAGATGGTGGAATTTGTCCTTGCACAGAGGACACACATTGTTTATGTCCACTTCAAAGCTATTTTGGAGCACTCTTCCATGTATGGTGTCCGCCCTAGCCTTTAGCAAAGGTTGGTATTTTCTCAGAACATTTTTATGCTGAAAGACACTCCACAACTTGTGGGGGCTCTGTTGAGGGCATATAGAATATAATTAAGGTCACTCACAATAATTAGATTATGCATCTGTTCTGCCTGTATTCCAAATGGTGAGCTACATGCCTCTTCATTCAATCCTAGAGGAGAATTGTTCTCATACTAAGATAGCATTTTAAAATAAATTGTCTCAATCCCCATTCCCTGTCTTCTGGTGACTCTGGAATGTATATACAGGATGATTATTTTAGCTCAGACATCTTAACTTTTATCAGATAGATGAATTCTGCCTTGATCTCCATCCTACGTTATATTTAAGAAGAGTGGCAAAGAACTGTCAAACTGGTAAGAATAGACCTGGAAGAACAATGATATCATCAAATGACCCATAATTTTTGTTTTTCCTTCAAAAGACAGCTTTGAGGTCATGTAATTTTGCAAGACTTTGCCTGTTCTTTTAAATAAAAGTATATTTCTAACCCCCATGGTTTGGTTGAAAAGGCAAATTTTCTTGTGCAAAAATGTGGCAGGCAAAGGAAAACAGTTCCAAATTCTGAGTGTGGAGCAATACTAATGTCAGCCTTCTCCTGTATTTTTTGAGTCAGTGATGGACCTGGGATTACAGGAGAAGAGTTTACAGTAACTTGCTCATCCTCCATGCCATGGCTGAGACAGTGTTATTAAAGATACTGTGTTATTAAAGAATAGCACTTGGAGCACAGACAACACCATGGATTGCAGTCATATCTTTTTTTATTTTCTGGCTATATGTGATATTTAGCTAAGGATGATTTTAAATCAAGTTCTTGAGCAAATTTTTATGATTAAGAAATATTCAGAAACAAAAACTGTGAGATTCTGGAGAGGTTTTCTTTAGAAAAAAATTATATTCTCTACACAGTAAAGAAAAAAGAAATACAGAAAAACCCTTTTATAACAATATATTTATGACATTAAAGAAAATATAATTAGTTACAGATGAATAATTTGCCCAAATAAATTCAAATCCAAGAACTATAAATCATGGAATCATATATAAAACGTCTCCATCCTATTCCCTATAAGCAATGATCCAGGAACAAAAATAAGAAGAGGACAAAAAGGGTTTGCCCTTAGCAAGTCTTATAATGAGAAAAAAAGAAAAACTTTACTAAAAAAAGATCGACCCTTGGATGTTTCCTCTTGTCATCACATCTGATGATTAGATCTTTCATGGCTGAGTCTATGATGGACTTCTCATCCCATGACTGGGCTTGTGCTTTATTTTGGAAGACATGAACTGCTTTAGTTCCAGTAAACCCCCATAGCTTTGTTTCAGAATTGTATTTGGCAACACAGGTTCTTCTTTTGGGTTTCAAGTCTGTATTTCATTTCAGGATGAAAGATTATTTTAGCCATCATGGGGCTTTAGTTGAATAAAAAACCATTGCCTGCCTTCCCACCCTTGTTAAACACTTCCTAATCATCCACAGGTTAATTTTTTATTATGTCCTGCCCCAAGAGACACTCTAAATCCCAGAACACAAAATATTTCAGCATCACAACCTTTGCTGTGTTCTCACTCTGCAGGGACAGAGGGTATCTCATGTGAAGAGCAGATGCTAAATGTTTAAAGATGACAACTGACATAAAAGTTACACTCCACACATCAATACTTAGCCAGCACTGTCCCCTATTTCAGTGTAACAGACATTCCATCATCCCACCAAGCATTCCAAACAGTGCTTTTTAAATCTTTTTTTTTAAGGAAGAAAGAGAAGGAAATATTTTGTAATCAAGGAAGGACAGTTAGCTGTGGAAGGGGAACATAAATTATCTGTGCTGCTGCAGAACAGTCTTAGCTTTTTGTCTTGTGAGACATCTGTGATACATATATGGAGGGGGAATGAGCATTCCTGGCAAACCAGCCTCCCTTTGTCTTATGCCCTGTAAAAATGTGAGCCTCAGCTGCCATGAAATAACACTGCCTCATGAAATAACAGGAGGTCTTAATAAAGTATGACCCTCTGGAATTTTTAGTGTCTATGCTAACTTGGAGGCATTCATCAGGATTAGGAGCATCAAGCTGGATTCAGACTTGTTTGTGGGGCTACAGCTGTAGTGTTAAAACAGGGGAATAGACCTAACTGCCATGATTGTACCTAAAGGTTAATTGCCAGCACCAAAGCCATTCCAGTTTTGTCTCATGCCAACCAGCACTCCCCTTCAGGTGTTAGTAACAGCTTGGTGATGGCCTACGGGTAGGCTGGTTTATCTGCCTCAGGAAACAAATCCACATTAGAGCTCTGGGTTGTTGCTCCTTGTCCTAGTCAGTTTAAAGCATACTGGAGTAACTACAGGCTGTGTGGTTGTCACTTGTTCACATAGCTTACAGACCCCCTTCAAAATGGGAATTAGTTTCTAGATTCAGTGGGTCTGTGGCAGGAAAAGTCACTCACTGAGGAAGTTGTCAGAACCAAGATATCATGACTTGGTTATAATAATAGTTTATTGCATTGGGTTCACTAAGGGCACAAACTTCTAGCAAAATGTGTACTATGTTCAAAGGTGCCCTTGGTTTTGGGAACCCTCACAGGTATGGTGGTTTTTCCATGAGCCATGAGTCTGTCTATAGCTCTGCAGCTTGGCTGGGTGTGCTTTGGGTTTTAGTGGTCTGAATGTGAAGGGTTAATCCTCTGCGTCTCTTAGTCATGTTGCAAGACATGGGAAAAGAAAAACACTGTCTCTGTAAAAATAAATACAATTGTCAATAAAAGCTAAAATAGCAGCAAAGCAAATTTTCAAATCCAAACATTTCACATTTAGATGGTATTCAATTTCCAATAAACTTGGGTTACTGTAAAAGAAGTGTGTGTGTGGTAAATACCAATTTACAATGAGCAGCAGGATGTCAGTGCATAAACCATAATCTTGGACAAGGCCAGATGAACCAGGCACTAACAAGAACAGCAAGAGCAAAGTTTCAGCTCTTCTTCAGCTGTGCTTCTCTGGTTGGTGCTGCTCTCCAGAGCAATGCCAGACAGGCTGGTCATCATGGAATCATTCAGCACTTTGAGGTGGAAGGGAACAGAAGGATCTCCCTGTTCCAACTCCTCCCACCTTGGGCAGCAACACCTCCCCCTAGACCAGGTTGCTCAAAGCCCTGTCAAGGCTGGTGTTGAGCACCTCCAGGGCTGGGGCATCCACAGCTTCTCTGGACACCCTGTGCCAGTGCCTCACCACTCTCACAGTGAAGGGTTTCTTCCTAATATCTAATCTAAATGTACCCTCTCTCCATTTAAAGTGCTCTGAGCTACCACCCTATGACAGTAATGCCCACAGGCCAGGGAAAAGTGTACCCTCTGTGTGAGTTTCAGGATCATATGCACATCATGTCCTGCTGACAGGACTGCATTAGAGCAGCTGAGCTGCTGTGGATGCAGCATCTCTTGATCTCTAGGCTATATTTTTTGCAATGCTCCCCCATTACACAAAGGCAAATGTTTGGCAGTTACAGATCTGCTGTCTGGAAACATATGCCCAAATATCTTTTATTTGTTTTACATCCTGGACTGAACATCCTCAAGCAGGAAAACAGCTGCCCAAGCTTCCTGCAACTTTCAAAGAAGGTCGGTCACCTGGACAATCCTCATTAATGCAGGAGCTTCTCTCTGAAAACCTATACACCTTTTTTACTTTGTCTTATCCTTTGACAATGGAGGTAGCCTCAAATCAAAGTTAGTCAGGCTAAATGTGGACCTAAGTGATAGTTCAAAGTCACCTAGAAACCTTGTAAGAAAGTCCTGTCTCCTAAAACTTTTGTTTAGTGCTTTATCTTTGTGTGTTGTAGTGGTAGAAGATAAAAATCAAGCCGTAATCTTTAACAGCTTTGTTAATAACACTGCCATATTTAGGCTGCCCTTGAATTATTTGAATGTTATTGTAAGAGCTAGAGTCTACTACCCAGACTGCAGTATTCAAATAGCATTAAAGATCACTCAGAGGTAATAAAATACTTCCTGATTGACCCAAACTGCCTGGGTGTGGAGGGGCTCCTCAGTCCCTGAGGGATCTCACTGTAAGCACAACGTGAGACATGTGCTGTAATACTTGAGCAATGTGGAGTGAATTAGGGGTAAACTGGAAACCTTAATTAGGCATTTTCATTACGGTCATGGGTTGCAGCCAGGCCTACAATGTTATTTAAACATAAGGTTTGTTGGTTTTATTTCCATTACCCTTTTCCAAGGGAAATGATGGGATTCAAGTAACAGAGGATGCTTCTTGCAGTGTGTAAAGAGTATGATGCATCACAAATAGCATTCCCATTACACAATGTGAAAATAGTCTTTTTTTGTTGTTGTTTGGGTGGCTATTGGGGATTCCAGGGTTCTTTCACCATTTATGGATACTGGCATATTCTATGCTAATGGAGGTGGCTGCTTAGTGAAAGATCAAGTGGGTTATTTGTGTGTGTTAGACATGGATTAAAATATGTTGTTTGGTTATTTCAACTTTTAAAATGTTTATTATGAATAATTTATGAAGAATGAAAAATTAAATCTCTCTTAAGCCTAGACAAGTAGACACAGAAGACTCAAATGGGAAGACTTCATAAGTCTCACGGGAAAGCACATTTCAGGCTGCAGGTATATTAAATGTATCTATTCTAGCCATTCAAGGGTAAATATGGGCCCAGAGCCAAATGGTGCAGAAACCATTCACATTCACACCATTCACAACAACCCACACCATTCAGTGCTGGCACTCTCTGGTTGTCACAGCAGCTGGCACTGCTGTTTTCCTGGCATCAGGTGCTCTGTGTCTCTGAGATATCATTACTAACTTGTGTGCTTCAGCTGCTGGAAGCAGTTTGTTGACCACTGTGTGGCCCAGGGGTGTTCTGATGGAATGGGCCATCAGACTACATGACCTGCCTTGGAGCTGGAATGTTTGTGCTGGAGGATGCAGGGCTGGAGGGCTGGAGTGAGGGCTGGAGCTGTGTACATTGCCCTGTTTAGTGAGAAGGACCTTTAAGCTGACTTGTGCCCCATGACAGTTTTGTTTTTCAAGAAGAGACAGTTCACAAGAAAATACAAGTTACAATCAGTATTAAGTCAAGGTGAATGATCAAGGGGGTGGACTTGAAAGTATATTTTCGGTAGTGTTATCTGACAGAGGGAATGTATCTCCCAATATTTACTAAGGAAGGGTGGAAACAGACAAGTACCTCAGTCAGAGATTGGGGTCAACCAATAGGTCGTGTGGCTCTTGCTGGTGTCATTCAAATTTTGCACTGTGCAAGCTGAAATCATCAAAACAAGAACTTAAGTGTGGGACTAGTAAGTGGCCTCAGAAAAAAAACCAAAACAAAACCAGAGAGAGAAGCACAGAACTTTGGGTGGATAACGTGTTGTTTGCAACTCTTCAAGAGACTTTCCAATAAAAACTTATTTTCCAGCATCTTCAGAAAAAGACCATTAAAAATAATTCTGAGGGCAGTAAGGAAATACAGCCATGAGTTTAAGCTTCCTATACAAATGTTCAATCTGTAATTAATTTGAATGACTAAAGAAAATCACATTTTTTAGTAGTTTCCTAAAAAGCATTCCATAGTAGAACACAGTAGAACACAGAAGATCACAGCTGGTGGCACTCAGCCCTTGAAAGATCAGCCAGTGATAGCTTTATGGAAAGGAACATACCCTGCCAGGAGTAATCCCATCATCAGCAATGAAATTCTCCACAGATATCAGCAGCCTCCTCTGCTCCCTGTGTCTCCTGCACTGCCTTCACAGCTGGGAGGTCACAACGTGCTCAGCCTCAGTGGTGATGCAGCATAAGATTTGAGCAACACAAATATTTAACCTAACCCTGTCATAGCACAGGGAGAGTTATAGAGACATTTGTCAGACTTCCTGCACTGTTCTAATCTTTCTGAGAAATGCAGAGCCTTTCTGTCTGCTGGCATTAACAATTTGTAAGGAAGGCTAGGGTTAAGAGATTTGCCTTTTTCTTTTATTGTGTGGAATTCCAGATGAATTTGCCTGGGCTGAACTTTGGTAATAAAACCAGCATTTTTCTGTCTCAGCTGATTCTCGAGAAAATTCTCTGAGTTAACAATGCTGGAACACGAGTGTGTGGCCACATACATTGATGTTATACAAAGCATGGCCTATGTCAGTAAAGAACCACTGACAGGAGTACAGAGGCATAAAAGCAGAAGGAAAAAAAGACAAGATCTCTGTGTAAACTCACCTGTGCCCACCACATCAGGCTCAGCACTGCTCAACACCTGCAGGCTGTGGGTCAGAGGTTTCCTGCAAGGGCTTCAAAGCAGCTCTATCTCTGCTCTGGAGCTCAAGACACTGCTCGAGCTGTGCTGCTGCTGCTGAGTGTGGAGAATGATGCAGAAACATTGTGGGATTCTTCTCTCACCACAAAAAAAAGGAGAAATCCATGGGAGCAGAATATTAGAAAACCACGCAAACAAACAACATTGTATGAAAAGAAAGCTGCTTCCTTCCTTCAGCAAAAAAACAAAACAAAATAAATTCCTGGGAAACAGCATATTTAAAAAGCAAACAAACAAGGGGAAATATGCAGATGAGAACTTTTCATTGTTAGTTAAGTCTTCAGTGGTTAAGAACACCAGATTTATGGTTGCATCTGCAGTCTTCAGTGAACTCTTCTTAAATATAGATATTTATTATACAATTTATTTAATGTTATCTGTTCATTTTCAAAGGAGAAATGCAGAGAAAAAGGTGAAAGTGGTCACACAACTGGGTTGTGTCAGAGGTCAGCCAGTGGCCTAATTATCTCAATAACCAAACCAATACCCTGTGCACTCCTCTGATGTCTTCTGGCTTGAACAAAATCACTGATAGATTTCTTGTACTAATTTATATTTTTTAGTTATTATTTTTGCATGCTCCATGTGTCTGGAGAAGACTGGATGCTGGGATTCTCCTCCTGAAGTTTCAAACCCTTTTTATCACTTGTTCAGCATTTTTTATAGCAGAAATGGAAACAGTGAGGTTTGCCCATAAACTCAAGTATCACAAATAAAAATGCACTGCAAGAAAGAAAAGCAAGAGTCATCAGGGATAGAAGTTGGGCTTTATTGGTAAAATGTGTCATAACATCAGAACAGAAAAAAAAACCCACACTAGTTTTAGTTAGAAGTAGAACTGGCAAGTAAAAGCAATAAGTACAAACAAATAAGAAATGAAAATTATTACAAATGAAAAGGTTGGGAATATGTATTGGGATTTCTCTCTAATTAGGTGGTCGATAAGAGAAGCTGGACACTATCCAGTTAAAAGGACCAAAGGCAAGAAGAAGGAGGGGGTTTTTAAGTATATCAGGAACAACTCAAATGCCAGTAGGAGTGAAGGTAGCGTGCTTCCATTCTGGATTTGGGAGCAAGGATGATACACTGAGATCACATGAGGATGACAAATTACCTTCTGAGCCTGCAGTGGTTCAGAGAGCTAGAAACAACAGCAGGTCTGGATAATTTTGACTCAGGCATCTTAAAGTGAAGCTGATGTCGTGTCTGGCTCCCTGATGTTTCCTTTTAATCTCACAATACTGGGGAAACGACAAATGACTGGAAAAATGTTAATTCTCTGCCAATGTTTGTTGAAGACAAACAAGACAATGCAAAGATAGGCTTGAAGCCAACAAGCTGCTTGCGTTAAAGAGACATGTTCATAAATCAACAATAAGGCTCTAGGACTGCAATTAATGACTGTTAATAGCATATTAATATGAAAATGGCTCTCATTTAACAAAATGGATATTTTGTATGTGGCAGTAAATGAATTAGGAGACTGCATAGCTTGAACATGCTCTAGATATTTTAGGATTTCAGTTCCATATAATTTTCTAAATAAACTGTGATAAAATATGCCTTGTACAACACTGAAGCACAAATATTAATGAATTAAAGAACTACTTAATTGGCAGTTATCAATTTATTTGCTTTTTTTTAGTGAGTAGGTTTTATCAAGCAAAAGATCTCTGAGTGGATTTCACAGAGATTGGTCCAAACTCAACTTTTTATCAGCAGCTTTGGGGTTGAAACTAGATCTTCCCAATAGCATAAATCTTGTCAGACTCCTAATTTTTTCCCTATGCTTAGACAATAATAAAGAGATAATGACACTTGTTGTAAATTAGGGCCATTCAAAGTAAATGTGAGTGAATAAAGGTGGCAGCTGAGTCCTAGAAGCACAGACCAAAGCAGACCTAAAGATGATATTGGATGCACAGATGAATTTGAACTTAAGAATGATGCTGGGGGAAATAACACCGTAGATGTGACCATCAGACTTACACAGGGGAGGAAAGTGAGCAAGAGAAGGGATGTGATTTCAACCTGGTTTTGTAGCAGCAGTGTGTACTGGAGTACTGCTCCTTGGCCTGATAACTCTGTTTTTAAAGGGATGCAGAAAAATTGCACAGGAAACAGAGAAAAGCCATAGAAACCCAAAAACAATAGAGAAGCAAGAAAATATCTCACAATTAAATAAACAAGTTATTAGAAAATTTGGTTTCTGTAAGTTACTGGGTAAGAAGAATGCTTAGAAGAATGGAGAAAACACCAAGAGAAGTTGTGCAGAATACAAAAACGATCAGTTATGATGAGACAAGCTTAGGGCTGAAGCAAGATCTACCAGTCTCAGCAAAGGCAGACTGATTAGATTGCTGAAACAAGTCAGCAAGAGGAGTGGTGGCTGCTCAGTCTCCTGATGTTTCCAGCAATGACTGGAGGCTTTTCAAGATAATCTTTTAGCATGATCAGATTGCAGGCAACTGGTTGATATTCCAAAATTTGCAAATCACAGGGTTCAAGAAAAGTAGTCTTAAATCCTGTAAAAATGGCCCTGCTCTGCACAGGTAATGCATAAGGTATATCTATATATTACTCTAGAGAGATTTCAGAGCCTAATTCATTCATATGTGTAGGCATATCTTGATTTTTCACAAGGGATTATGAAGCAGGTTATATGAGTTGCCCAAATTTTCTCTATTCTTTTTTGACCTATTTTTCTTCATTTATTGGTAGAAATCAAGCATGTCAAACCTGGCTGCTAGCTCAGACTCCCCTGCACATATCTGGCATTGCATATCCATCAATGAGTCATTTCCACCACATAGAAAATTTCCTCATGGAAAAAACCCAAACAAATTCAAACACCCAAACCATTCAGTTCCATGGAAGGGTGACTCCTGCAGATTCCTGCAGAAGTCAGTGAGTAGTTCTGAGCTCAAACATTGCACTTCTCTGTGTGTGACCAAACCAGCTCAGGTTCCCTGTGAGGTCAAACTTTGAGCCACCACTGGAAGATGTCCCTGCCCACAGCAGAGGGGTTGGAACTTGAGGATCTTTGAGGTGTCTTCCAACCCAAACCATTCCATAATTCTATGGCTGTGATTCCATGGAGAACCAAGCAGTAGTGTGGGGTTGAGGGGATGGTTCACCTTCAGGAGTACACGCCTGTGTGTGGGTGGATGAACCAACCCATGACCTCCTCTGGCTCAGCTGGCTGTGACTGCAGACCCAACAAACAGCCCAGGTGTGCCTCCTACCATGGCAGATGCTGGCAATACCCTTTATTCATCCTATAGATCTTCCCTGTTGCTGAGGGTTGCATGTGAATACCATACAGGGCCAAACTGGGTGCATTGCTCTGGCCTGTGCTGCAATTACTCTTATTTCATATGGTAAAGGAAAATAGATGTCTCTGCTATTTTAGGATACAGCCAAGCAACTTCAACACATGAATAAACTGCACACAAGGAACTTCATTCCACAGAAACTTTGGGCAAACTGAGGGAAGATGGGTTTATATCTCTACCACTGTAAAACTGTCTCAGATGAAAAATTATTAAAAAAAAAAATAATGAACATTCTACCTTGATGCAGCTCTACCTGTCACTTGTTTCTTTCCCCTTTTTGCTCTCATCTGATCCTGGAGTTAAGGAACAGCTTTCTGGCCAACTACACATGATAATGTGATGATGTAATATAATTTCTTCTCCATGGTCCATATGTGCTAAGACAGAGACTATGCAGATATGTGGTATTTATAAGATAATGACAATATTTCTTAAAGCAGTGCAATTTTTTACTGCTTGTTCTGGGTTCCAAGTCATTACCACATCTTTCAAGCAGTATTTCCTCAACCTCATGATTAGTAGTGTGAGTGCAAGGAAGGGCTGCATGGGAGTGCTAAAGATGAGAGTCATTTATACAAAAAGTCTTTTTCTTTTTTTCTATTTACAGCAAGAGGATGTGGCAGTCACATAATCTAGAGTAGACCTATGATCAGCATGTGCAGAATGGCAGGGATATTCAGCTAAACTACATGTATTCAAGCTCACTGGAAAAGCAGCTTTCAATGGGGTGGAGGAAGACTTGGCCTGGACCCCAAATTCAGGGTCACAATCTTCCATACAGTGACAAGTTTGAATCCAGGTTCAAGTGCCAGGGGCTACTGCAAAAATAAAGTTCTGCTGCTGTGTCCAGTGCTGGCTCCTGTCAGCTGCTCTGCAGTTGGTATGAAAACTGCCCAGCAAAGAGAGTAGGCTGAGGATTTGGTGTGCAAATCCTCTTCTGAGAGCTCAGCCACTCTGCAAGGGCAGGCACAAAGCTGTCTCCAGACACATATTGTATAAACACCTTGGGCTCATAAAAAGGTGTAAGCAAACATCATCAGTGGTAACCTGCCTCTAACCCTGAGCCCACCTCAGAGGGAAAAGTTGGACTGCGTGACCTAAAATCCCTTTGAGCATTATGTGCATGATTTTAAGAGTTGTGCTTTTCATACAACAGAAATTACTCTCTAAATGCTGGATTCTCCAGGGAGCCCCAACTCCTTTATGTTGCTTTGGGGAAGCAGAGCAATTAACTGCTTTAGCTTGCTTTATAGCTGCTTTGTGTCCCTGGGGCACTGCAAAGGGCTTTGATACATTTTCTCCAGCAAAGCCCAGGGCATGCTAATGGTTGGTGTAAGAATAGACATTCTCACCTGGGACAAAGCAACAGAAACAATCATGCCCAAGAACCTTCCAGAGACCTTGAGCACACTGAAGGGCACTGAGCTTAGCATTAGCTGAGGAAGCTGAAGTATACATTTTATGGAGTTTTCCAAATAATTTGCCAAAAGTCTCACTTCCAGCTAAGAATTGGTACAGAAAATGCTGCTGGATGTGCAAGAACTAGCACGTGTGTGGTTTAAGGGATAAGCTGTGGAAAAAACTATATCATCAGGAGCTAGATTTGGGATTTATATGTCCATTACAACTCCTTGTTCCATGCTGTAATAATATTTGATTATCCCACCAGCCTGCAGCCCAAGATCATGAAAAGTTCATGCATAAGAAACATCTGTTTTATCATTCATGACAATAATTCAAACAGCAGATAATTTACTCCAGCACTTTCTTCACCACACTCCTCCACAGGAACGCACAGTGGAAACAGGCATCCCTCAGCAAGTCCTTGCAGCTCACAGGGGAGATGACACAAGAAATGCCAGATTTGGGCTTGTTGGTGTTGCCATTCTGACCTTTTCTAGAGCAAAAGAGCAAAATTTTAAGAAAATCATAGAGAGGGGGAGGGAATTCATGCATAGGGATATGAATTTGAGCTCATTCAATATCCTATTTCTCTTCAAAATTCCCATGCCTCAGTTTCCAAGGGGAGTATAAAAAAGAGACATCTGTAATTGGATACAGAGGGCTGACACCTTCTGCCATTTGATGGCACAACTCTTTGTTAGGCACCTTCTTCTCAATCCAGTGCAATACTGAGGTTTCTCTTTGCTCACAGAAGAGATGATCCTAGAACATTTCTTCTTAGCAACCTCATCCTGGTGGAAATTATTTGATAGAGGATCCTGGTTTCCCCCAGTTCCCATCTTGGAGGTGAAGCACAGCCAACACTGGTATGGACTGGCAATTCCAGGTGTCAGACAAATGCTCTATGAGGGCATGCAAGAAGTGGAAACTAGGCCAGTTTACTAAAGATGGCTATAAAATAATTGCTGGAGCATGTAGGGACAAAATCATAAAGGCCAAAGCACAAAATGAAACACAACTAGCAAGGGATATGAAAGATAGCAAAGAGATTCCTATTAATATTTCAGCAGAAGGAGGAAGTTGAAGGAAGAAGCTGGTCCTTCTCTTTGTAGGAAGAAAAGCTGATAATGCCTGGAGGGCTGAAGTGGTTAATGCCTTTCCCTTTTCAGCTTTCACTAAAACTGCAATGAGCCTATAACTAACATGGCAATACCAGTGAGTGGAGAGGGGCAATTCAACTGACAGCAGGCAGAAGACAGGCTAAGGGATTTCATTAAAAATACAGATTTTATTTTGTTTTGGTTCAAATTGCAAAACTGGCCAGCCACTCTCTTGAAGGATATGTGAGATCTAGGAGGGAGAGAAAGGGGCAGATATGGGTCAGATGTTCTGATAGGAAAGGAAGAGTTAGGGAATTATAAACCAAGTTGCATACTGTCAGCACCTAGAAAAGAAACCATTAAAACAAGTGGAACAGACCTATTTGGAACACTCTGAAAATAAAATCATGATTAAAAGAATACCAGACTTGACAGATTTTGGAGGTATGGGAGACACAGTATGTACAGTGGAAGAGGGTGAATTTGCTGTGGTGTGATTTCACTTTGACTGCAGGAAGGTTTTTGCCACTTGCACATGAAATTTGCTCAAGTGAATTGGGAATCTAACCCAGATTTTATCCTGTAGTGTGGATGGCTATCTGTAGGAGAGTGATCGTCAGCAGGGGTTATCTGTGCTGCCTTCTTTTCCTGGAGGAAAAGCTGGAGTGGGCTTTGGAATGTAGCCTGGGGTCTTTCAAAATCTTTCTGTCTTGAACAGCAGCACATAGGGGCTACATCTGATGATGATGCAAGTCTAGGCTTGAAAATAAAGATCCCATGGAGATCCTATGAAATAATTATTTCATAAAGGTGTTCAGCACAACAGCAGGCATGGAGTTGTCTCAGGTTCCTCAGCTCTATCAACCACACTGACAGTTATTTTCTCCAGAGATGCATTAGCAGGATTCATACCTATCACATGAAATTTAGCACTGAAGTACAGAGATGGGGAGGAGTAAAGCCCTGCAGGTTACTCATCCTGCCAGGGCATATCTGAGGAAGGCTGCTGATACTGAGATTTTGTTGCTTTTCTCAACCATTTTATGCCAGCAGATTTAAGTGGTGTTGCAGACATCCTCCCTCTTCCACTGCAGTGGTGACCAGACTGGCTCCCCCAGATGTGAACAGGGTTGTGGCTGTACAGGTGAGGCCTGTTTTGGCTTGGCAGTCATTGATCCCAGAGGGAGATCAATGGGATATTCACCTCTGGGAATAGGTTCCTTTCTGCAGAAATAACCTAGGTCATGAAGAAGGAAGTGGGAAGTGAACTCTAGGAAAAATAAAGAGCAGTTCTCTGTCTAGTCCCAGTTCTAGCTCTGTTTGGGGCACCTCAAAGGAAAAGACAGAAGGCTGCAGTGGATATACGGATGGATATATGTTTAAATTCATTAAATTCTGCAATCAAGTTAAAAGAGAAGATTTTTTTTCCAGTGTGTCCAAGAAGCAGTGGACCTACACTGCAGTGAGAGAGATTTCATGTAGAGATTGGGCTTAGCTCTCTGAAGAGGAAAGGCTTGGAAAGATCACTGCAGAGAAAGCAGAAGGAAGGAGCAGTGCTCACTGCAGGCAAGGTTAGACACGCATCTGTCAGTGAGATTGAGTTAATGCAGGCTGTGCCTTGGGAAAAGGAAGACATGAGAGGAACCCTTCAGTTTCTTCCAGCCCTCTGACTGTGTACTCAGATGTATTCCCATGCCTCCCTCTCCCTCCCATTTTTCCTCTTCATCTCTGTAGTCAGCTCACTAGAGGCTCAGGACCTTGGCCCCACTCTCAGCCCATATTCTTCCCTGCTCCAACAAAATCTGGAGTCCTGAGGCAGGAGAGAGGTTGTGATGGCTCCCACCTGAAGAGGTCCCAGGAGCTGTGCTCCATCACTGGCACCCTGATGGAAGCCAGGCCTCTCCATCACCTGTGTGGACACTTTCCCTGGGCACATTTCAAGAACCCTGACCCAGCACATAGTAAATAAATAGTGCCAAGAGGTTTTTAACACATGAATGCTCTCCTAACTTGGCCACCTCACTTGTAATCTCAGCAGCTGCTTTAAGTCTCAAAATGGTCAGATATTTTTCTTCCTGGGTTGCCTTTGGGAGGTGAGAGAAGATGAAGACAACAGCCCCTGCTGTGCAAAGAAAAGGGTGGTTTTCCTGGGAAAAACAAACAAACAAACAAACAAATAAACACACAAACACCAGACACCATGCTGCCACAATTTTTGTTTTATATGAGAACTACAGGCTTTTCCCTGTGTATATTTTTCTGATGCTTAAACACAGGGATAACTAATGCAGCCTAAGAAGCACAGTGTTGTGGATCCCCTATGAAGTCTCACATAGTGACTCAAAATACATCCTCCTTGTCCAAATTTCTTTTAGGAAGCCTGTCCTGGCTGAACATGTGCAGCCCAGCCGTTCCTCAGGGACTCAACAACTTCAGGTGAGACTAAAGGGAGATGGACCAAAACCATATTAAAGGGAAAGAAGTACTGCCAGAACCCATTAAACACTTTTTTCACTTGATGAAGAAGAAAAACATTTGCTGGGTCAAGGTAGACATCAGCTGCACCAACCTTTTCCCTGAGCATGTGGGGCAAGTGCTTTGATCCAGCCTGATCTTCTCCTTTTCCCTCAGGCTGAATACAAATCTATATCATGTCTTCTGCTCCAAAAAGGGTGACAGGAGAAGAGGAAGGAAAAATAAGTCCAGAGGGAAACAGCGATCCCTGTGTGTGGTGCCCTCAGACCAGGAGAAGGAGAAAAGTTTTATCACAGTAGGCAGGGATGGAAAAAAGTAGAACTGATGGCAAAGATCAGAGCTTAGGGCAGCGATTCTGCTCTGGCACTCCAGGTGTGATACATCACCTCCTCACTGGTTCCTTTCCCTGCATTGGGGTTGTTGTGTTGGCAACACTGTACAAATGAAATCGAAAGGAAAATGCTCCCCATTTTGTAGAACTGAAATTTAATGCTAGCAGACATTGTGGTGAACACCTTCCAGGGCATGGAAAAGCAGTTTATTATCTTCATTGTCACATTTTTAAATGCTTCAAATACAATTATCAATGGTAATAAAAATGTGTATATTCTGAATGCTCTCATTTTAGACCTCCTTCTGCTGAGAAGAGGTCTAAAAGAGCTCTTATCATCAGACCTTAAATTTATTCAACTTCTTGAGACAGAACCACTCTATATCTACTGTATCTTTGCACTTTGAAAGTGTCCAGGCAGGAATTTGGAATGGACTTAGTATTTTACTTCCTAAAGTGGTAGTGTGAAAATGGATACCTTTGTTTTCAACTCTTTTGCTTTTATAACCAAGATCAAATTAAGAACAAATATTGGCATGGGGTGGGAGAAGAGGAAGTGTAAAGTCCTGCTTGCAAGAAATAAAAAATAAAAAATATGAGAACTTGAGAGCTTGTGGACCAGGTGTAGCAGTAATTTTGTGAGAATTACATCAATAAAAGCCACTTTCCCCACGGATTTGTGTCTGGTGGCTGACTGCAAACTCCAGCTGAAGTTGTTTTCCTGCAGTCTGACAGGTCTCAGCTGTGTGGCTTCTCTGGCTGTAATAGTGTGTGAATAAACACCTCACTTTTCCTAAAAGTGTAATACTCCTGTGGCACTTCTTAAATTCCTTGGTGCCTCCTTCCACAAAGTGCAGGAATGCCATCATCAGTGAGAGACCCACCTTTCTGACAAAATTTGGCTTGGTTTAGCCCAAAAAGGCTCAAAAATTACTGCAAAGGCATACAGACAGACAGACAGACATGAACATGTACAAAGTGATTGCATAAGCTCCATTTCCCCAGGAAACACAGACTGAAAGCACCTCTGTTGAAAGGGAAACGTTTACTAACTAAATACCACAGGAAACTTTGAATAAAATGTTACCAGAGTTAGAATGCAGAATTTGGATACTTGGGCCATGGAGGAAAAATATTTGGTCCTCAAATCCTTCATGTTTCAAACAGGTTTGATCTCTTGTGAATTTATTCATAGCTTTTCTAAACATCTCACAAGGATCCATTATTATTTTCTTTTATAAAAAAACAGTATGATTTGTCTGTATTTATTAAAGAAATATTTTAAAAACACTTGGGCTAGAAGAGCAGATCTACTTTCCATGAAAAAAACCACAGGCCATCTCAGACAGGAGATGGTTCTGTTTTAAAGACTTCATTTACTTCTTATACATTTAAGGCAATTTCATGGGCTTGTTTGGCTGGGTTTTTTCCCAATCAAATATACATGTAATCTAACCCAATCTTGGAAATTCACAGATATATCTACAGTGCTGGGAAGCCTCAGTGTGTGACTGAAAAGTTCAAATCTGAGTCTAGTCTTCCCTAGATTAGAATTTCCAGGAGAACAGAGGAGATTTGCCTCCTTATGTAGCCAACTCCATCCCAGAGACACAGAATAGTGCAGCATTAATAGCAATTTAAAGAGAGCCAGATTAATGTATGATTTTGCAGTTCTGTGGTCACTCATCTGGAGAATAGAACTGTCAGCATGGGGATATTATCTGCAGTGGGTGACATCACTTTTTGGAGCATGTCATAAAATTACTTGTCCAGGAGACCATGATATGAAGCTGACAGACACACAAAGGGAGAATGCTGTGCCATTTCAGGAATGTGTGCGATATTTGTTAGGATTCTTCATCCTTTCATAGTTTGTTAGCCAATGTATATTCCCCTTTCTTAATGAGCATCAAGAAAAACAACTGCAGGGGGCAAGCCCAAAGATTAATTCCTCCCCTGCACTTCCTGCATTTGTCCAAATAGTTGAATTAATATTTATGAATAATGCATTGCACCCATGAATGCCACAAATCAATGCAACTCCAAGTACTTCATACTTAAACCAGCTGAGGCTCAGACACAGTATCTATTATTAAGCCAGCTTCTTTAAATGGATAGTAAATATTATGTAAATTTTTATATACAGATGACTACTACAGCATGGATCTCTTAAGAGTTTGTTCATATTTCTGGCAGTTTCCTCATTCTTTATGGCCTGCTCATTTTAGTCATTAATTACTTTTAGAGCTTGGTATTTTACTTGTGTGATGGTTTTGTGTTTGATTTTTTTAAAATTATTGTTTTTAATTATTATTCAAAGTTCCATTAGAAAGCTTTAATTAAGCAATTGGTGGGGCTTTGAGTGCAGGTATTAAGACAGACAGTTACTCAGGAAAAACACTGGATGGTATTGTTGTTGTTGTTGTTGTTGTTACAAATGCCTGGTAGTGGTTCAAAACCATCAGAGTATGTGTTTTGCCAACATAAATGTACATCAGGAAATTTGAGGATTTAAGAATGGATAAACCCAGTAATGAGGCCATTTTGTCCTCATATTGAGGGCAATGAAGAAAACACAATCTTGCTGTGATTAGTAACTGAAAAGCTAATGTAACACAGATTTGAAAATTGATATAAGGTTCTATAATCTTTTATATGGGAAACTACAGAAAACAGTATTTTAATGACTTGTTCCTTAGCCACTGTCATTGGCGCCTGTACATTTTTGCTCACAGTGGAACAGCTCAGATGCTGTCAGCCAGATTAGTACTCCTGAAATCAAGGAAATCACACAGATTGACACCAGCTGAAGACCTGTCCTAATAAATCTGAGTTTATTTATGGGGAATAAAACCACAGTCATGTCTCCTCAAAGGCAATAGTCCTGCTCAAATGGTGGGAATAAATTGTTTTGGCTGCATGAATGAATTAAATATTGAATGCTCCATTTTTCAGACTTGGCTGCTGCCTCACCTAAATCAGTGGGGTTGATTTACACCAGCACTTTAGAGAAATGATCAGTTGGTCCTGGAGTGCTGACAGTCAGGCTGGATTACCAGGACCAGCTGATTTTCTGTTTAGCAGCCGGGTGTGTGATCAGCCTCACAAATATTCTGGCATAGGGAGTTCGAGCCACACAGCATGGTGCATACATACTCAGTAATGGAAACCTGGGCTGAGTAACATTCCAAGGTAAATAACTTCCTCTGGCATTTTCTAAAGAGGGAATTCAGTGTTGGATTTACCACTTTAGCTCCTGGTACCTTCTGCATCATTGTTTCAGGGAGACACCAGGAAGAACAGGAGCAAAGGAGGCTTTGGCTCTCTATCCTCAGTGTGATTCCTGTCCATCTCCTTCTTTGGAAAGACTCTTTAGACATCAAAAGAGTGAGTCTTCCTGTAGCATTGCAGCTTCTTTCACTCAGGGGTCAGTTCTCATCTGCAAAGGCTAGCAGCTCTGAAAATGAGATATTCACCTGTGCTGAAGTGGGGCTGGCTGAGTGGTCAGATGCTTGATGTTATCGAGAGTCGGCTAAAATAGATGTTTTCATACTTTCCTTTGTAAAGGTTCTTTGATATTTCAAAGCCCCAGGCTGATGTAACTCTCCTTCCTACCACCTAAGTAGTGTCAATAACAACAACAATTATTGATGGTGCAGTTTGACTTCTCCACCTCCCTTTCCATTCCAGTATGTGCTCCCTGAATCCCAGCCTTTCTGCTGATTGAAAGGGATGTCACCTTCAGCACAGAGAAAAGCAGAAAAAAAAGCACCCTGATAGGAAACTAACACAGCTAATGGTTTGGTTTATTTAAAAGTCAGATTCATGACTCAGCCTTTACCATTTATGAGTCAGGAGAGTCCAAGGTGTTCTTTTTTTTTTTTTTTTCTCTTGGAATTGTAGGTAAACTCTGATCTCACTTATTTACAAAGTAAATCAGCTACAGGCAAGGAGCTATTCCTGCCATGCATTTGCAAGGGAAAACAGGATCCATCCTCCCTGAGCTCTCCTTCTGTTCTTAGTAATCCCTGCATTCTTTGGCTGGCTACAGCCTTCAGTAAAAGTGTCAGACAAATCAAACAGCATAAAATAAATCAATCTATTTCCCAGTTTATTTGTTCTAAGACTGTAAAATAAAGTCAATATGAAAAGCCTGTTTATGTGGCTGAGAGGCATAAGTGATTTATTGAGGAAGAAGTGATATTAAAGCATTAGCCTGACAGAATCAGAGCTAGCTTGAACTGGGACCTGCTGCCTGTTTCCTGTTCACTGGATGGCTGTAGAGTAATGGATAGTAGCATTTGCAGATATAATGCCCATGGAAAGAGATAAAAGTCATAAAATTATTACATTCAAGTTCCCAAAAAACAATTTTACACTGGGAATTAACAGCAATGTGGCTTCCTTGTTTTATTAAAAAGAAGAGTCAGCAGTGATTTATGGAACTTTTGCATGTTTATATGCTGGAAGAAAGTGCTGAATTCTCATCAGCCAAGCAGACATTGGCAGAAAGATGAAACCAGCAAACTCAGACTGAAATATGGCACAAATGTTTAATAGTGAATGTAACTGAACTCATCAAAACATGAAGTGGATTTTCCATCATTTGAAGATCTTAAGTTTAAGTCTTTGAATTAGACAGAGAAGTGTCTTTAGAGCCTTCATTTACTGGGGTCAGTACAAGACTGCCCAGGATCAAGCCAGGCTGACACAGGATTGCAGTGATCTCTTTTAGCATTGTCATCCTTAGAGGGACCTGAGAGCTCATAGGAGCCCAGGTTTGGGCTGCTGCTATCAAACAAGAGCCAAAATTTCCTTGTGATCTGGGATTTAATGAAATCACATGACACCCAGACACACCTGTAAGTGCCCCAGTGTGCCATATCCACACAGGAATCACAATCAGGAAGGCTGCTCAGGCACTGGGATGTCTCAGCACCCCTGCCCTGGGGTCCCAGTCCTTGAGCCCAGTCTTGTCCAAGCTAGGACAGAGTGCCTGGTTTATGATCACATGATAAACTCTCACAAACCAGCTGGGGCGGGCTGTGGAGCTTCAAACAGCCAGATCAAACATCTCAAGGGCTTCATCCTTGCTGACACACTTGAACACAGCATTTTCTAAGGAATTCACTGAGGCAATGAAATATACTGAGGAAATAGTCAAAGAGAGGGAGATAACCAAAGGTTTTTTGGGAAAAAGTCCAAACCAACACAATGCCATTTTTATGTCATTTCTAAAATGCTCTTTCCCATGATGTTGCAGTCTGAGATATCATAGAAACTTTAAACTCTTGTTCCTCCTTAATTTGGAAAATTACTTTTGCTAGACCTGCTATCACAGCTCCTTCATCTCCAAGACAGCAATCACAATTTGTATGAAATATTAGCTCTCAGGTTTACATCTGAGCCTTTTTCTCTATGCTAACCCAAATAGTTTCACTTTTTCTTTTTTTTTTTTTTAAAAAAAAAAAAAGTAATTTTACTTAGTTCAGGGGAATTGAACTCTCAAAATGCTACTTTCACAAAGTATTGGAGGTTTGGGCCCCAAGGTCTGGCACCCAGTAATATGCACAGGCAGATGAACATCACCTGGGTGACATCAATTTAGCAGGGTTTGTTCTACATTCCCCAGCAGAATATCATCAGTGTACAAGGAAGGATGTGCTGGTGACAGCAGGGTGAGAGAGAAATACTGAAATAGAAAAAGCTGGAATGAACAAACAGAGGAGGAAGTGAGGAAAAAAGGGGGAGGATATAGAGGAGGGAGAATAGACACAGTTATGGAGGAACCTGACAGAAAACACAACCCTGAGCCTGGTCTTCGGGGTTGTGAGTCCTGGGAAGGGACTGTGGTAGGGGCAAAGGTGCTGGAGGAAGAAGACACCTCATGGAACTTCCTTCAGTTCACATTTAATTCTATTTGAATCATCTCCCAGAGCAGCAGTCTGTCCAGACTGTCAGACAAACAAACTGATCATTTAGAGCTCCCTGGTCCAGCTGGTGAGAAACCATTAAACTGCCCATGTCACATCACACAGCATGAAAGGATAGACTTTGCTGTGTGACCAGAACTTACTGGAGCAGATTTCTCACCCTCCCCACCCCCTGCCAGCCCCAGCCTTGAGCATTCAGCTGTGCCAAGACCTTGGAACAAACCCCACACAGCACCAGATTCCCAGAGGGCGGGGATAGAATCAGAATAGTTTGGGTAGGAAGGGACTTTAAATATCAGCTAGTTCAAACCCCCTTCTGTAGGCAGGGACATCTTCCACTTAACCAGGTTGCTCAGAGCCCATTGAAGACCAGAGCCTCTGGTCTTGAACACTTCCAGGGACAAGGAATTCACAGTTTCACAGGAGAACTTGTTCTAATCTCTCACAGTTCTCACAGGAAAGGATTTTTTCCCTAATACCTAACTTAAATCTAGCCTCTTTCAGCATAAAGATATTTCTCCTTGCCCAGTCACTACATGAAGGCCAAAGGACCCTCCTCTGCTCTCTTGGAGCCCCTTTACACACTGGAAGGTGCTAAAAGGTCTTCTTGGTGCCTTCTCTTCTCCAGATTGAAGAACTCCAACTCTCTGAGCCCTTCCTCACAGGAGAGATTCCCCATCCCTGCTCATCTTAGTGGCCTCCTCTGGGCTCACTCCAGCAGCTCCATGTCCTTATGTGGATGTTTGCTTTGGGTGAGGGGCTGGGAGTGGCCCATCCCAACCCAGCCTGGCACACCTGAGTTCCAGGTGGTAACCAAAGCTGAGCAGAAGTTAAGGGCACATCATTGTTCTAGTCTGGCCATCAGGGTGATTCACCCACCCATCACTGCCCAGCCTGTCACATCAAGAGGAAAGGTTTGCCAATTTTTAAATTTACCTTGACACTTATTTTAGCCCCTGAATAAATTCTTGCATTTAAGACCTCACAAGCTGTTTAACAGGGTTTTCCTTCCCTTTGCTAGCACTCATTTTCCTTATAATATTCTGTTTCAGTTTAAGGATGAAAGAGAAATTCTTTCAAATTCAGATTTTGTATGGTTGGGGAAAAAACTATACCTGTACCTAAGTAAAAGGAGAAAAATACATCAGACATTCCTCAGCTAAAATCAGAGCATACATTAGCAGGGATAGAAGTGATCAGAGAGCTTGGGGTGAGGTTTGAATTCAGGGTGGGATTTGCACTGCCATGTACCTGGACAGTATTTGTCATGCCCACTGCTGGCACAGGATAGGAGTGTAACTGGGCCCCAGGGCTGATGCACACTCCTAAACGCTGAAATCATGGAAGGGATGTGTGGCATGGCAGGGGAATCCTGTGATCTAGGGTTGCTCTGTAAAGAGGGGAGTCCCAAAGGAGTTGTCAGATTGTTTCCCACAGGGTGTGCAGCACAAATGTCCTTTTGCTCTTCAAATGAAGTCACTCTTTTTAAAAACCAAATAAATCAAACATCTGTGAACAATTGTATACGTGTCATGTCATTGATTGTAACCAGGAAAGCCAGATCAAACATTTCTTGCTGTACTAGCTACACTGCAAGAGTCTGAGCCCCTGCAGCAGCAGGAGGGATGAGCTCTGAGCCTTTTGAGCTGTGCTAAAATCGCAGCGTGTTGGACCCCGGCGCTGCAGCTTTCCCTTTAAGAGCCCTTTGGCTCACGGCGATGCACTGAAATGCGGGAGGTGGGACAACACCACACACAAAAATGAAGAAGTGAAGGCAGGAAAAGTTTCTCCAGAGGAAAAATGCAGGGCTTGTCCTTCACCGTGACGTCAGATCTGTCTTTAATAAAATCCCCAAAGAGCCAAGAGAAAAAGGCAGAGTGCCTAGGCTAGGTTGCCAGTTCAGGATTGCTCCGCATTCCCCAAAGTGGTGTTTTTGTTCAAAACGGCTCTAAATCTGGGTTCAATCAAATGTATTTAATCCCGGCTTCCAGGGATGAGGTGGCTTTTGCCCTGGATTCTAGCAGCAAGCAGCATTTTGCAGGTGAGTTTGGAAACTGCCGGGGAGACCTGTCTTCTGCAAACACACTTGGGTTTAATGCAGGGTGGGCTGGGAGAGCCGGGCGCGGTGCGTGTGGGAAGGTGGGCACTGGAAAGGTTCGGGAGGTGTGAGAGAAGGGAAGAGGAAAGAGGAAAGAGGAAAGAGGAAAGAGGAAAGAGGAAAGAGGAAAGGAAAGGGAAAAGAAAAAAGGGAAAAGAAAAAGGAAAATGGAAAAAGGAAAAAGATGCAGAAGAGTCAGAGTTGAGCTCTTCTCAGCATCCAGGCGGATCAGCACAGAAAACTGTAGGGTTTTTTTTCTTTGCATTGTTACTCTTTGTGCCATGGAGCAAAGAAAGGATGAGGAGACGGCGCGATGCTGCCTGAGCAGCGCGGCTGAGGCTGGCAGGGCACCGGCACGGAGGGGAGAGGTTCCGACGGGCGGAGGTGCCCGGGAGTGCCGGGACCGAGGTGAAGCCGTGACGGGACCGGGACCGGGACCAGAACCGGGTGGCGGAGGTGCCGCCGTCGCTCCCGCAGGTGGTGCCGCCCCCGGGAGGGAGGAGGGCTGGATCCCCCTCCGATCTCCACGCAGCAGCAGCCGCTTTCCTGCCCCTCCTCTCTGCAAAAACCGGTCCGGGGAAGCCGCTTATTCCCCAAAGGTTCCGGAGTTTTGCTTTGCTTTTCCCGGTGCGTGCTCGGGTAGAATTCCCCGGGGAGCGGGCTGGAGTGGGAGCAGCCGTGGGAAGCGGTGAGGCTCCCACGGGAGGAGCAGCGCCTGTCCTCGGATGGTGAGCGCTCCCCCAGCCCCGGAGTCCTCGCTGCTCGGGGAGCCCTGGCAGTGAGAGCGATTTTAGAGCCCTTTTTGGGTTACCCGGCTTGAGGTGGGGTGTTCCTCTGTAAGTGTGTCTGAGCTCCAGCGCTCGGAGCGGGGTGACATCGGCTGCCCTGCACAGCGGATTTTGTGTGCTGGCATCGTCGTGTTTTGTGAGACACAGCGACACTTTAAAGCAGGAAAGCAGCACGGGTGGTGAGGCGCACCAGGCACACCTGTGTGACAGCAGATGGCACAGAGATAAGTTCTGCATGGATGCTGATAACAGGGCCTCTTCTATGAAATAAAACACACCGCAAAACTGACAATCAACACACTGCACCTCTTGCGCTCCTGCGGGAAGTTGGTTCTTACCACAGCTGGTTTTTGTTCAGCAAGGAAAAAATCAAAGGGAGGGAGGTGCCCCCCAGCCCCCAAACACTGTCGCTAGAGGAGATCTGTGTGAGCCTTGTAAATTGTGCAGTGGTTGTCCTTGGTTCCCTTGGTATCAAAGATTTTTGTAAAAAACCTGCTGTGGCTTGAAAATCTGTGTGAGTGTATGCAGGCTGGTGCTTGCTGAGGGGGTAGGCAAGTGAGTGCAATCCAGATATTGCTAGCAGCATGTTTGGTCTAAAGTATATCTAAAAAGAGTTCAAAACAGTATAAAAAATAGCCTTAAAAATCTCCTGGGTCTCAGCAGTTCCAGCTCAGGCTCTCCCTTGAGCAGAGCAGGTGAAGCTGCTCCTTGAAGCATTCAGGGACACCATCACCTGAACACAGCCATGGGGCTGGAACTTGGAAGGCTGTGCTTAGAAACCACTGAGTGGGGATAATTTCTCCCCAGTGATGAACTGGCCTTATCTGGACCCTCTCCATGCTTGAACTGGGATGCAATGAGGGATTAGGGTAGGCTGATGAAAATCAGGTTTGTGTTTGTCATATGAAAGGGAGTAGGGAAACAGGGATGAAAATGGTGTACAGCAGGGATCAGTGAGAGGGGGTGGGAAGAGCATCAGAGAGGGAGTATTAGCCTATGTAGTATTTAAAGGACTTTGGGAGCAGAGAAGTCTTAGTTTGGTCTGATTAAGGGTGCTGTATGAAGAAACAAGGAATATTGAAATGATTTTGGGATATTGTGAGTATTTAGCTGGCATGGCCACCTGCTCATGAGATATTTTAGTTAATTCACAAGAGTCATAACAGATGAATCCTGCTAAGGCTTCAACACTGCCCCACCTCATCATCCATAGTATTTGTCTTTGCTGGCATAATCAGAACAGTAATAGAGCTCTTTCTAGCTCTGCAGAGACATCCATGGAGTGGTAGCAGCAGGCAGGTCACTGTGCACATTGTGCAAAGCCCTGTGGTCTCCCTGGAGACTTCTCACTCTTCAGGTATAGGAAGAGCTATGGACAGAAGATGTTCCACTGGGAAAGAAGAGAGTTGACCCTCTGGGTTAGATATAATATTGTTCCAGGGAGAAAGGCAGAGGAGATAACATAGGAATGTCAGGCAGGTCTCAAAGGCTTTTCAAAAGGCAGCTCTCAGGTTCTGCATCCCCTAGTACTGTTTGAAACTACAAGCAGTTATTGAGTTCTTAAAGAGTTTTATCATCAGGGGTTTTTATTAGGGCAAAACTGCACAGGTGATAGGCTTGTGAAGAAAAAAATAACTGAACATAGCTGGAATTTTAGGCATAAGCTTTGAAAAATTTCTTGAAATACTTTTAATACTTTTTTTTCTTTTTTTTTTTTTTTCCACATAACTATAAGGACAGAGACTGTGGGAGCCTAAGTCCCTTCAACAGGCTGAAATTCCTCAGTGCCTGAGTCATTTTTGCAGCAAGGCCTTAAAAACTGGATGCATTGGCTCCTTTCAGTGTTGCACATTGAGGAGTCAGAGCCAGCATCTTCAGTCTCTAGTCCTGATGACTCAGAAGTGTGAGACCACTTATTCAGAAAGGACAAAATGTCCTAAACCAGGGTGATGATTAAAGAAACTGTTCTGCACTTTGAAGAAAATTAGTAGAAGCTTAGGAGGTTTCTAAAACATTTGAAGTTGAGGAATGGGTGGTGTGTGGAACTGACAATCCAAAATAAAAAATATTAGGGTGAATGCAAACTTGTGGACTTCTCAAATAGAGAAAGAAAGCAAAGAATCAAGTTGTTCTTCACCACATCTACTAGTAGGCAGGCATTGATTTATCTGATGTGATGGCAATCATGGTGCACAAACACAAAGCTTTTGGCTTTGATGGGTGGGAAGGAGGAGAGGGATGCTCAAGGATGGTTTTATTTTACACCATCTCCTTTGTGGACACTTACTTCACTACATAGTGACTAATAATGACCCAGGCTCGGGGATGCCTCAGGTTGTGTGTTAAGAACCACAAAGTGTTCTTTTTCCTTCTTTTATGAGATTTATCTTACAGATATAAAGCCAATAATTTAATCTTTAAAATATTTGGATTTGGTAGCAGAAAAAAAATATTAAATTTCCTTGGGCTTTTCCAGGAAAAAACATATTCTCACCAAACATGAACAAAAAAACCAAAACAAAGAAAAACAAAAATTGGATTTAGATAGATAAAGAAAAATAACACGTTTATTCTTCCCTGCAAAAAATCCCATGGCTCTTCAGGGAGGGTGAGCAGAGATTTACCTGTTAAGTGCTTCTTAACAAAAGGCTTCTGTTTTGCACCAGGGCTAATGATGCACAAATAATCTCAGGCAGCAGAGGTTCAAAGTTGCTGTGCCTTGTCCTTCTAACCTTCCCACTATTCCCTCTTGCTTGGCAACATCTGGTTACCAGAGGTAGAATGGATACACTTCTCTATAGAAGGGCTCTTATCCTACACTTCCATAAATTGCAGATGACAATTAAAATTGCTCTGGTTATAGCAGCTGAAGATTCAGCTATGAAAATTAACATCTTGAGGCTTGAAGCTGGCAGACACAGCTCCCATGGGTATGGCTGCATCGTGCACAGGGCCTTCCCAAAGCTGATCTTTCATTTGGCAGTCCCCCCTCACACTTCCAACTGCAGAATGAAATCATTGCTAAGGCAACATCCTGAAGGTAGCACTGAATGTTCTTCACACGGATCAGAGGCCCACACCCAAGTCTGTTTCTGATGAAGATGCTTCCTAAGTACACACACACACACACACACACACAAACACACAAACACAGAATTTCTGTTGAGAAGCAGAACCTGATGCATTTTCTTTCATGATTTCTCCTATAAGTGTCTGATTTTGCTTTGGTAGTGTGAAACAATATCTTTTCCAGCATCAACCACCACAGAGCTGTGGACAGGGATTGGCTTCCTCACCCTCTTCACAGTTGTGCCACTGCCTGTTTATGTCCCCTGGGACAGGTCCTGTCCCCACACTGCAGCAGTTCTGCCTTCAGGTGAGGCTTCTCCAGGAGAAAGCATTAGTTAAAAGTGACAGCTATGGATTTTAGAAAAAGTGTGAGATTTATATGATGATTCTGTGTGTGTCTGTCCATTCAAAGACTCAGGCACATTTAGCTTCTCCTGCCTTCCCCAGGTGCTATGGTCAGAAATTTCAGAAGTCCTCTATATCAATATGGGACATTTGTCTTCTTCAGAAACTCTGGACTCCCATGTTAGGATGTTAGGAGCTGCTTTAACATCTTGCCAGGGCTCAGCTTACTGAGAACTGCTCCTTTTGGATGTCTCAGTGTCCCAGAGGGGTATTGAGCATTCCTGTCTGGACAGCCCTGGATCTCATGCATGAATGGAATTGAAGCTGTTTATAAACCCAAGAAATAATATCATGTATGTGAACCTTGGCAGCTGTGGCCTTGCAGAAGCTGGACACCCACATCTTCAGCTGAAGATACATTTGAATACTGAACCTGACAGTGTATCATGGTGTGGACCAAAAAGCAGTGTGAAATTTTACTCAGTCTTTCAGATTTGTCAGTAGGGGGTTTGGGTAGGTGACCTGGATTAAGTTGTTCCTCCTGCTTCCCCCTTTGCTTTCATATGCTATAGTTCAATATATTCATCCTCATTCTTATGGTCCTTTTCTTAGAAGCACAATCTTCCCTTTCTGTCGAGTAGAAACATTGACTGGTAGTTGATAGGCCCAAAGAAATCCTACTTTCCTTTCTGTATTCTGATGTCCACCAAGTTGGAGTGGTCTTCCAGCACCCAATTTCCCCATCATTCCCTCTCCATGTGTTGTGCCACCCAACTTTGGTGCAAATTTGGGTTTGCTGTGTCCTGAGGTGAGCTGTCTTCAGCTTCCTACTGCTGCAGGTTGGCAGGAGATAACAGATCTGATTTTTACAGATGTGTTTCAGAGTCAAAGGACTCTGAGTGCTGCTTTAGGAGCTCTGTGCAGGTATTCTCCAGTGCTGCTCTGAGTTTCCTAGCTATGGGTGAGGATCACAGGTTCTCCTACAGCCTGGTGGTGTCCCAGCTTTGGGATGCACCTCTGCTGGTGCTCTGTTATTTATTGCATCCATACTGAAACCTTATGTGTGCTCTGACACCCTGGGTGAAGCTTCTGGAGTCCTTGTAATCCCATATATCCTCTCACAGACTGCTGCTGGGCTTTGTAAACCTTGCATCTGGCTAGGTGTGGGAAAGTAAAAGGGAAAAAAGGCATTTTTACCTCTGTGGGTGCCAACCACTGGCTCTGTCCCACAAGTAAATATTCTCGTGGTTGAGGAAGGAAAGGAGAGCCTTTAGGCTGAAACAGCTGTGGAAGAAGATAACACTTAAGCTGAGCTTTGTGGCACATCTCAGATAATGAATTTCTAATACTTGGGTTGGTAATACATTCCAGGACTGTGTAGTCATCTCAGTTCCTCTTCTCTTTCTCAATAGCTCCCACGTTGTTCTTCTGTTTTATTAGCCTGGGTCTGTCATTCCACTTAACCTATAAAGCAAACGAGAGATGAGCAAGCTGGAAAGCCAAGTTTCATGAAATCCAGGATGGTGTGCAGTGAGCCCAAAAGGAAACCTGAGAGCTATTTGCAGAAATAATTGTGGGCTCATCCACGGAGGGTTATGAGTCACCTGGATGCTGATGTTGCTGGACATCTGCACAGTTAAGTCTTTGCTGCCATGGAGCAATTCCAGCACTGCAAAAGGACCTTATCCTATGAGCTTGCCTTGCAAATTCCCAGGATTTCCTAGAAAAAAATATCTCATGCTTGGTGATGGGAAGGAGCAGCAAGATCTCTTGGTCCAGCTTTTCATTAACACTCAGATGTACAAAACTCTCAATACCTGGTAGTGCTTGGCTGCTTTTATACCTTTTGCCTAGAACTGAAATTCCTCCTACTCATCTTAAAGTAATTTTGCCCTTTCTCTTCCAAACATATTGAAATAATCTCCAGTGAAAGGCTTTCAGCTAGATGTGATGGATTGGTTTTATTATTACATCTCTAACATGCAACTGTGTAGCTTGACTCAGTATTTACATTAGATTCTGAAATATGTAAATATCTTTTGTGGTCATAGAATTATAGAATGGTTTAGGTGGGACAGGACTTTTAAAGGTCATGTTGTCCAACCCTGCTGCAATGAGCAGGGGCATCTTCAATGCAACCAGGTTGCTCAGAGCCCTTCAGCCTGCCCTTCAACCACCACCTTTCTGGACAACCAGTGCCAGTGTTCAACCACCATTCCAAAAATCTTCCTTATGTTTAACCCATACTGACCATCCTTCAGTTTAACACCATTACCCATTGCACCCTTGCAGTATCTGTATATAAGGAAAAGAACACAGTAAAGCCAGGAGTAGTAACCAACCTTGCAATTCTGTACAATACCTGACAGAAAATCAGCCTGACACAGTACCTGACAGAAAATATACCACCAGGAACAGTGCAGCCTACACAGGCTTCACACCTTTGACCAAAATTGCTCTGAATGACTCACAGACTATCATTATTAAACATTTCTTCTTTATTTTCATTAGAAGGTAGCAATAATTTATAGCTCCATGAACTGTCCCACTTTCCCTTTTCTAGAATTTGTAAATGCAGCTCACACTTTAATTTCCAAGTGGCTTAAATGTTTTGATTCATTCCATGCTCCAGCAGTTTTCCATGCTACAATCAGGCTTTCTTTTTGTTGTTTTCTTACTGAAGCTTTTTGAGTTACAAGTGATGGCAGGATGGGTAAGGGTTTTGTTTTTTTTTCTCTTGCTGAAGTTTCCTCTTCTCCACACACATATCCTTGGCCTGTGAAAAGAAGAATATAGAGAAAAATAGTGGAGCATGGCTTTGCTGAAACACAGCTTGGTGACTTTTGGGGACAACACTAATCACACAAAGCAATGACTCTGGTGAACTTGTTTTATCATGTAAGGACCAGCCTTCTTGCACTGGGTGGGCAATAATATACCAGGGCTTTGCAGAGAGACTGGGAACTTCCACAGAAAGTGCCATGACTATCCTATAGCTTCTCCTGGCTGTGCTCTACACCCCTGTGCCATTCTCACTGCCATGCCTGATGTGTTCTTGGCATTCTCACAACTGTGGGTACATGAGGTCACTCTGGATCTGAGGTTTTTGGACTTGCAAATCCTCCTTTCTGGTTTATATATATATACTGGTCCACCAGTGAATTCCTGCGTGCATGTGATGACCAGGCAGGCTATAGCTCATATTTTTGATCACCAACATGTATCAGCTGTGACAAAAGGAACTCTGTGTCTGGGCTGAGAAGGAGGCAAAGACATTGAATCCATACGGGGAGAATTAAGTTCTCCTCTGAATGGCTGGCACGTGTTGCTGGCTGCCCCCAGGCTACCAGTTCCCTGGGTTTAGACTAACATTTGGGTCATTTTAACTGTTTAGCAAGGAAGGATCAAACCACAAAAACTGCAGCCAGTGCTAAGAATCTGCAAGTGGATTACACTATAGAACTCTTTGGTTACATTTTAATAAGGGGGGGGGAAAGGGTAGAAAACAATAATTAGGAAAATATCCAGGTTTCATTAACTAGTTTGGCCATTCAGCAGGTGATTTATTGATAAGCACTGCTGGCAGTATTTCCTGCTAGATTTGAACTTACAGGTCTGGATCATACCCACAACATCTGTGTGTGGGCCGATAAACATTGATGTAAGAGAATGAGGGCAAATTCATTTGGCTCCTTTCTGTGAGTTTTATTTCCACATTTGACCCTAGAAGTTAAATATAAAATGACATTCCTGCTATTTAACACTGCAGTTCATTTATGTAGACTGTTCATTATTAGTTTTCACTGTTCTAGTAGAGTCCCAGGGGTACATTTTTAAAATTACATTTATTCGAACATTTCTATGAGGGCACAGCAGTCTGTGTGCTTGACAAAAGGGTCATAGGTAGTGGAATTCTGGAGGTTGCTTGACGTATATTTCCAGACTTTGCATCAAAACCTGTGCTAATTTTGCTCAGTGCACTGGGGTTCCCCACAGAGGTGGTGTAATTCTGCTTATGAAGGCTGGTGAATTCCTTGCCCACCAAAGCTGCCTAGGTGTGGGTGAGCTCCCAGTTTTGTGGTGGAACAATGCATTACATGCCTAGTTTCAGGCTCAAATAAGATGTTTCTGCTTTTTAAAGATGAAATGCTTAATTCTGTGTGGTTTACATGTGTGTATATATATATAAAGTACATATATGCATATACTCACCCCCCACTCCCTTAGTAATTTTTTAGTTTGTGTGAGTTTTTCCATACACATCATACAGAGTCTGCTTGCACTTGAGATGTTTGTGGCACGCTTTTCACTGTTTATCCCTTTCCCAGCTCTATTAAAATGCCTGCCAGATTATCATCTTGGGAGGCTGGAGTATTTGATTAGAGGAGTAAATGGATACTACAGCAGCAAAGCTGAGGTTCCTTTAAAACCTCTATATCCTCAATAACTGCAACATTTTATAGCTCAATTATTAAATAATTGAATTTGTTTCATTCCCTTGTGACTATACGACTATAAAGGGGTCGATCGTGGTTTCATTGCTCACCCTCTGACATACAAGGGAAACTTCCTTAGGAGAACTGTGGGAACAGCAGTGGGAGCTGACAGGATGTAAATATCCTGGTTTAACACCTCCCTTAGGCTCCCCAGATGCGGTGTTTCTGGTACCAGCGGTGTCCGTGGAGCATCCTCGGCCCGGGGGATGCTCGGGAGGAGCCGGGCGCTGTGCAGCCCTGCTGGGAGCATCATTTGTGCACCAACACTGCCCTCGCGTGTCGGGGCTGTGGGACACCCAAATGTAATAACCACATAATTAGCGATTCATTCTCTCTCCGAGAGGCGAAGCGCACAGCTGGTGTCCTCCTCTCTGGCTGGAAGCGGCAGCGTTAACTCTTTAAGGGCTGAGATGTTTGGGGCGGGGAAGCGGCAGCAATACCCTGGCCTGAGCAAAGTCCTGTTTTGCTTTGCTTTGTTTTCTTCTGTGTTATGCCATTCATTGTGTCGGCAGGTGTCTGGATAACAAAAACGGTTTTTGTCACCTCCTTGGTTTAGCCCTGGGCCTCAGCAGTATCAGAGTTGCCTGCAAGCAATTGGGGATCATGTGTGAAGGCCCATTTCATCACCTTGCACTGATCCATCGAGCTACAATACTGATCATTGATGTTGTGTGGGATTTAAAGGTGTTGGAGAGGTGAAAGAATTCTGCCCTTTTTCAGGCATCAGGTGCATGTGAGGGTTGAAAGCCAAGCACTGAGAAACTGGCTTTGCTGAGCTGAGAGCTCCGGAGAGGCAGCTCAGTGGAAAGATTTCTTTGTTGCATCCACTAAGAGCTCAGTGACTTCATTTGTTAGCTGTGTGTAGGAAGAGAGACCATGGTATGGTTACAGTGTAGGAACAAGAAATCTAACTGCTATTTCTGGCTCTGCCACAGATATCCTGTCCGCCTTTGGGGCACTCACTTCACCTCTGGGGCCCCAGATTAGAACAGGATCATTTAATAATATCACCCTCATGAAAGTTGCCTCTTTCCACCATGAGTAACCCCTCCTAGAAACAGAATGTGACACGCTCTTCTTGCTTGTACACATGATGTGAGTGCACTCCAAGTTGGAGAGCTGATACCTTTAAGTGTTCCAGCCTTCATATTTAATTATTGTATCAATTTTTTAGGTTCATTCTCTGGCATCTCTTTTTACCAAAGCACTGAATTTCAATTCTGTTTCCACTGACCTTGGGATTCAGGGGATTAATTCTCCAGCTCAATTAATCCTTTTTCTATATTTATAATTTCACTCCTTTTCTTTTTTTCTTAGTGAATTTGTGCCAGGAAGTGTTTTCTTTTCCTTTCTTGTAGTTTCCACTGTATTTAATTCAAAAGCTATGGTTTTACCCCCAAAGTCTCGTAAAAGTCAAGGCCTCTCTCTGTTTTCTTACTTCCATTTTTGCAATGTGTCAGCTTTTGTTAGGAATGGGAGGGAAGGTACAGCTGCTTTTTGGGTCTTTCTGTTGTGTATTAAAAGAGGATCTGAGCTTCAAGCATATCTGGAATAAAGTCTGTAGTGCAAAGCCCAGGCTGGCTCAAGAGCTGGATCTGACTTCTTCTCCCTCATTCTCACTGCACAAATTTGTTCTTTTTGCTGTTTCTGGGCCAGATCTTCAGGAGCAGCCTGTTCTCCCTGTTCAGGGACTCATCACCCTCACATCCTTCTCTTTCATCGCACATGGGACAGGAGGCTGCCTGTAGCCATCACTCTGCTGAGTGCTCCTCCAGAGCAGTTCTCACTAAAAATGAAAAAAAATTAACCCTTAGAAAAATGGTTTGGCTCAGCCCATCTCCCAGGCCTCTCATGGGAGACATATCCAGGTGATCTTCTCTCCAGGCTCCCTTTGGCTGTGTATCCCTGCTGGTTTCTCATCCTTGATGCTCTGCTCAGCTGCTGCTCTGGGCAGCCAAAACGTGGCTGAGAGAGCCCCTGGTGTTGTCCTGTCAGCACCAGGGACTCTTTACCTGCCAGGGCCACAGTGTGGGGCTGCCAAGGCAGACAAACCCCAGTCAGTGACCTCGGGGCCTGGGCACCCACAGCCCCTCACCTCGGCGAGTCCTGGATCAGGACTGGCACAGTGCAATGGCCCCGTGAGCTGACACGAGGGCTTAACCTGCTTCATCCAAGCCTTGCATGCCAAACGTTCTCAGCCAAGTGCTGCTCATTTTCAGACAGGGAAAGAGTTCTTTTCCTGGCCATGAGCTAACAGCCAAGAGAAGGAACTTTCCTGTGCCAGGTCTGTTGAATTTTAAATGTGAGCTCTATGGAAATCCAGACCAACACGGACCAGATGTGGAGAAATTTCCCATGACAAAGTAAGGAAACTTTACAAATTTGAGAGAACATCAAGGTGAAAATTTTGAATCTGAATTCAAGGTTTTCTTTAAAGAATGCTATAAAGTAGCCAAACTATTAAAAAGAGATTTCCCCTTAAACCTGAGATGCAGAGACAATCTCAGAACATCTGTTGGTGAGAACTTCCTCATGAACCCCAGTTCGCTGCTGAGGAAACACTGTTTTGGAATAAAACCATTCTTTTATTTCCTTCTCACGAATGTTGAATAAATTTTTCTGAGATCTTTGAATAGCAAACTTTCTGAATTATCTTAATGTTATGAACCTGCTGCCTCCTGGCAGTTGCCCTGCATTTTCAGCCTCTGCCTGTGGAAACCCCCAGTGCTTTTTGGTATTTTTAAAATCTTATAATATTTTGTGATTTTCTTATTTCCCTTTGATGCTATTAAAGTGTAAGACAGTTTTTTTGTGTTTGGTTGCATTTTTTTATGTTTTTGTTGTTTTTGTTGTTTGTTTTTGTTTATTTGGGTTGTTTTTTTTGGTCAGTCTATGTGGATTCTTTGATGCTGTTAAAATATATGACATGAAATGATACATCACCATTTGCCCCAAGTTGAGTAATTAGATGAAATAAAACCCCCAAGCAAACAGGATATGTATCTAAATCCCTCTTAATGGTTGAAATTTAGGTAAAGATGTAGCAGAGTGAATGTGAACCCAGGCATCCTCTCTCCAGAGCCACTACCAACCAGGCAGTATCTGTTTTCTCTTCTGACCTGGGGGGTTAATAGCTGTGGGCTCTGTGAGCATGGGTCTCTCAAAGTCAGCATTAAACTCCCCCCAACCACCATGCAGTTTGATGCAGACTTGAAATTATTGGTTCTTGGCTTGCAAAATGAGTGTATTTGGAAAAATAAAGTATTGTTCCTCCTCATTTTGTATCAGTCTCTTTGTAACAGGTTGGCTTGCTTGTGTTTCTGTGGTTTGTTTTTTCTAATAAAAGAGACTGAGTAGGAAGGACACTCCAAGTGCTGTGTAACAAAATTTGAAATTTTTTTACTCATCTTCTGATAAAAATGCAAATGCACATCCTGCCATTTTTGTAGAGTTCTGATGAGCTGTATCAGAAATTGGGGGTGGTGAAAGAGGGGGAACAGGAAGAAAAGTCCTTTTGTATTACAGTTAAAATGCTGAATTCAACTGTTTTCTTGGAAAGCTAATGGGAGCTCTGTGTAGGGTCAGGAACCTGAGACAGATCCACATCAATGTTCTAACATCTCTATTTTTCTCTACTTTGTGTCTGAGTTTTGTATTGAAAACAATGAGAGTTGTATACTCCTCTGGGGCTGGGAGCTTGGCTGAAGGAATTGAGAAATAGGGAATTGAAATTATAACTTTTTAAGGTTAATCAACCATGGAGAGTTGGGGAGCGAGGAGAAAAGTGGCCTGGAGACCAGGAAAAATGTGGGGGTGTATGCTGAGAGATGGACAGAGGTCTGCTCCACAGCATTTTGGCTGTTTCTGGCTCAGCTCCACCCAAGGTCCTGTCAGTCATCTTCATGCCAGTAAATTCCCATCATGGGAGACTTTCTTGAGCCTTGAATAGGCTTTATGTCTTCGTGGTGGGCTGGAGATTGGATGCTGCTGCTGGTGAGTGCTGTGCCAGCACACTGGAACCTGTCCTCTCCCTCTCTGTCCTCTGTTACTGCAGGCTTTGCACACTTGATGTCTTTCTTTTCTGTGTTAAATCTCCACTCTTAATCTTCTCTGTAGGTTTGAGAAAGAAAAGGACAAGTTTAAAAATGCACTTCTGACTCCAGATTCCGCTTCCTGTTGATACAGCTGTGTTTCCTACTGAATGCCTCTGTAAACACACAGTTTAACCCCTGAGTTATGTTCCTTCAGCATCACCAGTTTCATTCCTTGAAGGAAATTTCCTACCTTGCTTGCCCAGAGCATCCTTTCTTTTTTTCTCCTTCTTCTTCCCTTTGCACATCCCCACACATTGCACATCCTGATGTAGCTTAACACTTCATTCAAAAGGATCAGGACTTCCTCTTGCTGTTGGTGAAAACACTTCTGTCCTTCACAGTCCCCGCTTTGTCATGTTGCTTTTGTGGAAGGGAAATAATTACATCTTCTAAGTTTAATCCACAGTAATTGAAATAATTAAATTCCCTGGCAAGAGCACCAGCAGAAAAACAATGTACCAGAATTCTGCAAAGAGAATTTTTAGTGCATGAGATGAAAAAGTGCCTAGTAGACCTCAGCTTGGGATAAATTACACTCCAGGGGTGTTTCAGCCCTTCATACCAGAACAAAATCTTCACCTGTGTCTGTTTTCATTCTGGGTCTGCACACTATTTGATAGATGGCATTGGAAGTATCACACCCTATTTAATTGATGGCATTGACATCATACCCATTGGTGAGGACCAGGTTGTATCTGACTGTGCCATCCTGAGTGAAACCTCTCTGCTACTGGAGCTACAGGCATATCCAGCCAGAGGAATATGCTGGCTGCCAGATCATTGTGGAGAAACCCTTTGTTTCTAAGGTACATTTCTCAAAGGTGCTCAGCTGTGGTGTTTCACCATATTTGAACTCTTCCAGACACGTCTGAAAGTCATAATCAGAAAAATTAGTATACTAAAAGCTGAATAAGGATATTTCTATGGGTGAGTGGATAGAAATTTGTTCCTCCCAGGCACAGCACCAGCAAAGCCCTGTGGTTATAGCCCTTGGAGCAGCTCTGGGTTTCTTGCCACTCTGTCCATACTGATATCTTCATAGGGAACCCTCAGGATCTCCCACAGCTGCATTCATTGCCTTCTCCCTGGCAGCTGCGTGTTCCTCCATGGTCTGGGCAGCTCTCAGTCTTCAGGGTCTGTTCCTTGTAGCAAAAGAATTGTTACCACTCCTGTTCTGCAGGCACAGAGAGGTTACAGCTGACTTCAAATAACAAAGTCATGCCCTACTCTTCCAATGTAGAGTTAATGTTCTCTACCTTTGGCTGCATTAAAATCAGACATTTTATGTAGATCTGTCAAGTCTCCTGTGGGGTCAATGCAATGATCTCCTCTGCATTTAGCAGAGAGGGACCCAGGGTTTGCACCCAGCAGCTGTGAATGCAGCTCCTTGCTCAGAAAAGCTCAGGAGAGTGGGTGGGTTTTGACAAATAATTTCACCAGTGCCAAAAAGCCCAGTGATCGACTGAGTGTCTCACAAGTGTGGCTACTAATTATAATCAAACCTGAAATCTTCTACACCACTGCACAGAGAGCTAGTGACTTGCTCCAGCACATTTTTGGAGCCAAAATGCTCATACATTTGACTGCCAGGGGATTTATTTGTGGACTAGATCAAATTAATTTGTCTGTACAAATTGTCTGACTTGTTTTATTATAGATATTCTTTTAAGGCATTGATATTTTAGTCATGCTGTTCTGCCTGTCATTTATAATTTGTAGTGACTATGACAAGAGATGCACCCATATGCAATAACCACGTGGCTTTGTGGTCTACATTAGAAAAGGAATTTCTTTTTTTTAGTCTTATTTGTAACTATGTCTTACTGTATGGGCATCTCCATGTCCCAGTCAAAACTGATTTCCTCCCTTTTTCCTCCTCTCTCCAGCTCTATCTCTCCAGCTGAAAGATTTCAGCCTGGAAAAGAGAAAGTTTTAAGGTAGAGTCGTTGTGACCTTCTTTAAAAAGAAGCTGCTTATAAAAGCAGCTTATTTAAAGAGAGAGAGACTTTTTACATGGGCAGATATTGACAGGACAAGGGGAAACAGTTTTAAATCAGAAGAGGAGACATTTACATTAGATATTAGGAAGAAATCCTTTACTGTGAGGGTGGTAAGGCACTGACACAGTTGGCCAGAGAAGTTTTGGACACACTGTCCCTGGAAGTGTTCAAGACCAGGCTGGATGGGGCTTTAAGGACCTGGTCTAGTGTATTCTTACCTTTTCTGGGGGAAATCTGGTCAGATATCCTCTTGGATGTGTAAATGAGTAGCTTCTACATTCAGAGTGAAGAAAACTGTTTATTTTCTGCCTTTAATGGGATAAATTGACCATCAAATGACTGTGTGCCCCAAAACTTTTCCCTCCTGATGGGCTTCTCTTGAAAGCAGATTTTCCTTTCCTTTCTTAAAGAAAAAGTGGAGGTTGGCTTGCTCGTGGTTGAACTTGTAGCTTACATGAAGTTTATAACAGTATTAAGAAAATTAGTAATATGTAAAAACAATTCATGTTTTTACATATCTGATTAGATGCTCTCTTGGAAATGCAGTGCTGATGTTGATTTCCAGCATGATCCTCAAATAGGTTAAAGTCTGTTATGAAGAGCTCACCTGTCTCAGATTGGTGCCAGCTTTAAGGGATAAGTTTCATTCTAGATGTCATTCAGTCTGTGGGCTTCTGATGCCCTTTTGCATATCTCTTAATTCAGGTACTGTACAGCATTTCACACCTGACTGCTGCTGAGACTGAGCTGAGCAGCTGGGTAAGAATATCACTAGATCTGCTTTCCTAGATTTTGAAGAAAGAGGTTGCTTCTTTCCGACACTGTCTGTTTTGGTAGACTACAAACTGCCTCTGCAGGCTTGTCACTTGTAACAGATCATAAAAAACTGAGCACAGGGCTGTCCTGGATCTGGTATATCTGGTGATGAGTACACTGAGTATCTGAAATTTAAAGTCTCTTCCTTTCTGCTTACAAAACCTGTATTCCAATCTACTTCAGTGTCTCAACTACCATCTAGAGAAGTTAACAAATTACAGATTTTTTAGTGTTCCTTTCCATCCTCGTAGCTTTAGGCCTAATGCTCTTTGGTATCATCATTGGGAAAGGTCATTGTGTACATGTTTTGGCACATAATGTCTCTGCTCCACATGTTGAGCTAGTAAATTTCTTCAGATAGGCTGGGCTTGTTCCAGGGATTTAGGCAGATAAGCTCAGCAAAGCTTGGGAAAAGCAGGCCTCTAGCTAATCACTGTGATCCTGATAAATGATCTCACCATAAAATTGGCAAGGTTGTTTGTGCTGATCTCAGTTTAACTTCTAATATGAGCTTACAGCAATTCATCATTTCCCTAGCTCAAGGACCACCCTGTGTCTGGCTTGCTGCCCACCTGCTGTGCATGGGCCAAGGCTCCCTTCCCACCACTGTCTTCTGTACCTTTGATCTCATGTAGTGCTTGCAGCTACATTCATATTGAATTTACTGGCTTTATTTAAAAGCCTCTTTTAGCATGTATGTTGTTGTTTTGTTTTTTCTTTTCAAGTCAGAAGAGAAGATACTCGAAGGCTTGTGTTAGCATTCTGCTGCTTGCTCCTCTTTTTAGGCATCAGGTGTCACTGCTGCAATGCACTTCAGATTTCCTTTGGAGAACCTTTTCTGTACATTCTAAAGCACAGTGACAAAATACATAATTAAATCTGTTGGGGGGATTTTAAGAGGTAGTTGTTTGACATTGGTAATCTCTGATATGGCTAACAGCTTGATACCAGCTTTAGGAAGAAAACTGATTAGGAAGACAATGTCTCCCCAGGGAATTCTCTACTTCAGTTCCTTGAGGATATGATTTAAAGCAGCATCTGTTCTGTGCTGTGTGTTGTTTTACATTTTTCTTCAGATCACTGAACTGAAGATTGCTTAGACGTGTGTCTGAGTGAATAATTTCACACAAAGTATAGAGAAATGTCATGGGAACACTATCTGGGATTTGGAAAGAGGCAGAAGGGACTTACATGGTGTCCCACCCTTCAAAGACAGGGGAGCACCCAAGATTCTTGGGTGTTCATGTTGGAAAACAATGACAAAAGTCAAAGGGTCCATGAAAATTGTCAAAGTTTTGTTGGTAAATTACTCACTTTGCATGGAATTTGTATAAGTTAGTCCCTGTTCTCCTAGTGTAAGCACATGGCAGTGGGGTTTGGGTGGAGAGATAGGGTGATAGAGAAAAAAGAGAGAGATTGCATTAAAGGGGAGAGAGAGAAAAAGGAAGAGAGGAGGGAAGAGAGACATCACCAATCCTGGTGATCCATCTGATAAGCTGTCCCAGGGGCACACACACCAGGGCTTCATGGGGATACTATTTTCTTGATAAATCTTCCCTGCCCTGGAGATAAGTTTCTCATTTTCTATGGAAATTATTTAGCATGCACAGACAGTCTGTTCTTGACTTTTCTGGAAGTGGGTCAGAGGGTTTTGGGGGTATTTAGTGGTCTTAATTCACCCTACAGTCCATGCCTGTTCCTCAGCCTCCTCCCTGCCCCTGTGCTGTACTGCATTGTGTTCATCTCCAGGAACCAGAACAGGGACATTTATCTCAGAAATGCACTGTCTCTACCTGCCTATGGTACATAGGCCATGGTGCTGTTTCTGTCCTGCTGTCAGTGTGATCAGATGCCCCCAGAGGGTGATGGGGGAAGAGGTAGAAGGTGTTCAGTTCCCCTTTTCCTCTTTGTGACAACCCGGGCACTCCAGTTACTTCATGTTTATGGTTTGTCCCTCACCCTGCCTTAACCATGTCATATATATGACTTTAACTCAGAGGGGGTTTTGTGGGTTGTCTTCTGTGTAAAACTCTTTTTCCTCTGCACCCTCAGGGTGATGACAACACTCATTCAGTTCCCAGATATCTTAGCACTGCCATGGTCCTATTTTCAGGGATTTCCAGATGCCTAGTTCTTTGTCAGAACATCATTCAAACCTCTTGCAGTCTGGATGCATCTTTAAGTCATGTTTACCTTCTTTAATTTAAGTACTATTCCATTTGATCTTTGGAATTTAATCTGTTTTTTTCTCAGAGGAACTCATGGTGGGGGATATCTGCTGAATTTTCACAATACAGATGTGAAAGCATCACCAGCTGAGTTGAGCTGTGGTGGAGACCAAGGTGCAAGTCTTGTTCTTGCAAGCACAACACAGCAATCATGTGGATGGAGTTTGCCATTGCTAGTACTTTGAATTGCACTCTTGCCATTATTCTTTTCCCCTGCTTGGTGTAAGATAATATCTGATGATACTCCTCTCCCACTCTGTGTTTCTCTGCTTTCCTGGTTTGGTTTTTTAGAAAGAGCCACAGGCACTAGTTAAAGTCTGGGTGAACATTTGGGTTCCATGATTCTGTGAAGAGAAGCTGCTTTCCTCACAGAAGTATGGCCAGACAACACCAGATCAGGGGACCATGAACTGTGCTTTGAATACCTTTTCTTCAAATGTACAACTGCTGCTTCACTGACCCTTTTGCACACACAGAACCAGCTCATTGCAGATGCTACAAGAGACTTTTGCCATGATTTTGCCTGGCAAAGGGTGAGATAACACATACCACTTCAAGATGGATCATAATGTTCTGCAATCAGACTGTGAATTAGTTTCAGGTCCTCCTCAAGTATGTAGAAGTCGGGCATCTTCTATTGGCCCTAGGGATGATGCTGACCTATATCTTCAGTCTGTATTCTCTTTCTAGCAGATCTCATAACATACTATGAGCCACTGTTACTAAAATATGCCACACTTGGCCCAAAGCATCCGTTTGTGATGGGAATATCTGGAAGTGCTGCTGTTTATTCAGACAAGTTGTAGGCTACATATGTTTTTTACTTAACCACAGGGATATTGCTGTGCAAAGACTGCTTATCTTTCATTGAGAGTCTTGAGGGGGCTCTGATATAATGATACAACACTGTATTAAATGGCAGCTATGTTTTTGGGATGAAGCCATGCACACCCTGTGTTCCAAAGGGGCCATTAAAGTAGCAGTAGCAGCAGATTCTTTTTCTTTCTGTTATCTTGAAATCTTCTAGCTACAAAACCAGATTTATGGTATGTTTCCTGTTATCAAAGAAAATATTAATAATCTGTCAAATAGCTTTTGTTTGGGTGGGCTTATAATAGGAGATGGGATGGGTCCTGAAAAATAGAATTGTTTTGTCTGCATTATGTGCACCATTTAACAAATAGATCAGTTTTTATTCCCTGAGCCAGAAGCAGACTTTAGGAGGCAGAAGGCAGAAATGAACTGGGGAAGGTGCCTTGCAGGTTGTTTGGGTTTGAAGGTGTTTTCCACATGTGGATTTGGCAAGGTGTGCATGCACAGGCTGCCAGGAATGCTTCTGGAGGTCTGAGTGCATCCCCTGAGGATGGGGAATCCAGAGCCTCCCTGGACAGCCTGTCCTGCTGGTGCACTGCTCTGCTAGTAAAGAAGCTGTGTTCAGAATCTCCCCAGCTTTATTTTGTGGCTTCTCCCCATTGTTCTACCCTCTGCTGCCACTGGGCAGAGTGGACTGAGAGCAGCCCAGCTCCCTCAGTGTCTTCTCCTTTTGGTTTCTGACCATCTTGGCTACCATGCTCTAGACTGAAAATTCCCAGAAACACCATTTGAAGTAAGGGTTCAAAACGGTAGTCCAGGAAATTAATTGATCTACTGATATCTCCCAAGACCAGATTCTTTTCCATATTGCATCTAAATAAACATATATAATTGCATAACAATTGCAAAATGAGACCACTTAATATGAATTTCAAGGAAGAAGAAACTTTGATAGCTGGAAAATAAAGTGACCAACTCAAAAATTCAGAGCTAGAGAGAAATAGCTGTGGAAACTTGATACGGAGGGAAAATTGCTATTTAAGGGAAATAGGGATACATGACTTCATATGTTATTTAGCAGCTCCAGAGAAGAGCAGATATTAGGCAAAGCAAATTGTTTCAGATTAGAGAATTTAAATAACATTGAGATTTAAAAATGAAAAGTTTTTTTAAGTCAAAATTCTCTGCATTGGAATAGAAACAGAAAATTCAGGATACTTGAAAATGTAGATTTATATTTTTATTTAAAAAAAAAATATGAAAACTAAGATAGTTTTGAAGAACTTAATAAAATCTTCACTGTTCTTGCCATGGGGAAAAAACCACCACAACCAAGCAAACAAATAAAAGGAGATTTTTCATTTTTCTTTACTTTTTATGCACAGCATGAAAGAATGTCCCCAAGAGAGAAAGCAGATGAAAAGTATCTTCCTTTTGATTTCAAAGTTATGACTGAAAAGGAGATAAGCAAATGCAGAGCAAGGCCACTTGTAAAGTAAAACCTCTGCCAAAGCAGGCTGCTCTTGTCTGGCAGCTGGAACTGATACTGGTTTTGCTACCCAGCTTTTGGCTGATTCAGCCATATCTTGTACTTTACAGCTTTAGGATGGTTCCAGACTCTCATCATGGATGGACCACATGCATTTTCCCTTTCCTAAAACTGAAGTCTGTCTGCTTGTACCTTCTGGAGACATTTCTCATTGGTGCTCCACATGTTCCCTGTTATTTTTCAGACTCCAGTTCAAGCTTGTTTCATGGGATGAGCTCATTGTAGCACAAGATGTTAAAATACTCATAAGGCACAGAAATTGTGCTGTTTAATATCTCTATTTGTGGAGTCAGTGGTGACAGTGTCAATTTGTTAATGATGCCCAAACACTTTTAGGTCCTCCTGTTCTAAATAAGTGCTTCTACTGGGGCAACAGTTATAAAACATCAGGTTGCTTTCCAACAGAGAAGTTTTCCCTCTGAATACTCCATGGAAAAATATGAAGAAAATGGGAGGTCACACTGAGTTTGCCAGTATAAGCATTTTTTTGGCAAAGAGATGAATGTATGTAATCTTTACTCTGTAATTGTCTAAACTGAGTTAGAAAAGACTATTCCAAACATCTGTCCACATTCTTCCCACAGATACATTTCCCAAAATAAAGTTATGGGAAGCTTATTGCTCATCATTCATGGATCCACAGACATATAATGGTTGCTCACTGGGGATATTTTATTTTCTTAGGCTATTGAATGTTTTGCTTCATGCAGAATGTTCCTTTCTGCTCAACCTACCATGCACAGCAAGAATAAGTCCAGCTGGCACCTGATATCTTTAAAACTATCTTTTCTGGATTCAGAGTCTGTTATTTCACAATTTGTCCAGAAGATTTCATGTCTGGGATCAATTTTAATAAGATATCTAGAACCTTATGCATGGGGAAGCTGACCCCTGCATAATCATATTTTACTCTGACCATTAAATTACGTGTCCTGCAGAATCTGATTTATATCTCTGTCCTGATGCTACTTGTCCCTAGCATTAGCTTGTGACAGTTTATGAGCATTCACGGGGACTTAGGGATTTGTTGCAAGAGTTTAGCAGTGAGGAAGTCCTGATGGTACTGTGATTACTGCTGATCTCCCTGTAAGAACTGTCTCTCTGTTAACCCATCTGTTTTGGGTATAATAATAATGCAAATATTCAGAAATATTCAGAACAGAAGTTTTAGCTGAACAAAATCAAGACCAAACTTCTACCCTAAGGGCCTGACTTAAGCCCACTGATGTAAGCCAGGTCCTGTTTTACACTGCCATCTCTCTGACAAGCATTATGAGTTTTTAACTTCTGTCAGTTCTGGGATGAAGCTAAGCAATCTCTGTGCTTGCCCAGAAATACAGCTGAGGGATGGAAGGGTATGTGGCTTTATTTAATAGATTCCATATATTCAATTTTGTCTTTTCATTTTTTTACTTATTTCTTGAGCTGCAGATGCTGTGTTCCCCTGGGAATGTGCTACATCGGGTCAGTGTTAGAAACTGGGAATGGGCATGAGTCTCCTGGGATGCCTTTAAAATAATTTTGGATAATGGGAATACTTAGGTTGGTTACTGGAACTGGAATTGACTCTACAGGCATTTCTGCTTGTGCTGTCTCAGTAGTTCAGCCAGCAGGTGGAACCAGGGGAAAGCAGATGTCTTTATGTACAAATGCTCAGCCCTTTCCAAGGAGATGAATCCCAAAGTGTCTGAATAAAATTGTGGTTTTAACTTCAGTGCTCTTGTTTAGAACAGTCAAACTCCAAATCTGGAGTTACATCTAAACAGAGACAGGATGACGTTGTCAGACCTTGTAGTACAGATAATGTTTTAATAAAATTTCCTCACTAATAATTTTCACTTGTGAATATGTCAGAGACAGAGAACAGGATAATCCAGATCACATCCTATCCCTCCACCAACAACATCTGGCATTTGCTCAGAAGGGCAGTATCAGAAATGTAGGTTAAAAATATTTCTTTAATGTATTCTACTGTGAGAAATTAAATGTAGTCCACCCAACAACATGTATCCTGCGAGACACAGCTTGGGCATCTCTGACTGAAATAAAAATGTTTTCCTTTGAGTCTAAATTACCACCAAGGAGAAAACAGTGGAAGCTGATAAAATACTAAGGTTTCTGCTACTATGGAACCACTTCTCCAGCTCTCTTGGCAGCCAGAGGAATCCAATTTAAAAGTCATCCTGTCTGAACATTTCCTGTCAATAAACTGGAAAGGAAAAACAGGGGTAGCTTCACCCAACCTTCACCCAACTGAAGAGAAAAATACTTGAAAGAAAAAGGGTTTAAGAGTAAGATCTTGCAGCACTGAAACAATAAAATCAATACACATGAATGTATTTTTAAGTGTCTGTAAAAGCTGGAAGTAAAGGAGTATATTGTGATATTTTGCTGCTCTAATGCAAAGGTAGAGGCTTCTCATGTATTATGTAAAAGTGCTGCAATAAATCTGCCTAGCTTGTAGTTTGGGCTATATACACTGATTTCAACACCAGAGCTTGGTTCTTCCAGTTTTCAAAACTAAAACATATTTACAATTGTAGTATTTTTCAACAGATGGAAAATATATGTTTCCAGTAGGAATAATGTGCTTCTAAAAGGCTGCTATCCATTCTGTATCTTGAAACTTTGTAGTAAAACTCCTGGCTATTAAAAATACTGAGCTTGTGGTTATGGCAGACAGTAATTTTTTTTATTTTTTCCTTCTCTTCTCTTGAACGTGAAGACAGAAATTAGCTGGAAATTGTTGCTAGCAATCTGCTCTGCAAATGCAAAAATAAAGTAATTTTGGAGCTTGCCAAGCATAAATCAGGAGTGACTTTAATAGAGAGTTATCAGGCATAGCAGGGTGAGAAAGCCTTCATCTTGTTTTAATGAGAATAGGCTTGTTTCTCCAACAGCAGAAAAATTAGAACTCATGAATAATTTTGGTGTAATATTTTCTCCTTGGCATCCAAGGTAGCAAATCTGCAGACTCTGAGATCCCAGAACAATTAAATGAAACAGGTTAATTACCAGTACTTGGGAAAATTAATTTCCTAACAGACATATTCTTTTAACTTTCTGGCATTTTTAAGTAAGCTTGTCAAATCCCCACTACTGTGACTTCTGGTGCTCATTTTCTCTTTGCTCTTGTTTCAGATTTCTTACAAAATCATTGTCCTGCTATGCATTATATTGACCCTAAATACATGATTCCTGAAACCTTAAACTACATGGGCAGATTTTTTGTTTGTTTGGTGTTTTTTTCTAGTGAAGGATGGCCATTAGGGAATGTTCTTACAGTGCAATTTCCTGTTCATAGCACTTGTGGAAAGCATTAGTCATGATGATTTAACCAACATATTCATTAAAATGGAAGGGTCTATTTTCTAAAATTTTCTGGGTCATTGAAGTAGTAGGGCTGAATGACTTTTCCAAAGAGACTTAAGTATTCCAGTGATTGGAAATGGGAAATCAAATAATTTTATTAATCTACAGAATGTTTTTTCCCATAGTGAAAGTCTGAGGGACTTAGGAGGGGAGAGGAGAGCCTGCAAGGTTGTACAGGTTGTGCACTTTTAAAGACTCCAGTGGACAACAGTTTCCAAAGTCTGAGTTTTGCTTAGCTGGTGATGGAGCCTAGGACATGATGCCAGCTCCATCACTCTATGCCTTCCCTGTTTGTAAAACCCAGGAGTGATAGTGCTTCGATGCCTGTCCACACTGGTTATCTGAAGATGCTCATGTAGCCCACACTGTGTTCATCCAATGGACTCAGCCACACCACTGGAAAATTCAGCCAGTCACAAAAGTTCCTCACTGTAAGGACACTGGAAAGGCCTCCCTGGCCAGCTCAGGTGTCAGGCCTAGAGGAAGGGCTGTTGAATAACTCAAAACTCCTGTCTATCACAAGCCACCAAACATCTCCCAGCTATTCTGTGCTTTACAGGAATTTAGCCTCAGCCCTTCACATATTAACTAAGCCCACAGGAGTATGAGGGCTCCTCTTTGCTACGTGTGCTGGCTCACAGACACTTTCATAGCTGCACAGGGAGAAGCTGTTTGCTCGCTCATGCTGACAATAGGAACAAGGGACAGTAGAGGGATTTACTTACAGGGCTGGGCTGTGGCAATGAGCTCTTTAAATAGCTGTGTGACTTTCGTCTGTGTATCTGGATCTGATTATTAAGCACTTTTTAAAATGATCAGCAGCAAAGTAAATAGGTTTATTGCACTCGAGGAGGCCTCTCTTGTCAAGTGGCAGATTATTGCACCTACTCAAATGATTGTGAGTGGAATGAAAAATCCTAAGATTAAAAGGCCAGGGCTTTTCATCGATCTGAATGTTCCTCTTTTAACAACTTTGACAGCATCAAGAAGCCTTAAAGTGGGAGTAAATTATATTGGTATGTTTTAGTTTAAACAGGAGTTTAAAGGTGTTTTAAAACCAACTTTAATGCCAACTGTTTGTAAAGGGGGCGTTAATGGAATTGGGAATTATGCCCAGAGCAAACACATTGTCTATTTGGCAGTGATTAGCAATGTGTTCACAATTTAGTATTCTAAATATAGGATAACCAGTTACTAAGATATTTAAATAACCCTTCAGATGCAGCAGTAGCAGGCTTAGAAATGAATAAAATAAAATATGAATAAAATAAAATATAAAGATGAATAATAAAATCTGACCCTGCTAACAAAGAAACTGTAAAAGACGGTAAGGGTCTTTGCAGAGATATCCTGATAGATAGCTCACCAGCTGTGGGGTCCTAATTCTGTTCCCACAAACTCTTGGGTGAGGCATTTACTTCATGGAGAGTTTTTGGAAAACCTTTTGTTTGAGACATCTCAAACTGCAAAGAGGACAAAACACTGGGGATATAAAGTACAGTACAGGGAAGGCAGCAATGGATGGAATTGCCTTAGCAGTTTCTAGAGTCTGAGTTGTTTGAAGCTTTTAGGGTTACATACTTGTTTTTTGCAGAACTATAAAGGGTTTCTAGACCAAGTGTGCCCAAGTAGTGCCGTGTTTCTTCTGCTGTTGACACCATGTGAATAACTCCATTTGTTTCTGTGGCCGAGATACTGTGCCCTGCTTGACCCCCATATATAGCACAGGTTTTCTGTGCAGTGATCCTCTTAGAAAAATGAAACCTTTGCTTTGTCACTTGCCTGATTTTCACTCTTCCTTCACCACAAGCGTGGCTGATGCTGTTAAATGTCATCCAGAGCTTGTTGTCTAGGGTTTTGAGAAAGCACTGAGCCTCTACCTTCTGTGGGTTTTGGTATGAACTGTGGCGTCCCAGAACTCCAATATCTCAGTAACAGTGACCTGGAATCACATCACTCTGTTACATGAAATCTCTTTTCTACCTTGACTAACCTTGATCAGGTTTTTTATCTGATTATCAAATTTTGAACTGACTTGCAGGCCGGTTTCTTGAAGATTGTTTTTTCACTCATTAGACCTGAGGGGATTTTAACTGAGGACTAAGCAGCACAGGGTTTGCAGCCCCCATTTCTCTGTAACACTCCCCAAGCTGTGTTTCTTTGTTTGCAGGCCACTGCCCAGACCTCCCTCACCATGACCAGCACTGTCCCAGCCACGACAGAGACCTACACACGGACTCAGTACTGCAAGTGGCCCTGCCAGTGCCCCAAGTCCCCACCGCGGTGCGCGGCCGGCGTCAGCCTGGTGACAGACGGCTGTGACTGCTGCAAGACGTGTGCCAGGCAGCGGGGAGAGAGCTGCACGGAGGCTGACACCTGTGACTTCCACAGGGGCCTGTACTGTGACTACAGCGGAGACAGACCTAGGTACGAAATAGGAGTATGTGCACGTAAGTGATGTACATATATTTTTGACTAAGATATACGCTGGCAGCTCCCGTCAGTCTGAGCAGGGGTTGAGATTTATCTCATTTTAGATACCTGGCTGCACGCTCGTCAGCTGCTCCGTGCATCATCTTCCATTCCCTCGTAGCTGTCTTTGTTCTCAGGGCAGTTGGCTGGATCTGAAATGACATCTGAATTCTTGCCCTTTGATTTGGCTGCAGCCAAGAGCAAAGGCCAGCCAGAACTTAATTTCGTCTCCATATGTGTAAATAGATTATTCTGTACTACTTATAATAGGAAGAGGTGCTGTAGTGGGTTGGGGATGAAGGAAACATGGTCAGGCAGCCAGATTTAAACACAATCTGTATGGGCCCCTACATGAAAACCATAACATTAAGGGGACCCTTTTGGCTAATTCCCTATAGCAAATAACTTGGAAGGGCAGCACATGGTCTGTAGGATGTCTGATCCCTGTCAAGATGGTCAGGAATTAATCATCTCCTATGAGAACTTGTCCGTTACAAACTGAGGTTTAAACCTTAAATTTACAATGGTTAAAGTCACATTACTGTCATGAGGCAGAAGAATTTCTTGGTTCCATGACGCTGGAATGTGTTTCAAGAAGAAGTCCAAAAAGAAGTTAGCTAGTGTTCTATGTATTAAGAGTGCATTAACTTGTTCTGAGTTCCAGAACATGAGGAGGAATCTGATGCTCTCATAAAAGTCAGAAATTATTGAAAATCGTTACTCTGGGAATGATTAAAAGCAAAAAAGATCATGAGCACAACCACACAGATTGCTGATCTGAAAGGCTGCTTTTTAGTATGTTATTAGAACATATGGTCATGGCTGTAGGTTCATAAAGAAGAAAAAGCCATTTAAATGCAGGGCTTCTGGGCTGGAACATAAAAACAAATTATCTGAGAGAAAATGTAAAGGTAAAAGGAAATCTGGAGGAGCGCTGACTGTGAGATGGACTGATAGCACAACTGATCCACAGAAGAGGAAAAAAGCTCACAACCTTCAATAAACTTAGAATATGAGCAGAGGTTACCCAAGGGACCGGTCTGAGGAGTTAAGAAGTTCAGAATAAGATGGCAGATTCTCGCAGAAGTGGTACTAGGCACTGCTCTTACTCAGTAGAAGGGTGGGAAGTCTAGTAAGAAATGACCTTGTCTTTGCACTGGCTCAGACACAAAAAAAAAAATAAAAAAAAATAAAAAAAGAAAAAAGAAACCAAGTATGCAAAAAGTGCAGTCTAACCAGATTCTTGTAGAATACAGGCAAAATAACAACAAGAGAAGTTACATGCTAGGAGCTGTAAGCTTAAACAGTGATTTTCAAGATTAGAAAAGATTACGGTTAAGAAAAGAGGATATGAGATCATTGAAATGCATTGTCTGGAGTGTGTGTGGAACATTCATGAGAGGTCTGCAAGGGCAGGTTAGGCAAACATTGTCAAGAATGACAGCGCTACAGCTGGCCCTGTGCTGGGAGAGGAAAACAGGCTGGATGTTGTCTCAGAGCTATCAGCCTTCCTTGGCCTCTTTAGAGGCCCTCATGTTGCTTTGCATTTGTTTATTTATTTAAATGATTGTTTTCTTAGTTGGATGTCTTTTGGTTTTTGCAGGCCTCCCACACATCACAGCAGCACTGTGCTGAGGGAAGACTGACCCCCAGCTTTTCCAGGGAGGTCTGCAGGGATTCCCAGTCTGTGCTTTCACTTCCCTCCTACCATGACAATGCACCCCCTGTTATGTGACATTTATGGTTATTTGGTGAGGGACATTATGGAGTGCACAGCTGAAGGGAACAAGAAGAAGGCAGATTGTCTCTGACTGACAGAGAACCCTGTGGCCTTTCCCTTGTTTTCAGCACCCAGGTAGAGGTACAAGACAGGGTCTGCTGATGTGTTCTTTTTGTACCCTGGGCCACATAAAGGCTGCATCACCCCACTCTGAGCCCACCAGCTTTGTGAGTCCTGTGCTGGGTGCTGGGGAGTGACTGCTGTGAGGAATTGGCTTTGCATATGGATGTTTTCAGCTAGATCTAGAGAATCCACAGTGCAAAGGCCTACAGAAACAATATCATCATGGCAACTGAAGACCCTGAAAGAGTTAGGAATATGTGTTGGGACAGGAAGTGGGGTCAAACTGGGGGAAATTCAGGCTGTATTTGGACTACCATGCTGAGGTGTGCCCCAGGATCTAACTCCACAGACATCAAATGGGAACCTGCTGGGAGTCACTGCCGCTCTCTGCAGCAAAGCAGAGGCAGCAGGGTGCTGAGCACAGGCCCAGGGGGTGAGGCAGGTGTTGTGCATGTGGGGCTGGGAATAGGAATGTGCCTCCAAATCACTTTATTTTAATGCAGACTCAGGGAGGTTCTTTATAAAGGTGTTCAACAGCTCCTTTGTCTGTGTTTGGGGATGTTCCCACGGAGAACCTCTTGGTTTATGAGATCTGCAGGAGACTAAGGTAACATAATCCAGGAGGAATATGCTTGTAGGAAAACACCAGAAGATACAGCATTTTTTTCAATTGTCATAATCTGTGTGCATACCTAGAAGTCTCTCTGAATTCTCAGGCCCAGCTCCAGTACTGAGTGATTGCCTTTTTCAGTACAAAGGCTTAAGCATTACAGAAATTGGAGCTGAGCATGGACTGGAGATCTAGATCTGTGCTTGAAATTCCAACAGCTCTCATTTTTGTGCAGAAGATGGGATTTGTGCTTGATGTTTTCATTCAGCTGGTTCAAAAATAGGAAGCCATTGCAGAATTTTAATCTAGCACTTCAATTTGTGTTTTCCTGAAGCAGCTCCATTTCTGACCAGACTCAAAACATAAGCAATTCAACCAGTGCGTGTGCAGTGCCTCCATGTGACCAAACAATAAAGTTTGAATTTTCCATTGGAAGCCACTGCTTCCAAATAACTGTCTATAACGTGAAATAAACAAACAAAAAATGCTGCTCCATGATTCCTGTTCATGGACAATCAAAAGGCTTGACTTTTTAAAGTGATTTTATATAAATATTATGCATCAAATATTTATTTTTGTGTCTTTATAACGTGTATTTCATTTTCCAAGAAAACTGCTCTGTGATAAACTGGGTAAGATCCAGTTTCCTAAACAGGAATCCAGTGCAATTTAGGTGCTCCTTTTGCTACCTTGTTTGTCCTCCCCTTTTGCTTCAGACATACACAAGTGTTGAGAACAGCTGTGTCATATATGCAACTCCATGAAGTCCCCTCATATGTCTCTGAAAACCTAAAATTTCACTAAATATCTTTTTTAATTACTTTGATTTCTCCCCCTGTGAGTAATTCCTACCACCGTGCTATGAAATGTTTTAATTTTAATTAAGTAAGAATTTGTGAACAAAACTTGTTTTATATTCTAACTTATTTTTTCATTGAAGCATTAAAAGGTTCTCTTTTTTTTGCTGTGATTTAGAATGGAAACAGTTTCCTAGATGGTGTGACTACACTTGGCTCAGCATCAGGGTGAACATGCCGCTCCGCAGCACTGCCAGCCCAGAGATCAGCTTAGTGAAGGAACACGTCAGAGCTGTTTGTTGCCAGCATTATTTTAATGGTGCTCTGTGTGTTTTTCTCTCTTTCTCTTTCTTTTCAGAGATTGTTGGTGTAGGATGTGTCCTCAATGGAGTCAGGTATAAGAATGGGGAGACATTTCAGCCCAACTGCAAATACAACTGCACGTGCATTAATGGGGCTGTGGGCTGTGTTCCCATGTGCATAAACTCACGTCCTCCACTTGTCTGGTGCCCAAACCCAAAGCTGATTAAGATGGCAGGGAAGTGCTGCGAGCAGTGGGTTTGTGATGACTCCAGGAAAATCAGGAAGACATCTCCGCGTCACATCTCCTCCGCAGGTATGGCGGGAATGAGGCAGGTCTCTCCTTTGCCATCTGGCAGAGCCTACAGGCAAAGTAGCAGCTTGTACTGCCAGACCTGGAAGGTGTCTGACCTTTGTGAGAGAGGCAGAGGCTCCCACACAGCTCATGTTGAAGGACAGGACAGGCAAGCACCAGTGGAACTCCTTGGCAGCAGTATGGATCTGGATGCCCCATCCCTGGATGTGTTCAAGGCCAGGCTGGAGGGGCCCTGAACAGCCTGATCTAGTGGGTGCTATCCCCGCCCATGGCAGGGGAGTTTGACTGAGATGATCTTTATAGGTCCTTTCCAACCCAAGCCATGCCACAGTTCTGTGAATATGATATTCATCAAACATGCTGGTGCAACCATCCTGGAATTCTGTGTGACAAAGCCCCATTTCAAGGACACATCTGCTGGAACTTTGAAGATGTCCAAAGTCCTTTTTAATTCTTCTTTTTTTTTTTTTTCCCCTCAGTCTGGACCCTCTGGGAAAGAGAATGGATTCAGTTTAATTTGGGACCGAGGCTTTCTGTCCAGTTTATATTGCTATTGTAGTACAATTTTAAAGCCCCTATATCTTAGGAGTTTCAAACTTACACAACATCTTGAAGGCAGTTATTGTGTAGAAATTCCACTGTGAGTTGGGCTAAGTTGTCTTTGTGGTAGTACAACTTTTCATCAGTTCTGAACTGATGGCATCATTATATGTTCTGTCCTCACACTCACATTTATAGTAACAATCCCGTAGCCCACTGCACAGAGATGGTATCATTTGCCTCAAACATGATCCCAAACGATTAAGATGGACTCAACTTGCCATATGTCTTAAATTTATTGTCAAAATGCCTTGTGACACACTGTAGTGACGTTAACCCCATTAGCTCCATGTGGCTAATGTGAGACCATCTCACAAAAGCAGAGCTCAAGGAGAGATAGGATTGTTGTAAACAAATATTTTGGCTCCTTGGTGGTAAGAGTTTTTTCCCAAACCTCGGTCTGTACTTTTGTTGCACATAATAAAGCCTTGGTCTTCATTTGTGAGTTAAAACCACCAACGTTTAACCCCACTTCTCTGTCCCTGATAGCTCTGAAATCCAGGGTGTGTTCAAATTCAAAACATCTATTACCAAACTGGCCTTACGTCCACATGGCCTGTGTCCCAAAACGGAAAAAACACAGCTCTGCTTTCCTGACTTTTCTCCTGTAAGAAGAAGTCTTATAGAAGTCAGACTAGCATTTATTACAATAAATAGAATAGTTAATATAATAATAACACTGAGCAAGCTCAATGCAGCAGTTTCTATCAGAGTTTTGCCTGTGGACTGTGCTGTGAGCTGTAAAGCAGTGGGGTCTTTGGCTGAGGCTGGGACAGAACCATAACTGAGGTTGTTGGCTGCTTTCAGAACAGAGCCCACCCTTTCTTCAAATGGCTGCTGTTCTCTCTGAGAGCTATTGAAGCTGCTCTTCCTCCCAGTGAAAGGCTGTGGCTGCTTCCCAAGGCCTCTGCCTTCCAGCAGAGACTGTTGACCACTTTCTGCTACAGGGAACCAATTGAATGGGCTCAGAAATAAACCTCCATGGTGAGATCAGATCTCATCCCCTTTCTCCTCCCCCTGGCTCAGGCTTCTGTAATTGTTTATATTGTGGCAGCACCTGGGGGTCCCAGACAAGGACCCCCTTGTATGAGGCTGTGAAGGGGAATAAAGGAATGAGCCCTGGCCCCGAGCACTCGCAGCGATGGAGAGTCTGACACAAGTAGGTCAGCACAAAGGGGGTGGGATGAGGGAGTTCACAGGAATGCTGAGCCACTTCGCTGTGGTTTAATTATTTGGGTTAGTGGCCTGAATGTGCAATGAGCTGTGGAGAGGGTGTTTAATATGTAAAGCTGCCCAGGCTGAATAATGTGGGGTTAATCTGTGTCCGCAGCGTACGAGGGAGAGGATGAAGCCTGGCAGAAGAACTGCATTGTGCACACCTCGCCCTGGAGTCCCTGCTCAAAGACCTGTGGGCTGGGCATCTCCACCAGGATTTCCAACGACAACGACCAGTGCCGGCTCCTGAAGGAAAGCCGCCTGTGCAACATGAGGCCCTGTGAGGTGGATATAACCCAGCACATCAAGGTGGGAACTGTTTCATTGTACATTCTTTTAGCTGGACTCTGAGTCAGCTTTTGTTTGGCAGCATTTGGGCCTCATGAGGCTGCACTTGTACATGGACTTACTGTGCTGCAGAGGGTTCCAAAATGTGTCCTGTCCATGCTGGTATGGAAACCTTTCCCTGAGAGTTTTAGCTCCAGCCAAAAGGTCCTTGCAAGGAAAGCCAAGCCAAGCCTGCTGTGCTCGATTCTGGCTCGGACAGCCCTGGACTCAGCTGGCAGAAAAGCAGTGCTGCACGTCTGGTCATGGCTATGAAATCTATTATACAAGTATCCTATTGCAGCTTTTGGGTTCATATCTGTAAACATGAAAATCTTTCACACCACCTAGGTCAGCTACAAATCCCTTTAAACACAGGAATCATAGAATGGAATATAACAGACTAATAGATTCCTTAATGTTGAAAAGATGTCCAAGATCAGTAAGGCCAACCTTTGACTGATACAACCATGCTTGGTAAACCACACTGCAAAGTGCCACATCTACTTGGTTTTTGAATACTTCCAGAGATGGTGACTCCATCACTTCCCTGGGTAGCTTTTTCAAATACTTAACTGCTCTTTCAGTGAAGCAATTTTTCCTGATATCTAACCTGAACCTCTCATGGCACAATTTGAGGCCATTTCTCTTTGTCCTAAACTGTTTATCTGGTAGAAGGGGCTGAGCCCCTGTACCCTCGATCTCCCCTTCCTTGCCACATCCTCCTTTCAGGTAGTTGTAAAGAGCAAGGTGGGTTTTGTGTTCTACCGGTATCAGCACTGATTATTAACCTCTTTGTTTTTATTTTCTTCTCTGATTTAGCCTGGGAAGAAATGCTTGGCTGTCTACAGGGCGAATGAACCCATGAACTACACCATCTCTGGATGTGTGAGCAAAAGTCCATACAGGCCCAAATACTGTGGTGTCTGCACAGACAACAGGTGCTGCACACCCTACAAGTCCAAGACTATTGAAGTGAGGTTTCAGTGCCCAGATGGAACTGAGTTTTCCTGGAAAATTTTGTGGATCAATGCGTGTTTTTGCAATCTGAACTGCAGGAACCCAAATGACATCTTTGCTGACTTGGCTCATTACTATGATTACTCTGAAATCGCTAATTAAATTGGCTGAATGCTGGAATTGTCCCTTTGCTCTGATTTTACAGAGGTTTTAAAATAAAAGGAGAATCTTCATCCACTGCCAATGTGTAATTTGTTTTTTTCCCGAGTTAGGATGCTGATGCCTTGAGAGGCTACCTGGAACAGAGGCTAGACAGTGTAAAAGAAATAAAGTAGGTATTTATTAAAATGGCCTTCCAAGGATACACCTTGGGCAGTACAAGAGTCTGGATGAGGCTGAACCCAAGATGGACAATGGTCACTCATTTTCACACTTTTATAAGTTTTGGTCCATTTCCATATTTGGAGTTAATTGTCCAATTACAGCTTCAGGTTATGAAGTCCGATCCTTCCAGATTCCTCTCCTCAATTCACTGTTTATACTTTTTGGGCCTGGAACTGCAATGGTGTCCTTGGTTCTCGGGCTGGAAAAGGATTGTTTTGACAAACCAAACTGTGAAGAGAACTTGCTAACACTTTATATGAAGTTCAGAGCTATATACTAATGCAGTACAGAATCTGGAAAATATGAAAGCTACAACTTAAGGCATCAATACTAAATCTTTTTGTTTTGCCACAATGTTCTTGAAGAGGCCTTGAACAAACAAGATTTTTAACTCTAATAGATCTTCATCGACTAAGAGTAGACAGAAGCTCCTTTATGCATTGGTGCTAGGACTTAAATGACAGTTCTATTGGCACTGTCATTTACTAGGCCAGCAGTTTAATTGCCCATAGGAAAGAACATAACACTAGTATGACAGCAAAAGTATGGCTGTCATTAGCTTAGACATGAGATTCAGACATCCTTATTGTCATTTCTTGAATGCTATTGTCTAAGCTGGAAAACTGACATTTATGTTTTATATTTAATGTTAGACACCATTGTTTGATGGTCTGACCTTTGCAGCTAAAGTCTAGCATCTGTCACACTGAGATCAGTCCTAGAATCACCCTTCTCTTATTCTCAGTCAGATCATATTCCATGGAGAATTTCATGGGAAAGGCATGGGAGAAGAGTTTTTCTCTTGAAATCTCTGTGTGGTGTTTCTGTCTCTCAGTGCAATAGGTTGGGTCCAAGAACTTCTGAGTCCTGCTCTCCTTGGACTCATCTCAATCTGTTGAAGTATCATGTGCCAGGAACATTTTCATAGCTCTCTACCTTCTCTGATCTGACTGAATCCAGAACAGCTACCCCAGAGCTCATTTTCAGGATAGTCATTTAACCCACAGGTGATGTATTGCTCCTAGGCTATCTCTGCAGATGAAATGTAGGGAGTCAGGTAAGAAGTGGAGGACAAGACCTCAGGCATCCATTTATTCTGATAGAAATAGAAATTGTGTGGCCTGTGCTTGGGGACCACCACCACCTCCTGCTCCCCATGGAGCACACAGGTGCCTCTTCCCACTGCCACTTCGCCAGTAACACAAATCATTGTCTTACATGACTGGGGTAGAGGAAAGGAGATGTCTTATATGAGTAAACAAGCATTAGGCTTCACATCAGCTCTGAGAATGTGTGGATGCAGAAGGAGAAGCAACCCTTGGCGTAGTTTCTGGTGCATTAATTCCAGCTGGGCTGATGCTTAGAGTAAACATCAATGTAAACTTTTTCTACAAACTTTTTCTACAGAAGTGGTTTCACATTAAAAGGTCAGCTAAGAGAACAAAAAAAACCCTTATCATTACCTTTCCAGGTAAAAATTTATCGTCACTGAAGGATGTTGAAGTCAGTATTTTCTCCAATAAATTATTAGTACAGCAGCTATTCCCCATGGCATGTTTGCCGTTGTTTCACTTGGGAGAGCAAACTTGTGTTTCTGCATGAGCAAGAGAGCTATAGTATCCACTTCAAAAATCCCTAGTGGCACAGTAGAACTGCTGAGTGACACATGATGTGTAGATCTGATCAGTACAGGGCTGAACTTGGGATGATGCAGTTGTTTATTTTGCTTTACTTTCAGCTGGAAAATTGTCTGTCTTCATCTTGAAAATGCAGTAGAAGCTTGATTAGTTTCTGGGAGACTCAAATTTTTCTGGCTGTGATGAATTAAGAATTCTTGTGAGTGGGCTGAAAATAATGTCATGCCTATGTAAAAACAATTAGGAAAAATCCTGTATATCTTTAAAAGCTGTTAACACAAATAACATTTTAATTTGTATACAAGGGTTTGGCCCATATATTCTTTATAGACCTAGGTCATGCCTGAATTTAAAGCTTTATTCCTTTTTTGAAACTTCCATGAAATCTCTAGTGGCAGAAAGGAAGGGTGACCCCTGCCCACATATTCTGATGCTGGTACAAAGCCCCTCTTCTCTTTGTTTCTCTAGTGATGAGAAACCTGAGGCCACCAGCATTTTGCAAGATTCAGTTTCATTACTGTCTTGGCCTGGATGATGTGGCAGCAGAGGTGATACCTGACCTATGTGCTTCCAGTCAAACGAGACCTCAGCACTTGCAAGACTGAGAATGTTGCAGTTCAGGATCCATTCCTTGGCAAAAAAGTTCCACGTGAACATACAAAAAAGAGGCTGTGGCCAAGAATTTAACAATGTTTTCCAAAAGGGAAAATGGTTTGTGTTAAGAAGTTATAAGGAAAACATACTAGGACCTCTTTCTCAATCAGGTCCCCTAAATATGACTTGGAATCCTGTGTTCTAATTCATGCCCATCTTAAAATGCCATATATATATATGTGTGTATAAACATGTATGCATATGGACATATAAAATATATGTGTATATATATATATATATATACATTTATATGTAGATGTATACACACCTATAAAATATCATGTGCAGGCATCTATATTATATATAATATTATATATAAAACCATATGGAAACATGCCCATGAATATATATATATGTATATTTACATATTTATCTTCCTATGGTGCATAAAAGCAGTGCATGTGTAATGTGTGCTTATAAGTACAGACAGTCATTCTTACATGTATACAGAAGGAATCAAGAAAACAGGACCAGATCATGTATAAAAAACTGTGTCCCTTAACTGGCTCGCTCAGCTTTGCAATTAGTTAATTCTGTAACCACAGCAATCAAATGCTGCAGGGGCTGTAACACAAGGCTTTCACTGAGAGATAAAAGAAGCTGTTGAAAGCGAATGCATGACCAGCAGCTCCAGTGCGTGTCAGTTTTTAGTGAAGTGAAAGCCTGGAAACCACAGATCTTGCCCAACACACCCAAGATGTTTCTGTCTCTAGCCTGGTTTCCTAAGGAAACGGGGTGTATGCAGCCATACTGCTCATTTGTTTGTCTGTCAGGCAGTCCCTTTGTGGGAAATGTCAAACAAAGCAGGCAGAAATGTAAAGATCCCAGAAGCACTGCAATTCCTGCAATAAAACATAACAACAAGAGCAGGGCAGGGAAGAGGCTGACCACATTGTCCCTGTCCAGCCCATGCACACCTGCCAGGCAGTCACTGCACCCAACACGGCTGCAGTGTGGCCCAACCACTCCAGCAGCAACATAAAGGGGTTTTAAACAGATTTGCCAGCTGGAAATGAGTAGCCGTGGAGGAGACAGAGCTGAAGGAATCACATATGGGGAACAGTGGTTATTACACTGCTGTAAAGGAGTTTTGTGGGGACACTGGACACAAATCTGTAAGAAAACAAGTGCTGTTAGCTCTAATATTCTACCTGTGCCACTGGTTGTTTGTCCAGTGGCTCTGAATGGGGAAGAGCATCACTTGTAGCCAATTAACTTGATCTGCAGTGTGTGGTGCATTTGAGATCCTTTGTTTTAATGGATGTTTACAAGCAGATTAGCTCTAGGACTGAGGCAACAGTCCAACTTTAGATTCAGTTCCCTGGTTCCCTCTGCGCCTGGGCAAATCATGCATCTTTTACAAAATTACTTCTGTGGTTATTGTTTTAATTAATTGAAGATCTAGATCCCCAAAGGCTTTCATGGATCCAGCCCTTTGCTTCTCTTTTCCTCAGGATTTCAGAGCCAAAACAACAAGACCCTACTGTTCATTTCCTCTGCTGAGAGTGAAAACTCCTCCAGCAGGAACTGATGCTCATTGTACATTTGTGCAATGGGCCCAGGTCTCTGCTGGGACCTGAAAGTGATGCCACCATCCAAGGAAGAACAATTACAGCATTGAGGAGATACCAGGATCAGGCCCCACTGCTGCAGTGGGCAAGTGAAAGGCTAAGGAAAGGGTGGGAATGACAATTCTGCAGCCCACCTAAGCCAGGACAGTTTGACACATATTCTGTGGAGGCCCTTGAGCCTATTAGGGGAACTTCTGGAGGGATGCCCCGGAAGAATCTGTCACAGGCTTTGAGAAAGCCTGGCTGCTTGGGATGAGACAAAAAGGCTTCTCCATTGTGCTATGCAACACTAGGTTAGTCTGCCTCAGTTTCTATAGGTCACTGTCCTTTGCCTTACCCCTGTGCCACCTCTGTGACCCCAAACCATTGGCTCCTGACCCCAGACTTAAGCTGAGACAATGCAGGAAATCCTTGTCTTTTGTCACTGGACCCCTTTGGTGGGAGTTTGCAATAAACCTCACTGGAATACTACACAGGAGACCCTTCCTGTCTTTCCTTCCTGACCTATCCTGGTGTGTGAGTTCTGGATCAGTGACTGTCTGTGCCCATCCCAGCAGCTTCCCCCAGGGACGCTTTGGAGTGGTAGCAGCAACACTATCCATTTTCCATGCTGCTACGCTATTCAGCTCATGGCAATCATCCTGCGGGTCCTGTAGGCTGGGTCAAGGGTGGAGGCTGGGATTCTGGAGGTCTGGTCATGCTGGTATGAACAGCAAGCCTCCAGCTACCTCCAGCAGTCATAGTCATCAGCCTTCTGTGGAGACTTCACCAGAGACAGGACAGTAGCTCTAGCCTCCTTGTTTGGGAGTCCCAGAAAACAGGTTCTCTACTCACCAAAGAAGCAGGCATGAAGCTTATTAAAATGCCTTTCCACGGAGGGTTGGCTAGAATTTAAAACACCATTTTGGTGTGAATGCCACTGGAAAGAGGGTGTAGCACAGTTGCCACGTTTTTGATTTGTTCACTAGGGTTGTGCTCTGTATACGTAATATTCCAGGAAAACCACAACATTTAGAAAGACTGTGTCATTCTTTTGTCCCAGCTTTTTTGAAGGAAATTTGAAACAAACAGTTTATTAAACTGATACAGTGTTCTCACTATCTAGAGGCACATCTCCATACATTCACCTTCTCAGATTGTGACTTTCAAGTTTTAACATTTCTATAGAGTTATTTCTGTAAGCTTCATATACTGAAATATATGAAAAATTAATGGGAAAACAAGATTGGTTTGGCAGTCTGAGTTACTCCAGCTATACAACACATGACTTGTTTGTAAAGTGTCACGGTGAAGTTTTTTAGGATGGCATGTTGCTGCTGTGGTTCAAAGATACTAAATAAGTGGCAAATGGTTAATGAATCTGTGACTGACACCTTGTTTAGAAGTTTAGGCAAGCAAATGAAGGTGAAAGATATCTGTGACTGACATTTCTGATCTTCTTGACTGGCCAATGTCCAAGTGGGCTTTTGCAATCTGTGACAAAGCAGTGAACTGGACACACAAAAGCAAGGAGCTTGTATTGTAATGTGGTGAAAAAGGATGGGGGAGCAATTCCTTCATGTTGAATCTCTTGGCAGATTGGAAAAGTCAATTGTTTCCCAGCTTACATTTCTTTGCTGGTCTGTTTCGGGCTCAACATTTGGGGTTTTTTTCTGCAACACTCTTATTGGACTTGGTACAGAGGTCTAGAGTCTTTGAGCAAGGTGGAGTGAATTACTCAACTTGCCTAAGCATGTCTTCATTTTAGGCTCTCTTGAGAAGCTGCAGGAGTAACCTGTTTGCAATAGCCATACATACTGAAATTGTTCAAACAAGATTGTTAATGACATGGGGAAAGGCATTTAAATTAAAGAATCACTGTTTTGTATCCCTTCACTTACATACCCCCAAGAGCTAACCCCGGTAAGGATTCTACTGTTTAATTCTAGAAAAAAATACCTGTAGTGTTTTCCCACAAATCAAGCTTGCCTTCCAGCCTGAAGTATGTTACTTGCCTTGATAGGAACTTAAACACTTGAGTAGCCTCCTGTCCTGGACTGAGATGAGTTGGTTGAGCTTGCTTATGGCAAGAAAGCAGCTTCTCCTTGTTCTCCCCAACCTTCTCCTCCAGTGTGCCTTTCTTTTTTCTTTCTTATTTTCCCCAGGAAGGACAGTTTTTAAGCATTTTCCAGCCAACTGTGCCTCTGGCAATAGCTTTCAACAAAGGTACCATGTTTTCCTGCTGTCTCTACAGGCACCAGAAATCCCATCCGGCCTCTGCAACCTCTGCTCACCCATGTGGCAGCTGCCCAGCACACAGTCTTGCATGATGGACTTCCTGGCTGCTTTCACTAGTCTGGGAATTCCATCATCTCCTCAGAACTTTGCACTTTCCAAATGAAGTGCTGACCCTTTGTGAGGCTCTACTTCTGTAGCATCTCCTCTGCCCCAAACACACATGAGCAGCAGAGAGGGAATCACCACAGGATCAGAACAATGTTTAGCTGGTGATAAAGAACTATGATTTTTTAAAATTTGGTCACATTATCATTAAAAATAAATGGAAACATGTTGCAGTTGTTCAGTAAATGACAATTTCCTAGCTGGAGAGATCTGTGTGGGTCTGAGATCCAGCAGGTTGGTTGGACATTGTGCATCTCACTGCTGTGTGAGGGGAACTTTGCATGGGGCAGTCTTGCCAAACTCTACAGACAGATTGGCTATTCCCTGTGCCAGTGCCAGGTCCAAGGGGTGGGGCAGACCCACAGACCCATCTTCCCTGCCCATCATACTGCATGTAGGGCTGAGCCTCGTGGGGACTCATACATACACACAGAGAGCCAGGGGACGAAAAGCCCAGGCTGGCGGCATGTCCTGCTCTTTCCTGAGAGCACTGGCTCGTGCAGGCTTTGCCTGGCTTTGCCCCAGCCCTTCTCCTATACTGCTTCCCAGCAAACAACCCTGCCCTCCCCCAAACCCCTCCACACACTGACCTTGACCTGAATACCATAATCCACTCCAGCCATAAGCAATTGCAGAGAGTGGCAGGTCACCCAAGGATACTTTCTGCAGCTCTTCTGCTGGTCACAGCTCACTATAGTACAGCTGCTGGTGCAGGAAAACTGCCTGCTACCCCCCTCCCAACCCTTGGGCTGTCCAGGACATGCCCAGTGATGTCTGCATCCAGTGTTTGATGCACATCCCACCAGTGCCAAAATATGTAAGGTGTATGGGATGTGGGGCTGCCTCTTCAGTGACATCAACATAACTCTCCTCCAGCCCCCAGGAGTGCTGGGTAAGCAAATGATCCCCATGCTGAGTTGCAGAGAACAGACATTGAACTGTCTGGCACTTGCAGTCAGAAACTTTTTTTTCCTTTTTTTTCCCCCAACACTGGTCAGCAGCTGTGTTGTTTATAAAATGAATGGAGCCCTTAATGAAGCAATAGATAGAACAGTGAGAGGCTGTGTCTGTCTGTTACAAAGGGCTGAGGGGGAAGGGTTGAGCTCTTAAAATACCCTGACATCCTTTCTGTCAGTTATTTAAACATTAAGCATAGCAGTGATCAGCTACCAACATAAAGTCTATATTTGGCTCAGTGGAAATGCTAAATCCACACATCCAAAACAGCTGTTCATATAGACAGACAGGGAGAGGCTTTCTGTGCCTGTGATTGTGAAATAATGCAAAATAGTGTGAAGACAAAAAAGAAGCAGACAGCACGTGGGAAGGGGGAGAACCAAGCTGCAAGCAACACTGCTCAATGTGTTGTATTGGTGGATGCAACAGACCCCATTGCAGGCACATTGAGGATTGCAGCAGATACTCTGCCAGAGATGCAAAAGCAGACTGGGAGAGGATTCCAGCACTGGAGAGAAAAAATAAGCAGCTTTGCTATAAACAGTTTTCACTCCAGCTCAGTCCATCACTCACAACACATGACATTAATCATAAACCTCGAAAACACATCTAGGTTAAAGTTTCCAGCTGTTCAGTCAACAGAGACTTTTAAAGAGGAAAATGGCAGCATCCTTCAGCACAAAAGTCCTGCTGCCATGACAGGGTAGTGACACATCCTCTTCAACTCCCTCTCTGCAAGGACAGGGAGGGGGAAAGAGACCATGAAGTTTAGCTTTTTAGTTTTAGGATTTTTATACAGTAGCTGTTGAGACCTAGGCAGAGGTGGAAATAACTTGGATTTCAGCAATGACAGCCTTTCTATTAGTGGTTTTGAAGAATACCACTGCAGCAAGTATTTGGCATTGAGATACACTAATGCAATCAGAAAGCCTCATGGTCCCTGGGAGCCCATCCTGTTTTCTTTCTTTATAGCCCCAAAAGCACTGTGAGGGGCAAACTGGTTATTTTCTGGAAATGTCCCATTACCCAGAGTTTCCTCTATGCCAGAGTAGCTCCTTACTCCCTGGTGGCCATTCACACTTGGAAAAAAAAGTGAAACTCCAGCTCCCGTTTTCAAGGTTTATGACTCTACAATATCCAGGCTAATTTTATCTCCAACAACAATGCAAAAATCACCTTTTGCAGGTCTGGGAAGGGTTTTCATAAAAATTTCTAATGAATCTGCAAGCCACTTGCATCTCTTCAGTTACAACACAAGCTAAAGATGCCAGGAGACCAGTACTGCAGGGAAGGAGGTGTCATAACTCCTTTTAAAAGGTAAGACACCACTCCTCTGTGCTGCCCTCCAGCTTTTATGCACAGGAACACAGCGTTCTTTGCCAAATAAACACTTTTCAGTGCAAAGCTGACATTTATAGTGATCCTAGCAACTCCTTGCAGCTCAGAAGTGCTCACAGATCCCTTTGTGCTGCAATAAGGCTTGGATGCATTCCTCCCCATTAAACCAAAATAAACTGCCTAGGCTTGACAGGCACACCAGGGTGTCCTTGTGGAAGGAATGATTAGCCATTCCCAGAAAAGTTCAGCAAAGAATGTAACTTTGCCCTTCTTTTGTAAGATGAGCTGGCACTGGCTGTCAAACCCTTTGCTGGTATCAGTCCAGTCCTGACTGCTGAATCATCACATCTAGTAGAGACTTGGCTCAGACATGACAAATATTTGCTTTTGCATCTTCCTAGCACAGGATTTTTTTGAGATACAGGAGGAATGAGCAGCCCAGAATAGTCCCAGCAAAGTCATCAAAGCACTTGTCCCTGAGAATTCCAGTATGTTAAGTAAGGCACTAGGTTAATCTTTTGCTTTCCTGAAGTTACATTCTTGTAAGAGCTCCAAAAAGAACCACCTTTAGAAAATCCAAGTTGCATCTAGAATTTCCATCAGCAGGCCTGAATAACTCCAGATAGTCATGGGGAACTCATCTCATCAATGGATTTAAAGATCAGAAATGATGCAATGAGTGTGGCACCAACTCCAGCGAGGAAGGCAGAGCCCAGATCTGTACACTAGACAGTACTTTATCCAGGGCAACAAAAAAAAACTCAAACAGCAAATAGTACTCTATCATGGCTCAATATTTTCTATATTTCTATATCCTTCAGTATAGTCAGCAACTATGCTGAAGTGTGTGGTGTTTTCTTAGAAATAATAGGCTGGAGGAGGGAAAGCTCTGAGCACAGAAGTAGGAAATGACAGATCTGAGCAAAAGCAAAAAGACTTTGTTGATACAAAGGGATGACAAGATTATGTTTGGACTGAAAAAGGTTATTGTACTCCTGGTAAAATACAAAGACACCAGACATTGCAAAGTTACAAATTTATTTGTTTTGAAATAAATACAAATACTTCATTAAGAAACTTTTCTTGATAGACTTTACACAATAGCTTTATTCTTTCTGGAAATTGTCTGTTCTTCCCACAAAATGTTATGGATATTCTACACAAGAGCTGAAGTTAGTCAATATAAAGTAACCTAGATGGTGTTCTTCTGAACAAGCAATCCCAAAGTATTAATTAACTGCTCAGCATTTGAGCTTTTTGTCTGTGTGAGGACTGCAATTCAGCAGGTATGCACTGGAGCTCTGGAAATCCTCTCCCACTAGCTATGGAAGGACAAACTTAAGAACACCCAACTGTGACATTCTGAGTGGCAGAAAGGTATCAAGCCACTAGCTTCAAGGAAGCAACCCAAGGAGGCTATGCAAAGATGCAGAACCAGCAGATCATGACATTTACAAAGTCATTAGACACTGTATTCTAGAGATACAGTGTTGCTGCTCCACCACTTCGTGGAATACACTTTTCAGCACCAGTGAGATCTCTTCAGTTTCAAATCTAGTAATTAGTGGCAGTTGAATGTACAGTATGTAATTACATGCCCATCCCACAGTTATTCATCTCTCCTCACAAAGAACAGCTGGATCTGTCTTTGCTTACAGAATTCCAAATTTATCACAATTGTGCTGGACACAAAAAAACTTGAGCTGCAAAGATAAGAAGCTTTCTGAAGGAAGTATCAAGCTGTTTCTGCTTAGCTGGCATGTACAGCTACCCTACTTGTTACAACTACACCAGCTTCTGCAGTTTGGTAAACCCTTTGGCCCAAGTTCCCAAACAGGAAATCCTACCTAGCTTACCAAATTTAAATCCTGTCCTCATTTGGCTAAGCAGGTTTTAGGGTCTATGAGGGGGGAAGGAAAGGAAGACTGGAACTAAATCTCAAAAAAGTGAAATGAAAAACCTTAAAGATTTAGTTCATCTCAAAGTCACATTAAAATTGCCTATTTTAGTAGTATATTATTGTACATAGGAAAACAGGCTTGAATACTAATGAATTAGAAGGCCTATAAATGCACGATACGTTAACTTCTCTATCATTTGAAGTCAAGCTATATACAATGAATTCAACTCCAGCTTCAACATGAGGCCATAACACATTTGTTTCATTTCCTTTTCTTAAAGTCATCCTTAAAAGTGATTTTTTTTCTCCCCCGCTTTGAGACTCATCTCAAATTGTGCCAGTTAACTTCAAGAGAGTAAGAGATAAAGGGGCCTGTAACAGCTTTGATTTTAAAGGAGGGTATTGAGCAATTCTGGTTTGACTCTGAAGTGTTTACAACCACATCAGCTTTTGGCAAGTATCCTTTAGAATTTGGCATCCACTGAAGGAGGGCACAATAGCAGCAGCTGTCTGAGATACAAGAATAATGATAGAGCAAATGAGATGCTTCTTTTCTTTGGTCCCTCTCAGACCCTGGTGAACAGAGTTCATCCTACAGAATAGCTAGAGATTAATACCAGTTATGTTTTTGTGATACACAGGGGGCATCCATTACTTTTTCACACTGTGACCAGTTTAGAACCTCCCACAGCCATCTAACAGGACACTTCCATGGACTTGGGGCTTGATTGTTCAGCGTTGCTTGCCGAGTTCGGCGTCAGCTCGATCCGTGTGTCTGTGTGGGAGCGGTTCCTGGAACCGTCCCCGGTGTGGGATCGGCTCCTGGTTCCCTCCCCGGTGTGGGATCGGCTCCTGGTTCCCTCCCCGGTGTGGGATCGGCTCCTCTGTCCTTCCAAGGAGGTCACACTGGAGCCAGAAGCAGTGCGGGACCTCATCAGCCTGGTCATGCTAGCAGAGGGCACTGCAAGAAGAATCTTTCATTAATACCTCGCCACAAGGACTCGGAAGGAAGCCCTTGCCTTCCTCTCAGCCTTATCCACCCTTGGAGGAGCCCTCATGGTTGAATAGATACTTTCAGGGTACCTTTACACGCAGAAGTGCCTCCCCTGCTCCTGGCACACAGAGACCAAATTACTACACTGTAATTGCAGTGGCCAGGGCTGAGGGATTCAAGAAAGTTTAGGGCACGTTTTTGAAGAAATCCAGAGGGAAACTGAAGAGACTCATCAGCCCTCCCATTACTTTGCAATATTCAACCTTTGCTGGCAGGCCAGGCTCATAGTGCATCCACACAGCAGCTGTCAGAAGCAAATATGTGAAAAACAAACAGCTACAACTCAAATCTCTGAGCTAATGAGGTTTCAAATGTTGTGTGCAGTAGATGATCCACATCCTTTGATGCCATGAGGGGACACTATTACAAATAGCCACTTTAAAAACATTGAGATAAAGTAAAAGAGGTATTTGTGGGCATGAGCTGTTAACAAAGCTCTCTTCTATTTAACAACATCACTTGGTCTGAAAACCTTTTGCTCAGATACAGCATGTGGGTTTTTTTCCCCTTGCAAATGCATACCCAAAAGGGAAAAGGTTATATACATATCTGGGGTCAGAGACTCTCTGGGTGCTTAGATACCCAGTTAACTTTGGTAGCAAGATCAGCAATTCAATAAAACCAATACTTACTGTATCCCATTCCCTGAACAAAGTATTTGAAAGCTTCAGCAAGCTTGGCAGGCTGCAAAAGAGAGACGGAGTTATTGCAGGCAATGCTCAGTAGGTTATATTACAATGTTACAGATTCCACAGATGCCCTGTCTTAACAGGGACATACTAAACATTCTCTGGGTTCTACTGACTGCATGAAAACTTAATTTATTAGAATATTCTACCATTCTCCTCCCTAGACATCTGTCCACTATTTTACAAAATGGATACATGCATTTGAGATCCAGGGAACACAAGTGGTCTAAAACTAGCTCAAAACTTGACTTGTGCAGTTACTGAGGCAGCTGAACCAAAGTAAAACAACTGGCCTCACAAAATGTACAAGGCAGCTCATACAAGACCAGTAACTGAGTAATTCCTAATCAGTAGAGAACATATTCAGCTATTCAGAGGTGATAGTTATGTTTATAAGGCAAGAAAGCTCACCAGGAATACACAAGCACAACTGCCTACAACTGACATTCTTGCAATGAGGCACTCCCTGTTTTTCTCCTCTGCTAGCAGTGGCCACATAAGCTTCACAGTCTCAATTATTTCACATGAAAATGTTTTGTGTGTGATTCTGTGCACCACTGCAAAGAATGGACTCTCCATATCAGAAACAATGCACATACTACCATGTGCCTTTAAAAAAGCCTTTTCCCAACTCCCACTGTTGGAGCACACACTGCCTGTACAAGGACTTCAGCTGCAGGCAATTACAAATTTAGCTTTCCCTGAAGTTCACAAACACTGCTTTATATTGCTTAGAAATCTGTTTAAGTGTTAGATCATGTTCCAAAACTGATTTACAAATCAGCTTTTTTAGTGAGGCAACACAAAGGCATAGGTAAACTTTAACTTTACCAGTCTGGCTTTATTAGCAGCTTGGAACTTATGCCTAAATGTGTTTTAGAAACTCCAGTTCATCCACAGTCAAGCCAAGCCAGTGTATGCAATAACCTAGCATTCTTATTTCCTGCCTCCCACTTTCCTGATGCATACTATAAATAGTCCAAGTAAGAATCTTGTTAAAATGTCAGTGGCTCAAGCCTTAATTCACATTATCTTAGTAAACAGAGATAAAATAATACCTCTGCATTTCCCACCTCAGTTCTTTACTTGCTTAAGACTTTATTAGTGAAAATAATATCCCCTCCCAATCTTAATTTTACGCTTCAATGCTCTTTAAAGAAAAAAAAGAAAGCTCAGATGACCAACTGACATCATTATTCATGAAATCATAACCATCCTTTTGGCTGACATTTGGGAACAGCAAGTACCCTACAGGAAAACATCCATTTGTTGCAGTCTGACATGCTGCAGACCATGATTAGTGGGATTTCTGCCAGCCAAATCCTACCTGGGAAACTTGGGGGAGCCCACCACAGTCAGCCATCTGAAACGGGATGAGAACAGCCAGTTAGCATAATGCCAGAGGAATTCACTTGTGCTCAGGATACATTGAAGTGACCTTTCTAGCTATCTGGCAGAAAAAACACTTCCTTTTGTTGTGTGAGTAACATACACTTGGATGAACATATCAAAGCAAGCTGTTAAATGTTTTTGAAAGCCGTGACTACACCCCAGAAAACCACAAAGTATCTTGATGCTCAGGGAAAGCATCAGCTGGAGCTACAAATACTTTTTGCTGGGTAGCAGTTACCAGTTTCTTAGAAACCAGCCTTTTAGTCCTGGTAGCAAGTTCAGCTCTGAATTACAATAACATGACTCTGTATTGACCTGGATGACAAACAGGGTAGAGAAAACAAACACCTAGAGCTCAGAGGTAGAGGGAAAAACTATTTGCTGAGATTGCTGATGGCAAGCATCAGCCTGACTTGCCAAGGGAAGCAGGGGAAGCCAAATGAGAAAAGCTATCTTCAGTGTATGAAATATTTTTGGAGCATTTCATTTTTCCTGCCACTCCACCCCTCAAAGTCAACCCAATAAAAACAGTCCTGTTCCAAGGAACACTACAAACTGAAAACAGTAGAGTTGTAAATTACAGGAAACCCCAATTCCTATCTAGGATTAGTTAGCAGCAAAACAGGCCTGCTGCAGGATCTGGCATCAGCCATATCCCTGGACTGAGCAAAGACTGGCCACTCATACAAGGTTTGAGACAGTGTCAGAAACTTTTAGTGTGTCTGCCACACCCACATTATAGGGCAGCAGTGTAACTCCTTAATGTAAGAAGGGAAAAAAAAAATTAAGTATCTTTATTCTAATTTTCACTGACTAGTTCACTAAAGAGAGATGCAGCAGAAATTCTTGGCAAAGCATGACCAAACTTGTTTCACTGCTTGCATGCTATTACCTCATCAGTAACAAGCTGAAGATTGCACTCATACTCTGAATGCCAAATATCAGCCAAAGCCTTTGCATGATGTTCTGCTGTTTGTAAGTGCATTTTATCAATTTTTCTGGAAAACAGCAGCAAGATGCCCTGGACTGTACCCTCATAAAAGGCAGGTTGACCAAACTGTGGTTGACAAATTAACTGTTGATAGTACTGCTGAGAGGCAAGCACAGGAACAGAGTGAACTGGTTTGCACTCCTACTCTGCTCACAGCTTTTCAAATCCTTCAAAATATCTCAAGATCAGCTTTGCCAGCTCTAGTCAAATTCATTATGGGTATGTGAAATACTGAACATTTTGACTCTCATCCCTACTATTCTAAAATGGAAGAGCTGAGAAATTCCCTGCTGTTAATTCTGAAAATAAGCCCCTAGTCTTGTTTATCCCACTAAAATACTCTCATCCTGAAGGAATTGTCTTTCTAAATCAGAATTGGACTCTCACTGTATTATTAGTATTGCAACACATCACTAGTTCTGTTCTCTTAGCTGATCCAACTGGTTCTAGGTGAGAAGAGTATTTATTTTAAAAAACAGTTTTTGTTATTACCTTCAGAAGTGTAGTCCTTGTTGGGTCCAGCTTCGAGTTGCATTCAACCTATAGAAAAGAATAGAAGCATAAGGCATTACACACAAAACTTTAATTATGAGCTCTTGTACAAAAACAGATCCAAAACCTAGTTTTCTGGCTTAAATACAGACTGTCTTATGATTCTCTGTGAAATATACATATACACATCTTTAAACCCAAGTAAGTCACCTCACTTTTTTAACTGCATTTTTTCCATGTACAAATCCATAGTTGGGAACTGGTATTTTTTTTTTTTTTTCATCTGTTTCTGGGACTTCAGTGGCAACAAGTGTTGTTTATCTTGTGATTTGGGGTCATCTGGTAGTGTCCCAAGTGGTGAGCAGCCATGTGGCCACAGGCCAGCAGACTGGGCATGCCCATTAAGGCACAACATCTGAAGTCATCCCGTCATCTGGGAAGACTTATAATGGTCAAAAAGCAGCTCTTCACCTCCAGAGTGACCCAGGGCACAGCTCCAGCACCACACAGCAAGTTAAAATACCAGCAGCAGATTCCTCTCTAAAGGAAAATATTTGCAGTTCACTGGAACTGCTGTGGTGATTGTTCCTAACGTGGTAGCTATTAAATAATAGTGCACAGGCAGAGGGGACAAACAGCATGGAATTAATGGCAGCTCCCCTGCAGCCTGGAAGAGGAGAACCACTGGGCTGGACTGATAGCCAGCAGGACTGCTGTGTGGCAGGGGCTCTGCTGGCCTCTTGCAGCCCCTTGGCTCGCCCACCCATCCTCAGCAGGGTGGCAAAAGTGGCTCAGGGTACCCACCACAGCATCCACTGCTGGGGAGCTGTCACCGACCACCAGGAGGACAGGACACCTGCAAAGAAACACACATGGGTGGTGTTAGCTCTGCCATCCAGCCCAGACTTGCCCCGAGCTGCATTCTGTGGCTCTGGAAGGGTGAGACAGTAAAGTGTGTGGAAATGATTTGGTTTGTGCTCCAGACACCTTAAAGATACATCAAGTCCTGCATTAGCTGCAGATCTACTGACATGCTCAGATTCTGTGCCTGAGAACCCACTCTTTTCCCCAGCTGGCAGCAAATCAACCCTTGCCAGTGCTCTTATTCCTTCCTTGCTTTATAAGAAATTGAATGTGGGCATCAGCATCAAAGTCTCATGCCTACCAGCCCCCAGGACCCTGAGCTCCAGCTTTTGGATCTGTCCACCCAATTCCAAAGAGATTGTCAGAGGAACAGTCTCCTGTGTATAACCATCAGCAACTGAGCTAGGAAGGACTTGACAATTTATGTTGCACAAGTTGCAGCATAAGCAAAAGGCAGATGATCTGACAGACAGCCATTCTCATACCTGCTCTATCTTTCTGAAAGTTTTATTGTTTGGTTTTCTAAATGGTTTTAGGCTAGGTTGGTTTTTTTTGTTGTATAAGTACAGCTTAAGTGCCTTCAGAACTATAGTTTCTATTAACTATACCATATTTCGGCATAAAATTTATTTTATGCAGAAATGTTATATTTTAAATTATTGTTTAATAATTAAATAATATAAACATAATAACTAGAATAAATTATTTTAATTTATTTCTGCATAAATACACAAACTTTTCAAGTGTTTCAGGCCCAAATTTTCAGATGCACAGATGCTCTCAAAACACTTACTGAAGGGTGACAACATTCACTCCAGGAACCGGGCGCTCTATCTCTAGATCTCGCCGACTACAAAAAAAAAAAAACAAAAACAGGACAAAGACTTTTTGATACACTGGAATTTTATAGATACTTCTGTATTCTTCTAGTTTAGAGACATTCACATGCTAATTTAATCTGACATATGTTGTGGCCTCCATAACTGATGTAGAACCACACTTAGACTGAAGGACCAATGTCATAGTTCAGTCCCAACCTTTCACCCCACAAATGCACAAGCTTCTTCTCCAATAAGCAAAGCACCTGAGATTCCTAAAGGCACTATTAAGCAGAACTTCATACTGGGGGAACACATGTAATCCCACCACACAAGAAATACTCTCTAAAGACCTGGACAGCCTCTTAGAAGTAAGTTTCCAGTTAGAAATCAGGTAAATGTATTTACCTGTTGTAAGAGTTGACAAAGAGATGAAGGTTGGTTTGATTCATATCATTAATGATATGCTGACGGTAAGTATGGATCAGGTCATGGTTGCTGTGAATCTCTTCCTAAAGTGGAGACAGAATTGTTCAGAACAGGGGCTATTTTCTGAAAGGATCTGAAGACATGGCACAGTAGTTGTGTATCAGACTCCTATTTGTACAGCAGGAGTGCACACTGAGGGAAGGGACAGCTTTCAGCACCCAGTGAAGTCACCCAGAATTAATATTAGCTTCTGCCTGAAGTACCGCAATTTTCACTTTAAAACTCAAGTACATTGTAATTTTAAAATCTCACAATTGCAAAACATGTTGCAGTACAGATGGTTACAGTCAGATAAGTGTGAGGTTTTCAAACAAACAAAAAAAAAATTCAGGGTAAGAGGCCTAATAAATGTTTCCAGGGTAAAGCAGATGTTGAAAGCTTACAAGCACAATGTGGAACTCAATTTCACAATAGTAAATAACTAAGCTTTGAGGACTTCAATCAGTAACATTTTCAAACAGTTGTTTCTAAAGTCTTTATAGATTAGTTCCTTGTTCTGCTGGAGTGGAGTTTTCCATTGCATTCACTAACAATTTCAAGCACAGCAAAGTAGCTGCAGAAAACACTCTGGCATTTTGCATTAGGCCTGCACTGGAGAGCACCATTAATACTAATAACCAGCTGCCACAGAGTTACAAGTATATTATATTAAAGAAATCTGTGGGGTTTGCCAGCTCAGAACATGAGCATATACAACTCTTATGCTTAAGTGTTGGCTGTCTAGACAGGGAGCTGCCCCTAACAGAGTTGTCACAACTGAGATGCACTTGAGTACTCAGGACACAGAAAACCCCATGGCAGAAAACTGCTCAAAATGCAAATATGAAGCCCATCTAAGTTTAACTTCATCTTTTGTTGTTTAACTGAAAGCTTCTGCACTCCTCCCAGCCCCAGGAGGTAAATACAGATGACTGAATACATCAGAAGAATCTTTTGAAGGTTACCTTTCCAAATAGATGTGAAATGACCATGTCTGGCAAAGCGTTTGTCCAACCTGAAATCTGAACAGCAAGATTACTTAAGCATCTGCTATTAACACAGCCCCTGAACAAATGACACATTCCAATTACCCAATAAATAAACCAATGGATGTTTCTCTGCTCTCTCTACATGTACAATAGCCTAAATATTTTTCCCCCCTCAATCCAATTAGAACACCATTAGGGGTTTGAATCATTCCCATCAGATGTCTCCACTGATGCAGTTACACAGGGAACACACTCCTAGGGGCACAAGTGTGTAGGGAATCCTTCCCTATAGGAGCACCAGGTGGGTGTCATTTAACCCCAGTGCCCACTCAACCCCAACAACCCACGCTGGCAATGCAATGGAACTGCTACCAGAAGCTCACAACCCACAGTAAATGCTCCTGCTTTGAAAGGACACAAGAACAGCTGCTGTGCTCTTGAGGTGAGCAGTACTCACCTTGAGAGGTGAAAAGCAGAGGCACAGATATAGAAGAATTTAATGCACTGAGGCATTGGGTGAGAATCCAAATGGGTCATGAGATTAATTTCAGCATAGAAAAGTTACATTTCATTTAAGTAAGTTTGTCTATCAGTTTATTTTGGTAAGTTTGATATAGGAATATATTCAGTAGCAAAGCCTTGAAAGAATGTGACATCCTAGCTCTGCAAGTTTCTCCTAGGAGTTTCTTTTATGTCAGCATTTTCTGGTTGTATGAATAATCTGTAGCCAATGCCCATTTCTGAGCCATTTTGGCACCTAAGACTCACAGGTGATTGAAACATGGAGGATTCTGGACATTTTTCTGTGCTCTGCTTCATACTTTGGACTGTGTTGGTAAACAAAGCCAAAGAAAGTACTGAATGCTACACTACACTTGAAGTTTTCTTGAAAGATGTGTCCAAAACCACCATGTCCCAGTAAACTGTTATGAGCTCTTAATTATCCCAGTAGCTCCATTTTGCCATGTGTATCTGTTTTCTCAAAGTACTTATTTTTATCCCTAGCCCTGCATGAAGTATTTTTGAAAAAGGAAGAATAACCCCCAAAGGATTAGCCCAGGATGTTCAGTATCTGCAGCCATGCCTTGACATACAAGACTGCTGGGTTCCTCATGTCCCACAGGCTTGCAGTAAGATTTATTTTTCTAACTTAAAGATGTTTACCTTAGTTGCTGCCCAGTCCATCCAACCTTCAGCACAAGGGTTTACATTAATGAGAACTAATCCCTCCACCATCTCTGCATGGTTTAACTGCAAAAGAGAAGATCAAGATTTATCAGGTATGCTTTCCAATTTGACAGTCAGCAAAAAAATTAAATTAGCAAATTATGTCATGGGGAAGAAAGTGGAAGGTATAGTCTTATCTTTCAGAAAAGAAGCATATATATGGGGAAAAAAATCATAAGAGAAATTGAACTAAGCAGCTGGAGAACATTAGGATTTAACTTCTTCTCCACCCTCAGTTTAAATAGAGAACTCCCATTATAAAAACCTTCTGCAAATTAACTGGGTAGAGCCCAGGCCTTAAAATGGAAAATCTAGGTCTTCTGGATTAGCTATCCTGCAGATTGTGGTATTTCACTTAAAAGCCTGGCTTGTATACTTAACTGGGCATGGCAGAACAGGAATTCTCCATGCACATTATGGGAACAACATGTAAGGGTAATCAGGTTTGAGGCTTCAGGGAACCTCCACAAAACTTACAGCAAATCTGGTTAAAATGTAGGCACCAGCTCCAGTTCCCATTCCTATGATGGTCTTCAGCCTGCAGAGCAATAAAACAGAAGAGATAGATAAGGAAGGGTGCTGAAAATAAATTACAGTAGCCTTCCTCCTTCACATGTCAGGGTGTGTCTACAGAAGGGTGGGCTCAGCTTGGGCAAGCTGAGAACCCTCAGCAATGTCAGTGGCCCCAGTAATATCTGCAGGACCCTAGTCCTTGTGCACGGCAGAGCAGCAGCTACCCTCACTTATCTTTAAGTAAATGTACTGAGCAACCACAGTATTGCTCTGATCCTGGGAGGAAGTGATTAGTCTCTGCCAGAAAAATTTATAAGACACAGAGCTGAAACCTGCAGCCTAAAGCTCCCCCGCTCCCCATCACAGCTATCCAACTGGGGCACTGGTTCCTCTCCAATGGGAGGCTGGCAGGGAAACATCTCCTGCTATCCAGTCACTGGGCTGATGAAGTTTAAACTCCATAACCAAACAGGGCAGAGACAAACCAAATATTTGCATTAACTGAAATCAGGTTTAAAGCATCACCTCCAAGGTCGTTGAAAATACATGCAAGGGGAGGCTAGACAAAACCACAGAGAGAAACAGGTTATTCAATGCTTTTAGGAAAATACCCGAGGATAGTTTTGATTCTCATTAGCAATATGAAATCAAGACTTTAAATACACTCCACTTTAATTGATTTTCAGGTACTGATGTTATTGGTCACATTTTTTCGTGCAGTGCAGCAGAATTGACAATCCTGTGCCTGACACTGGGCAGTTCAGAAAACACATATCCCCTAAGGAGGTAGTGAAGTAAGCTGGTCCAGAGTACTGTAAGAGCTGGTTATAACTGCAATGTCTAAATTGGGGAGATGGCCCAGCCTGTGTCTTCCAAAGCTGCCTTACCCCAAATGCCAAGTTTTCTCTGCTTGTTCTAAAAACCCCTTGGAGGTGTCCACAGAAAAGGAACCTTTCTCAGCTACAGCTCCTGCTAAAGCTGAGCTTTAAGGGAGGATAAATCCCCAAATGTGGTGCAGGTAGACAAGCCTGGACCACCACCACAAGGTCTTTCAACACTGGTAATTTGACACCAACACTCATTAGTAGAAGAGGCTCAGGGAGGTCAGACTGACCCCCTAGAACACTCAAGCCACAGAAGCAAAACTGTGTCTTCAGATGGGACTGATTTTTGTGGTTTTTTTCCCTGCTAAACCACACAGGAAAACGTGGGTTGCTACAGTGGGAAAAACAGATTGTCTGTGCCCTGCCCCTGCGAGGGCGATGCACAAAGAATACTGGAGGAAGCCCCTAAATTAGGCACATGGAATTTCTCCTAAGTTGCTTCCTGTTTAAAAATAAACAGACATTTCAAAAAGGGCCAAAAATAAGCTCTTTCAGAAACCAAGGCAAAAGCAATTAATCTATAACAGAGGAATCCAAAACAACCACAAGTGTACTTCTAGCAAACAAAATGCCAGACAGCCAAGCCAAAGCAGATGCCTGCTCTTTCAGCGAGCCACGTAGAGAGAATGACAAAAATAAGTAAACAACTCTGCACTCACCCAAACTGTTTCAGGATTCCAGGAATCATTTCAGCCAGCTGATCCATGGAGGGATACACATACCTAAAACATGCATGTTTTTGAGGAGTTACTACCCCATGTCCAGCAGAGTACACTGGCATGTTTAGAGACACAGTGATCTAATACCAAATGTGGTCATCATGAGCTCATCAAGTGTATGAACCGAATTTAAATCAGGAGCAAGCACAAGTAATTTTACAGAAGTATGAGCATAATCTATATATATTCTATATGCTACAGGACAATAGATATCCAAGAAGAAAACAGACCACAATGAATCTTTCCCAAGGAAAGTTAACACTTAGAACTTATGAAAAAGTTTGAACAAGAGAGATTAGTGTCTAGCCACATTCACTGTTTGTATTTCTAGTTCACCACAAAAGAGTTTCCCAGTATTGCATAATCAGAGACTACAGAAATGAGTTCTAGATATTGGGAAAAAAACTTACATCTGTGTTTTTAGGGACACAAACATTACTACAGGATAAATGAGAACAGCTTTCCCTTCATATTGATGGAGAAAATGAAGGCATAAGAAAGGCTATGAGGCTGATGAAGAAGGCTCAATAAAAACAGATGTTTCTTAATGCTCCTGGTCTTCTTAAAAGCAGAAATAAAACTTAGAGAAGGAGATTCTGAGAAAAATCTCAACTGGGTAGCATGTGGAAAAAAAAAAGTCTATTCAGAGTAACGCTAGAAAACATCTGCCTAGGAAGTATTTAAATCTCTGCTTCCCATCAGAATTACACCAAATTATTCTGTAGTTTAGCCTCCAAAATATAACTAAACAAAAACCATCAAGGATTGCGAACAATTTATTTTCTTAGATTTTCTTGTTGGGAAATTAAAATTAACATGACAAAAGCTGACGTCACTGCAACAGTTTTGGTCTGGGAGACTTTATTGCAGCCTTGCAGTACTTAAAGGAGATGTATAAGAAAGAGGCAGACAAACTTATCAGCAGGGCCAGTTGCAATAGGAAGAGAGGTAATGGTTTTAAACTAAAGGAGAGTAGATTTAAATTAGATCTAAGGAAGAAGTTGCTTTTTTTTTACAATGAGGGTGGTAAACCCTGAAACAGAGAGGTGGTGGATACCCCATCCCTGCAAGCATTCAAGATCAGATTGGACAGGGCTCTGAACAATCTCATCAAGTTGTCCCTGCTCACTGGTAACCTGCAAATTTCCCTTCTAAACCCAACCATGATTCTATGACTTAATTTGGGCATGCTGGTCTCTCAGTTGAAGGACAGACAGATATAATACAGCTTTTTACATGGCCAAAACTTCAGGCATCATTTTCTCAAGTCTTTGCTAGCCACAGATGATGAGAGTTGCCCTCTGCAGCTGACAACTCAAGCATTAACACTTGTTCAGGACATGAGGGCTAAGGCACTTAAAAGCTCATGCTTTAAACAAATGCAAAGACAGGGTGACTGAAATAGATTTGTAGGCTGCTCTGATAGACAACTGGGCCATTGCAGCTAACAACAGCATCAGACCAGCTTAAAAATTAAGCAGGGAAATAGACTGGCTCATGCAGTAAGGGTGCTTATAAGCTCCTTAATACCAACAGGTCCTTGCCTTGGATCCTCCCCCCTTGGCATGTTGGCTGCTCCCTGCCTCAGCCAAGCTGATCCTTGTCCAAGGGGCATCTCAAGGTAAACCTGTCTCACTTGACCTAAACAGGAAAAGCATTATGGCAATGACAGTGCTCATGGCACATGAGGTTTCCAAGAGTTACAGCATCATATGTGGCACAGTCAGGAGTACACAGCAACCTTCTGTGGGGGTTCATCACTCTGGTGCTGCCCAACAACCTGGATTTTCCAGGTAGGTTATCAATCTAACAGCTACCATGCTGCCATTTCATAAAGACCACAGATTTGCAAGGGATATTATGCAGAGGTTAAGGCCTGTCTTGTTTACAGTAATCATTTAGTATTCATGTACAGAATGTCATTACAAAACAGGCTAACTCAATATTTAAATTGACAAGATGTAGATATCCATCAAGGAACTGCTTTCCAAACAGTCTAGCTGTTTGTTAGAGGTAGAGCATAAAACTGCAGCCCCAAAGTCTACTGTGACCTGGCACAACAAAACAGAGCTCCTGAAGTGCCAGTACTTTAGAAATAGTGTCAGGATTTAAGTTCAAAAGCCAACTACTGTGCTTGGTGCAAGTACTTTTTAATGAAACTGCAGATCAAGGCTCTTCTCCAAGAAGAGGGTAACCATGAGAGCATGGGCTGTTCCCCTGGCAACTCACCCAGCCTGGAAAGATGGAGCTCCATCCTGCTGACCAGGTGCATCCACATGGCAGACTGCAAAGTGCTGGGTGATTTCCTGCATATCCTCAAAGTTGAAGAGAGGATTGAAGCAAGTTTTATCTTGGGAAGGAAAAGAAAGGAAATAATTATGCTGAAGGAAACACTAAGTTTGCAGCTACAAAAACAGTCTATTAATCTATCCTGCAGGTTAATGTAAAGTTGAATCAATCAGGTCACCGACAGTTTTCCATCTTATTTTTGTACCTACTGGAAGTACTTGGTATACCTAATTCCTCAAAAAATTATTCTTTATGCAAATTTTGAAAACTAACAAAATTTAGCCAAGGTTATTCATACCAGGTTTTTTCTTAGATTAAACTATCTATTTCCTTTCCCACATCCTTCTTTTTTAATTGTGTCAAAACAAATGGAGGAAAAAAATATTCAGGGTTAAGAATGTGACTTGTGCTTTTGCCCAAATATTACTAGTTAAACATTATGTGATCTGCTACACATGTGAACTGCTACAGACAGCTGAAGACAAAAGCATCTTTTAGGGATACTCAATGCTGTAGGCCCCAAGGCTTGAGGTGATCTGATTTCTGATTTTTAAGCAATATTAATACAGGGAGAGAATTAGCATATTTTCCTTCTGGTGTGGAAAGTACCATCTTTGAGATGCCTAGAAAGTGGTTCAATCCTCTCCGTGTGTTTCTGAATGTCCTCACAAAACATACACGCAAAATCTTGTCAGAATACAAAATACTGTTAGCTCAAATCAACTTAAGAATATGCAAGTCCAGAACAACTTTGTAACTCTGGAAAGAACAAGGTTTAAATTAAAGTTACATTCCAAATTTTCTCTGCCCTGATTCACTGAAAACCAAGATTAAAGCCACTTCCATGAAACAAAGGAAAGAAAGCATTTTTTTTCTTAATAGTAATATTCACCCCCTTGCAATAGCCAGCCTGTAAAGGTCAGCAGGTGTTTTTAAATATTGATAACTGATTAAGAAACCATGAACTGTGTGCAACAAATAGGACTGACAAAAGAACAAACTCAAGCAGGTCTGGATATTCATTCATTATATGATAGATAAGATAAAAAGCACTTGAAAGTCTGTTTTCCTAATGCTGGCTCAGGACACAAAGCCAGCACTCATTTCATACTGACGTGACATGTAATTCATATAAACCCAAGCAGCACAAGGCTGCTTATCAGACAGGACCCAAAGCCCCAGCAGAGCTCTTTTTTCAGTCCTGTTGGCAATATACCATCAGCCTCCCCTTGAGATTTTTTTACAGCATTCAAAAACAGTCCCTGTGAACTACCAGGGATCTTTTGCCCCTTTAATTGAAGTATTCCAATTATTTACTGAGCAAGGATAAAAAACACTGAGAATTGCACTTGCTATAAGGGAAGAGTTAGGTGCCACCTAACAGCTTCCAACACACAAACAAGCAAGGACCTGGGAAGGGCTCCCTAGCCACTGGTGTTTTCACACCTCTGATGACACCAGTGCTGTCCCAGAACCCGTGCTGGCACATGGAGAGCCCACTTACGGTTGAGGCCGATGTCGTGGTAGGTGAGGATGGCCGGACGGTTCCCCCTGGGGGTGCCACACATGGTGACACGCACTGAGCCATGCACAGTCTCCACATCTTGCTCCTGGGAGAGAACAGAGAGGATCTGTCAGGGATTGTCCAAGTGCCCCACAGCTGCTGCAGCAGACCCTGATGGACCACGAGCACGGGTCCTGCCCCATCCCAGGGTCTGCTCTGCACTCCCATCCCAACACCCTCTGTTGTCCCCATGGTGAGGGCTCTGTTACATCTGACTGTCACCTCCTCCGCCCCACAGACAATTACAGAAGCACTCAAGCTGCTAGCTCTAACCCAATGCTGAGGGAATAGTTAAACAGTTTTTAACCACATTAAAAGGCAGGATAAGAAAACAAAGAAAGCAGTTTTGTTGTAAGGACACCTAGAATAACAGGAGCTTTAAACTATGACTCAACATTTGCAAAATTAGAAGTCACCATGATAAAATATTCCTGATTTCTAGGGAAAGAACTCTAGCGGAGAAATAACCACTATTCCCCCAAAAAAACAGCATTAAGTAGCTTGCATATGCTTATTTGCCATAAGGATTTATTACACTGTGAAGCCTTGTGACTGCAGTAATCTTCTCCAATAAAATGAGCAGCCACATGTGTTTGCTTTATGTCTTGTGATGTACAGACCTGAGCATAAACTCAACTGTCCAAAGTTTGCTAATAGACCAAAATAACCACAACATTATTCTGGTGCTTATCAGAAAAACAACATTAAGAAGTAAACTGCTATTACTTGGCATAACAGGAGTTTATAATGCTTACTGATCTTAAAGCCAAGGGCACCTTCATTGCCAAACCAACCTGAGTAGCAATGTCCTAGGGTGACTTTATGATGCTTGTATCCCCAGTTGTCTGTTCTGTTTATACTGGACATTAAGTTCTACAGCTCTAAGACTGCTTCTGAGAGCAAAGGGGATGGGGGAAGCATGCAGACAACCATCTTTTAGATCTCTAAGTTAGGTGTGACACAAAAGATTAAACTGTTTTTTTGTTTCTTCTCCACTTGAACTTCAGATGGGTATAAACAATTTGGTCTTTTGCCAACATGTATTAAAGGGAATCACAAGCCAACAGTTATTTCTGACACTTATTTACAGAACAGTTACACTCATGTAACAATCAAAGAATTATAAAGGCAGTAGCCAGTCTTTGAATCTCAGCAGAATCTTTAATTTACTGCACAGGACACAGATATGACCCATGACAATCAGTGCAGTGCGCTGCCTGCTGCTGCAGGGCTTGCTTGACTTTTTCCTTGCAGTAATACTCAGAGGCAAAGTCCAAGTTAAATTCAAATCTATCAAAATTATGCTGTAGAAATCAGAGGTGTACAGCCTCTGGAAAAACCTTTTAAAAAGGTTTTTAAATACCTTCCAATATCTGAGGTAATAACTCAATCTAAATCTCAGCTCCTCAATTTGATACACACTGCACATTGTGTCGCAAAGAAGGATTCTAGGCAACTCCATTCTACACATTTCACCTATTTTCCTTTTAGTTACACAACTACATCAGTTTTAAGTTACAACTGAGGCACTGAATCAAAATCTATCCCCCCCCCCCCCCTTGTACATAGGACAAGTGAAGCATCACTGCTCTCTGAACTGTACTCCATCAAAACTCTAACTTTCAACTTCTGTATCTCCTTAGAGACTCATCCTCTGCATACTCACTGCATTACTTATCAGGTAAGCTGTATCTTCCACATCTAGGACCATCCTTAGGCAAAACAGGGTGACAAATCCAGCAAGTCAAACAGAGGACGGGTGGCAGGTTTTTAGTTTGTCCCAGCAGGAAACTGGGTTATATAGGCAAGCTGCTCTCCTATATAGGCTTATGACTCCCATGATGCCCAGCTGGGGAAACCAAAACAGACTAATTCACAAGGATGTCACTCTTAAATAGGATTTGAGCCAGGTTTGACCAGGGGAAGAACGTAGTCAACAGAGGTCAGACATCAAAGATGAACTAAGTCCTTGCCACACAATGTACAAAGTGCCAGATCTCAAACCTCAGATTTAGCACACTTTCCTGTTGCTGTTTCCACCAGATTTTGAGAAGTTTAGCTTCATTTTCATGTTTTGTATGGGGAAATGCTGAAACATCCCAAGCTTATGCTAAATTAAATCAGAATTGAGTTCTCTCCTAAAAGCCAGAATTAGAGTTCCCAGTAAATGCAAATGACTGAAAACTTAATGTAAGTCACACTGATTCTGAACAAAAAACCCAAGGCCTTTTAAATGTTTGATATCTAGTATTTCCAAAGTAGATAAGCAACATTTAGTTTAAAGGATTCCTACATCACCACAGTAATCTCACTAAGTTCAGCTTTTGGAGGAAAAAAAAGGTATTGTACCTTATACATTGGGTATGCCATTAACATATACTACTAAAATATAACCATAGAAAAGCTTGGGAGGGGATGTTAAAGATCCTCTAATTCCAACCCCCTGCTGTGGGCAGGGATGCCACCCACTAAATCAGATTGCTCCAATAACATTCTATATCATTAATATATATTGGGTACTGTCATTATACAACACTCCTAAAGAGATTTGCAGTGCCAGTACATAGCAATTAATAATAGATGAAATTAATAATGATGGCAATTAATACTTTCCACATTCTATTCTTACATTTAGCTAATTAAAAAAAATAATTTGGCAACCTCAGCACTGTAATGAGTGTAAGCAGTATTGTGTAACACACCTCCTGCTGAGTGTGAATATTGAAATTATTTTCTCCTCAGAGACTAAAAGGCATTTCATATAATCAGATTTTTACTGCTAGAGCTTTCCAGTAATAACAGTGAAAATCCAGAACCTGTTTATATTGCAGGGAGCACCTTCAAGCACCTTCATGATTGTCCTCCATGCATGAAAGAAAAAGTCTGTTCATGGTAGATAAAGCCAAATCCTTGAACCTGCACATCCCACTGACCTCCACAGATAACTCTTCCAGAACTGGAAACCTGAGTCTAGTTCAAACTCAGTGTCAACTAAAAATAGTTCAGAGACAACAGGTGACCATGCTCCCAATAACTGGCATAACACAGTCAGTTTAACAATTGTCTCAATCCTCATTGTCATCACAGTGACACTCCCCTAATTCAATAAGGGTGTGCTATTTTCCTGTAACAAGAATTCTTAATGGGAAATGCACACAAGGTTCTAAAAAAACAATCAATTCAAAGCAGTTTGTTTGGTGACATCAACAACTTCACATCCCAATTGATCCTATTAAAGATCAAGAGATTTGTCTACGTGATGTAGGGATGGATGTTTTCAAAATACAGAGCACTGAAAACAGATGGCAGCACATCCCAATCAACATCAACATTATAGTAAGAGGCTCTTCACCAACTGATTTGTATTAAAACACTATCTTGGAAAAAAAATCCAAGGTACACTAATCCGATAGAAGGATAAAGACAAACACACCATCTGTTCACATCTCTCACTTTAACAGAGGTGCTGTCTTATCTTAGTGCACTGAACACACACAAAAATACTTTCAATATGTGCAATTTAAGGGATGCTGTCTCACTTTGGAGGAGCTGGTAGACCCTAAAATAGATTTTATTTTTGCTTCAAGTGACCTTATTATTTTTCTCATGCGATTAGAAGGGGAAGACAATCTGTTATCACACAGGAGGGCTCATTTATTCCTTCCCCTCTCTACCCTGGGTAAGATATGGATTGAGAAACATGTTCATGGAAAAGTTGTTTTCTGAAGTAGGGAATACACAACCAAAGTATCTCAGATATCTAAAAAGGAAAATTGCACATGCACACTGCACATTTTGCTAAATACGTCATGTTTTATATTTTAAGTAAAATACTGCATTCCATTGAGATCATATTAAAGCTTTCAAATATACTTAATCCTCAATTACAATCTCATGCTTTTATTTTAATTCATAATATTATGACCGTTAAATACGCCTCCTTTCTCTTGCCTTAGAAGTGAGGGAAAAGCTTCAGAAGCTTTTAAAAAAGATTTAAATAGCTTTTAAATTTCCAGGAGATAGTAAAGTTTAAATTCATATTACTTAAGAACTTTATTATAGTAATACCTGCGTAAGCTATTTTTTCTTTTTCAATTTCTTGGATGTTACAAATATTTGAGCATTTAATGTGCTATTTAAATGTTGAGTTTCAAATCCCCTTTGCCTTGAAGTTCTTTAGCATTTTCTCCCTAGCTTTGTTTACTCTAGAATAGAACTTCAATTCATCTTAGGCTTGTTTTTTTCAAAGACCCCAATTCCCATACTTCCAGTTATTTTTTTCTGGTTTTTTTTTTTGTTAACATTTCTATTCTAAATTAGCAATATTAAGAAAAAGGTTCCCCGGTTCAGGTTGAGAGTCAGGTACATTAATAAGGATGATGACTTCAGATGTAAATGTACGTGACCCTGCTAAGGTGGAAGCCAAGAACAAAAACTTTGCTGCAGGAACTGACGCAGGTTATTGCGATAGCTCTGCCCAGGGATTCTTCCTAGTCCGATTAGCGCTGGGTCACCCTGCTCTGCCGAGTACAAAACCACAGCCACCCCCATTCCTTTCCTTCAGCAGCCCCAGGGATGAGGAAATCCACACAGGACACAGCAATGTCCCAGCCAAACCACATCCACCGGTGCCAGTGGGAATCCCACCCCTCCTGCCTCGTGCACCAGCTGATTCATCTCCCCTGGCAGGGCAGCTCTTCCCTTCTCCCTCAACAGGCAGGAGGAAGTTCAGCAGGAAAGGATCTTATGGATACAGATGGCCACGAGCCATCAATTGCAAGGGACAAACTCCTCTGTGCCCCCTACAGCTGCCACACAGCTCCAAGTTGTGCTGAGTTCCTGAGAAAGCAGAGTGCTGATGGACTGAAACACAGAGCTGGGAGGATGAACGTGCACAGTGATGAGGAGCCAGGGCTCCATCGGCTCCAAAGCTACAGAACACGCACATACAAACTGGGAATGCAATTAAAATGTGCTTGGCACGAAGACAACAAAGCCACCCAGGGCACACTGCCCTGCACCCATTTATCATCAATTATCCTAAAACAGGCTTGGCCAGGAACACTCTCCTTCTTGAGACACAGGAGACCTTCAATTTTCAGGTGGGTGCCACAGACAGACATAGTAACAGACAAATTGCTGACTGGAGGCAGCTCAGACCTGTCAGTTCTTTCATCTCTTGTCTTGGCCATCCCCTGGTAACTTCACAAAGATTCTTCTCCAGAGAATAACCACACACGTCTTGCAACATGTGCTTTCAGAAGGGCAATATACCACTATACAGTGGTTTACTTTAAAAATGGAAATCTATGTTTAACTCCAGTCTGTCTAGAACTGCATGTGAAGTAAGAATCTATTTTTTTCCAAATCTGAGTAACTAGGTACTTACTCTTGGAAGAAACACACTTCACAGACAGTTCTTTACACTAGTGGAAGGAAAAAAATTATTAACTTAACACTGCTTAACTTGTTTCCAGAAGGTGGGAGGAACCTGCAGTGGATGTGGTGATCACCCACATCCATATGCAGGCATTAAATGAGAAGCTCCAGCCTGCCAAGCACCAATAACTTCCCTCCCTGGCCAGCTCCATCCTCTTCCCAAGTAGTTCATGGGAAAGGCTGCTCAACAAGAGCACACTTCAGCCTCAGTCCTGAATGACCTGGGTCCTCTAGGGCCACACATGATCTTCTCTAACCAACTAAGCAATCAAATTACTCACAGCAGTTTCAAACCTCCTTTTCCACAAATCAACCACAAAAGAACTTAAACACACAGGGAGGGTACTTGTGGCTTTAAGGACCAAAGCTAGGTCTCCTTTGCAGTCACAATTCTTAACAAAATGCCTTGAGACTGTTCTTCCACATTTTTCCTGAACTAGAACAACTAAAGATTAAACTCCTAACAAAGATATATCATTTAAAAAAGTAAGAGCTGGCAGAACAGAGCTAAATGACAAGAACCACTGCTCTGGATTAGCGACAGTTAATCCAAAACGCAGAGAGAAAAAAGCAAAAAGGCTTAGAGAATTTGATCTTGCAGGTTAAAATCTATATATACACATGGTTTACAAACCAAGCAATTTATTCCAAGAATAGAAATGAAATATGGGTCACTTCTGGATTCTTAATCAAAACACTGTAGTATTCCTGTTAGCAGACTTAATCTGGGATTCAATTTATCTAGACCAAGTGATCAACCTGGAGCCAAACAGAAAGCCTCTCCCATGCTGCACACAGTGCTGTAAGAAGCTGCATGGTGACAATCTTAACTTACATTTATCAAGACTTCAGGCAGTAGATTTCATTAGAAAAAAAAAGAGGGAGAAGATGCAGGGTTAGTGTAAACTACATCTTTGCTATAGACGTAAGTATCATTGAAAGATGAAAAAACACCCAAGTCAGTTGTCTCACTTGGTTTCCAAGGAAAAACTTGAATTTGTGCTGTATTTTTAAAGCAATTGACACAACACTGAATTTCCACTTTATATATAGACAGGTGCTAATAAAGTGCAACATGCAATAAAGTAGAGAAGGGTTATTTCCTTCAAGGATCTGAACAGAGACTAGAACAATTTAATAGCTTTCCCTAGTTCTGCCCCGTCTGCTTCCATTTCTATACACCTTGATAAAAATGAGACACCCAGGGAGCCTCTTTTCTCAGTACATAATCCTTGTCCTCAGCAGTGGGAAAACACCACTCACACTGCTCATCAAGGCAGCTACACCCTCCCTGATCTCCATCCCAGTTCAATCCAGCCTGGCTTCTGCAGCCATGCAATTCCTTAGTCTCAGCTATGAACCAGCAAATATTCAAGATTCTCAGTAAAAAGCCCAAATGGCAATAAAATAAGGAGAGCCAGGAGAGGGACCAAGTGATCTCTCAAAAGTGACACTCAGGAAAAGTGAAGGGCCACCATGTGACCTAGTGGTGTGCTGTGAACTTGTATGTTCTGTCTCTAAATAAAAATACAGAAATACCCTCACTCCTGTTGCTGAAAATACTGATTGCTTAGCACCTTCCACCACCCCATAGGCCTCAGGAATATTCTGGAAAATTTCAACAGCATAATGGGATGCATCCAGAGGAACGTTTCCTCTGAGGAAATGCAAGCACACTGCTAATGAAAGCAAATTAACTGGGGAAAGTGTGTGTCCATGTGGGAGGGGAATATATTGTTTTCACTACCACTGCTGAAGATTCTCATTCTCTCAGCAAGAATAAAACTGCTTGCAAACCAGCCACCCCCTTTGACTGAAACTTTCTCAGCTCCAGTCTGAAAAGGCCCCCTGTGGTCCCCCTCACATCGCTACAGCACAGCCCCATTCAGACCCCTCTCCCACAGTAACAGCATTCCTGGCAAGCAGGCAGTCCCTTCTGGTCACATCTTGCTGTTTTCTCAAATGTCAATTCAATCTCCCCTTGTGCAAAAACAAAAAAAATAAAAGAGGAAAAAAATAAAAAAAATAATAGCTTTACTTGCCTGAACATCGAAGTCTGGGAGGAGGCGAGTGATAGCCTGTGAAGAGATTTGAAAGCATTAATGGAAGTAACTTACAGTTATGGAAATCTATGCTTGGATATGTGTTCTAGGCCCCCAGTTCTGCAGCTGAGAGCTCTCTCTGCCCATTCAATGAAAGCTCTTCTGATGAGCAACAAAATTCACCCAAGAGCTTTTAAACCCACTAATCTTCACGGAGAAATGAAAGCAGTAAAATACTAGATTAAAGACCAGCAAAATGAAGGACAAAAGCCAGTGCATCCTCAGTCATTGTTAAATCTCTGAGCAATATAGTCACATGGAGCAGAAAAACTGAACTCTTCTGCATCACTTTTTGTAGCCATGGAACAGCTGACAGCCTCAGCCCTGCTTAGGATGGGAAGTCTCTGTTCAAGAATGCACTGACTGCTTGCAACTCACTTGAGCAGTCATTACTGGGACTTGCTTACAGGATGTAGAAGGTGGGACGGGTCTTATTCCAGCCAAAATTAGTCTTTGCAGTGTTTGGGAGGCTGGCTGGACACAGAGAGGTCCATTCCAACCTGTCACCTGCCACAGCTGCTACGGACAATCTCCTGTCGAGGGTCTCCACCAGGAAAGGAGTTAGGTGACAACCTGACCACCCTCCAATAGCCTACAAAGCTCATAACTTCAAAGGAGGAAATGTCTTATAGTTACATCCTTTTTTTTAATGGAGCAGAAAGAAGTCAAACTCTTATTTCCACTGCAGGGCTAAAAACAGAGGGAAGAGCAGCCAAGCAAACACTTTATGCTGCAAAGTGCAAAAGAAGCCAAAGCTTGAAAAATAATATTGAGATAAAAAGGAAAGCTTAGAATCCTGGCAAGGAGCTCACTCAGCCTCAGAAGCCCAGGTAAACTGAGGACAGATGTCAGAAGCACCATAGCTGTTTTCTTAGGGGCCCTCAAAGCACTGCAGTACAACCTGTAATTCTCACAGCTGTGACTTTTAGGCAATTAGGCACAGTCTTGAACATGCAAACAGCTACCCAAGATCTGACTGAGCAGAAATTATTTTGCACAGCCTTAGCCTTAGACAATATGCTGTGTTTTACTGTATTGCTGGTCTCATGACCTTTTAAGCACAGCATTTCAGCCACTGTTGTTCCAGTGGGACCCAGAGCTGAAAGAAGTGTATTTGGTATCTGTACCAACAGCATATGAAATAAGGGTGATCACTGCTCAGGAACAAAGACTTGGCTGTAGCAGAAACCCAAGCACAGCAAGCAGAGAGCCTCACCCAATAACCCACTCCAAACCAGCTCCAGTGTTCACCTCAACATGTGCTGAGCATCCTTCAGGGCAACCTTTTCCCATTCCTCAAAATGCATGAACATCCTTCATCTATGTTAAAATGGCCACAAAGGAAATCAAACTCTGTCCTTGTTTCCCCCATGCGGACAAAATTAAAGGTAACATCATGAACCAAAACATATAGGGCTCATTGTCAAGATTCCAAGTTTTGACCTATGTGCTACCAAAACCCAGGAAGTAAATCAGAATTTTAAGATATTTCTGAACTTCAAAGTGAAGATACTTCAGTATCAACAGGATTTCTGCTTAGAATCTCCTTTGCTTTGGTAGTTCTGAACAATATGGGCATTAAAAAGGGGTCTTAGTTTCTGAAATGTCTGAGTGTTGCATTCAGTGGTATTCAAACAAGCTCTGCTTTCATGCAATGTCCTTGGCAAAGGAGCTGTGTTTAAAGTTTCTCTAGCCATTTCACTGCAGTCACAAGTGGAAATTATTTTCTCAAGTGTTTACATAAAAGAGGGAAGGAATAAAAACAAAAGTAGCAGATACAGCAATGAATTCTAGTGTATAAGACCAGAAAAAAAAACCCAACACATTTATACACACTTATATAATTGTCAAGAAAAAGTGTCATTTGGAACAAGAGAAAAATCTTAGTTTTATTTCAAGAAAATTTTGAGATGTTTGTTTCTTCACACATTACAGTGAATATTTTGTCATGAACATATCAAAGCACAGAATATGGCTACCACTGAAGAGTCAGATAGTCACTGAATCCAGATGTTGATAGGTTTTTTTAAAAACAAAAAAGTCCAGTAAAGAGTGGAAAGTATTATAACAAGGTAAAAAAAAAAAAAAAAAAAAGGGATGTTTCTGTCCTGCAACTCCAGTGGCTGCAAGAGGCGGAGGGTTGTAGGGTTGTACCCAGCTGGGTAACTCATGGCTCTGTGCACTCAGAGGACAAGAAGGGGCTCAGCCCTACCTCTGGACTCAGCTGTGCCCAAAGGAAATGTAAATGGCTCTCTCTGTGAGAGGCAAAGCCTGTCTCTGTGTTGAGAAGGGTGTAGCTATAGAGGCATGTACATGATGTTGCCCAATTGGCATCACTTGACACAGCTACAGACACCCAGAGCTGTCATTATCCAGAGAAGAAAAGAAAGTCACCATCATATTAAAAGAACAAGAGCAAACAAGAACAAATAATTAGGGTCAGTTTTGCATTATGTAAAAAAATAAACAACTCAATGAACTACTCTTATTCCATCTCCAGTTTTTCTTTTCTTCTTCCATACAAAATGTTCAAAATAATCTAAGAACGTATGGGCAGTTCCAAAAGCAGCCCTGAGAAAAAGCACATAAGCTCTAAAAAGCTTTAAAATAATTACCTCCTCCTTCTCCACCAGAGGTTTCACCTCTGCAAGGTGAGCATCCTGGAACTCTGTTGACATGGTCAGTAGCTGATATCTGCAAAGAGGAAAAGAGATTTGTTCTCAGCTTGCATCAAAGATCAAATACAGGAACAAGTAAAGATCCTGCTCCACCCAGCCCCCACAATGACCCACTCTTTCAGGTTATAGTTTAAAAGACCTCTGCAAGAAGGTTATAAATCTCTTGTAAAATGCCTCCCTGGTTTATTTATATACACACTCCTGCATAATATGAGATTAAAGAAATATTAAGGCTGAAAGATCAAACAGAAGTTTGGCAGCTTCAAAGCAGGGAATGCTGAAGGAAACAAGGCAGGGAGAGCAGAGAGAACCATGGAAACTGTCATCCCACAGGTGAAAGAAGGCATAGCCAAATCTACATGACTACCTACTGAAATTTGCTTGAACAGCTGTTTCTGAAAACTTCTGTAGTCCAGTGTTTGTCACTATCCCCATATTTTTACTGTGAGAAAATTGAACTGGACACACATTAGCATCATTTTATTGTCAGATTAATGTGCTCCATTCTTCAAGACAAGCACAGGCCATGGCTCAGGTGAAGAGCACCTCTGCACTGGTCCAGACTGGGAGTCAAGAACAGCATCTGCCCACTCCCTTGGCAGAGATCAGGTACCAGGGTCAGAGGGCTGATCTCTGTGAAGCTCTAATGAATGGCTAGAAACAGTTCTCAAAAGAGATCCTAGAACTGCTGCAGCAAATATGGAAGTCAAAGCCTTTTTATTACATATCCTTTAGCCTGCTGGAGAAATGCATATCATATGGGGTTTGGGCATCTTTAATAAATTTCCAATTTTTCCATCAACACAATTATAAAACAAATATTTACTTTTTAAGAAAATTTTAGAACAGTCTCAAGTAAACCATGAGTAAGTGCACTCAAAGCAAGCCCAAAGCCTGAAACATATTTAGGAATTATTGGTTAAGTGTAAGTGAACACATTTTAATTATTTTCTGAAGGTAAGCACAGAACAACATACCACAATTTACATTGATTCTTTAATTTACATGATTCCCTGTCTCCTGACTTAAATCTGATTTAAGCCCATCATGCAGTCTACATAAATGCCCTGATGGCTCAGGAAGGGCTGTGAAGGCCACAGGAGCATCCAGGCAGTGGCAGTAGTGTTATTTTTCACTCTGCCCCATGGGTTAACTCAATGCACTTGTCCCTGGGCAAAGATGCTCTGGTGACAGTCTGCAGGAGAGCTGGATGCTGCAGAAAGCTATGAAGGGACACACTCAGACTAAAGGAGTTAATGCTGGAAAGACATGGGTGTCCTCTCATTCAAATAGCTTTGGTTTTAGGAACACTTCTTGCTAGCTATGCAATTGGGGACATTTTTGGTAAAAATTATACTGTGGATTTTAAGTTAGAGAAATTTTTCATTAATATTTTACACCACCAGTTGAGGCATGAGGACAGGACCAAAACTAACCCCACTGCCTGTGCTTTGTACTTCAAATTCACAAGATGACATCAGAGGTACAGAAATAGTCAGGAGAATCAAGTGACTCTGATTCACTCTCTTATCCAGGTTTTCCATTGTGTTTTGTCCATTATAGATTTTAATCAAAAAGAATAAGCAGGAAAAAAAAAAATGCAAAATTTTGGGAAACTACAAGCAACATTTTAGCAAACACTGCAAATTTCTATGATTACACCCACATATGTAGTCTGCCATTCTACACAGTGAGCCATTGGGCATGGCAGAGGAAAAATAAATGTTGTTGCAATATTTGAAGGTTAAAATATTCATATGCAATTGCACCTATGAGGTTTTTTTTCCCCGATTCAGCAAATTCTGTTAAGACAAATACTTTGATATTGCACCTAATTCTTCAACAGGGATTAGAAGTGGAAGAGATGTTTCTATGGTTTGCCTATAGCTGAGAGTAAGAAGCCAGGTCCCCTGCAGTTTTCCAGTAAGAAGTGTCCCAGGGAACAAAGCCACAGCCACTGTTTGTGGAATAGAGATGTTTACATGGGGTACTTTTGGATTTTCAGGGACTCAGAGCATTGACTACAAATGAGCAAAAAAACTGTGCCAAAAAAGAACATGATGGATGCTTTTTATAGCCTTAAAAACAATCCTGTTTTCATAATAGTTCAAAGTTGTTGCTCTACGTTTCCGAAAGAGCCGGCGTTAGGAAGTGCTGACCAGCAGATTGCGCGACTGCCACCAAGTTTGCTGAACAAAAGCTCTACCTCACCAAGTTCTCACTTTTGGAAAGATACTGCATCTTGGAGCCACAATATTCTCAGATGAGGCATTTCCAAGGTGTCTGGGTTTTCCTCCTGTGCATCAGGAACACCTGAAACACTCCAAGCAAGCAGCAACCTTGCGCTCAGGCAGGATAACAACACGCTGTTTGTTCACAAGAGCTGGCAAACAAAGCCCTGCTATCTGACAGCACTGTAAAAAACATCTTATTTTCCAAGGAGAAAGATGGGGAAGTGGCTTTGTACCACCCTTGTTCAGCACAAATTTTATACTTTCTAAATAGGTGCTTTGTGCTCCCCTCTGTTATGTGACAGGGCAGCTCAAAGCTAATGTATCTGCGTAACTCTCCTAAATAGATAACCATACAAGCATCCCTTTATACACATTTCAAAGCACTTGCCTCACAGATGCCTTCTAAAGACAAAGTTCATTTATATCTGCAAGCACTAGTGTAAAGTTGCCAACTTGGAGAAAAACGACCTTTTTTCACTCTGCTTGGCCAATTCACCCTGCTGAGAGGTCCCAAGGTCTCCTCTCCAGGGCAAGCCACTTCCACGCCGTGGCCACCCACCACCCTGTACACCCAGGTACCTGTTGCAACTTCTGCAACAGCTTTAAGCTCTAAAATAATTATACTTCGAAGAGAAACCCAAATGCTTAAGACACTTCTGAGGTGCCAAAATGCTTTAAAGCTTTGGCATATCTACCTTTGCCAAGTAGTAGGAAAGGCATCAGACTCTAGGAAGCAAGGAAGGTGTGGGGAAGGGTGAAGTCATCTGTGCAACAGTGTGTTGACTAATTTAATTCAGAGGCTTTTCTATACCCCCTTCCAGCCTAATCCTACTGCTCCAAAACCACCTGCAGCAAGTGTCATAACCAAGGCTCCTAGCACAGGAATCTCTATCAGGTGCCTGATTATTTTGATATTAGAAGTTCAGAATACATCCCCTCTCCCTCTGTATCATTGCTGGAGGGATAATCATTGCTGCAGCCTTGTTTTGGTAGCAGAAGGTCCAGGATAAATGGGCAGCCTGGCTTTGTACAACAGAGATCCCAGCAAAGAGGCAAAGAAGACACCCACCAGGGCATCCTCAGACCCCAGCAATGTTGCAATCATAAATACCAAACATTAGGCAATATGCATATGTGTGACCAAATTCCTTTTGAGCACAGAAGCAAAAGAAGCTCCAAGATCCCCCATTTCAAACTTCTTGTTTCTGAAGGCACCTGCAGGGCTGTCCAAGCTTGTGCCATGGGGTGCAGAATCAAACAATGGCCTCACATCCCTGAAGGGCTTGGGGGCACTGCTACCAATGCCACAGGATTTCTCTGCCCTCACACCAAACTGGTTTTTATTTATGTGCTATCACAGAAAATAAAGAGCAACAAAAGACTCCTGCCTGTGTTTAATAAAGACAATTTCCTCAAAATTGTTTGTCTAAACACTGGCAGCAAAGATTATTCTCCTTTTGAGTACTGATGTGTAGAAAGGTAACCAGAGCATCCCCATAGCATTTTCAATTCCACAGGCTGAGCAAGAAGGAGGGACAGCAACCACTTTGCACATGGGATTAAATACTCATGAGCATCTAATGGTAAAGAGGGAAATAGCTGTGGGCACCAAGGGCCCCAACTCCCAAGAACTGGTGTTGTTCTCTTTGGAGACAAAGGGAAACTTGTGCTCCAGGACCACAGGTGAAAGGTGTTTCCAAGCCAGTCACATCACTCTGCACTTTATCTCTTGAAAGCTACAGGTGTCTTCAGCAGTGTCACCAAAGGAGGTAGGAAGGATGGGGGGGCAGAGGTTTTGTGTACCTGTAACAGCTCCCAGAACAATTATGCAAGGATGAGCCAAGGATGGAAATAGCTAAAATGTCTCCAAAGCTCTGAAAAAGTTGATTGGCAAATATATACATCAAAAAATATATAATAAAAAAAATAACCAAGCATCTCAGGCCTCTGACAATGAAGGAAAGTTACTGTGACGCTCAAACAGCCTTTGAGCCTTCCACGGTCAATTAGACCCCTTCCAGTCATTAACAGTAAATGCTGTGAACTTGTCTGACTGGCCTAACATAAACATGGTTACTGCAAACTGAGGGAAGCTTGAAAAAAAAAAACAAAACAACTTGTCTCGGCTATGCAGAGACTAAACAGAGACAATTGGGCATCAAGACAAGACAGTTCATAGCACCCATGTGTGGTTATGGGCCATAATGCATCCCCAAGTGCAGTTTACATCTCAGGTATTTCATAACAAAGTTGACAAATTTAATCTTCCTGTTTGTGAATCAAATGATTCATTTGCAAGCATCCAAACAGTTCATGCATAAGCATCTGCCCCCACTCTGCCCTGTTTAAACTACTCTTTGTTACTGGCGTTGCTATCACGAGGTCCTTTGTGTACAGTTACTGCTTTTCTCTGACATCGTTCCACACAATAAATTATGAAAGAGGTTTTACAGCAGTTCCTCCCCTTTAAAAAAGGGCAAATTACTTTTGACAGTTAAGTAGGATCTGAATAAACAGTTGGAGCAGGAAGCATCAAAAGTTGAAGTCACCCAACTACCCGGGACTCTGCAGGCTTCCTTAGCCTCCAGTTACACATTATCTCAATTTACAACTAAAAGTTTATAACCTGAGACAAAGGAAGTTGGAAAACTGAACACTTAAATAGCCTGAAGTTTCAAAAAGAGAAAAGGTCAAGAATCAAAGCATTAAATCAAATATCAGGGAACTGAAACAGTTATGCTGCCTGGTAGTCTCCAGTTCATAGATGTCCTGGGAGCTGCTATCACCTAGCACTTTTCAAGCACACTGCTGATACTCAGTTTCATTACTTTCTTCTAACCATTTTACTTTTATTTTCTTTCAACTCTTTGTGAGTTATTCTACCAGCATGTTTTCATGAAGGCTCTAGCTGAAAATGAGAGCTGACATCCAAGAAAAAAAAAAAAACAAAACAACAAAAGCAGGTTGTTAGGAGGATAATTTAGCATAACAGTGATTTTTTTCACGCCAAAAAACCAAGAGCCTTAAGTTTTAACCATTTTTAAGTTTACTTATGGTACGTGCTACTCAACCTGATTAGGAAACCAGAACCTTTCAGCCAAGAACTCGAGCCCTGTGCCAAGTAAGAGCCAGGAGAAGCCCCAGGGACACAGCTGCAGGGACAGAGCCAGCTGCTGACCCAGCACAAAGGCACAGCTGGGGGGCCACAACATCTCCCCCAGCCCCACCTGCCAGCAGCTGGGACACTCCTGCAGTGAGGGAGGAGATCTCCAGGCTCCAGCCCACCTCCCCTGGCTTGTATTCACCGGTGCCACTGGCCCCAGTGCCTGTTGGACACAGCTCAGCTGTGGTCACTCTGGGAACAGACACAGCCTTGAAGCTGCCAGTTCCTCAGAGCAGGGGCTGGTCACCCTCCACACACACAAACCTCCCTGGCAGCTGCACAAGGACAGTAGCACCAAAACACAGGGAGCTGGAAGCAGCCCATCTGCCCACCCCACAGATGTTGTGCAAGGCACTGTTGTGATACAGCTTGCACAACCCTCTCTGTGGGATGTGGTGAAGAATGTTCCTTAGAAAGCTTCAGGTCCTCCCATGTTTCACAGGAGTAGAAGCTGGCTGTGGGAAGGGTTGGTGAGCTGGCCAGAGGACATGTCTGCTGTCCCCCATCACTGCTTTGCTGGACACCCCTGCTGTGCACCCCCTCCCAATATAATGAGGGGCTAGCTCTTCCTAGCTGGCAGGGAAATGGAAATATTTCAACGCCAGAGGGCTTTTTCCTATTGCAGCAATCCCTAATACTACCTACATCACAGCTCTGTGAGGGACAGATTACAAACCCTAAGGCAGTTCTCAAAAATTCATGCTTTAGCATCTGGCACCTGAAACTGCCTCAGGTCATACCTCTGTGACAAGTGGTTCTGTCTGATAATGCAAAGTGTTCAAGGCCAGGCTGGATGGGGCTTTGAGCAACCTGGCCTAGTGCAAGAAGGGCTGGAATTAGATGATCTTTAAAAAGACAGATTTGCCCATTCACACTGGTGCCAGTGCTGTGCTTTAGCTTTAAGGGCTCCAGGCCATGGGTGGCAGCACTGGAGGGTGGAAAGGATGAACAGCAGTCAGCTGCTTTCCCAGGCTTCCTTTCCTTACACCCACCCCCCAGCCACCCTGTCTCCTTCCAGTGCCCCAGCAGCCTCCTCTGCCTCCATCCCACTGCTCCTTCCACTGACCACACACAAAGGTCTGAAATAAGCATTGAAGGTGATGCACTGATACAGGACCTGACACCTGCTCTGCAGTGCTGGGCTGGGCTTTGGTTGCAGAGGAAATAACAGACATGTTATGAGGGGGCAGAGATGGATTAGCTATTTCATAACATGGAAGAGATGGCTTCTACCACAAAGATTATGGTCTAAACAGACAAGAAAAAGCTATTGTTCCTGCAGCTCGCTAGTGTCAGGACATGCTCCCTGCCCCCTCCTGCTCTCAATCTGTCATGCTTTCATAGCTCAGAGCTGCTGCCCAGCTGCAGCCGCTTCAACAAGTGGGTGGCTCTGTCAAAGTTGGAGGCACAAACATACTGAGATTATTCCAGAAGGGAGAGGCTCACAGTATACTCAGAGATGAGGAATGTTGTCTGGCTCTCTAGGTTGCAACCTCACAAGAGTATAGTGGATTATTTTTATATGTTTAGTATTTTCACATCAATGTTGCAATGATGAGGACTTAAGTTACAAAGCATCACAGCTAAGGTTGATGACATTTCTTAATTTACATTTATCCATAAGGTTACAGCTTCTGAGTACACAGACAACTTGTTCTACCACCTATTAAAATTGCTTGGTCATTGCTATTACAAGTTCTCTTTCTAACCCCTGCCAAAATGTCTGGGCTGAAGTTTTCCATGATGAGTGCATGAGGGATTTTGCTTGTTTGTCGAGGGGAAAAGTATAATTTATGGATATTATTCTGTTCCCATGCATGGCCAGTTCCTTTTTCTAGGATGAACTTTAGCCTTCTAGAGCTTAATTTGAACTCAAACTTTGCACAAATGTCCATTGTGTTAAGACATATCTTTCATTCTTCCCAAGCAAGTACCTTAATAAAATTATCCAAATTTAAGCATTTTCACATGCTGAATTATTTGTGACTACATCTGGGCAAAAGTCTTCCACTGCTGCAGGCATCAGCACCCAAATACACAATATGATCTTCCCCAGGGCTGAGCACACAGCCTGAACCACAACAGGTGGCACTGGTGAGGGAGTGTTTGAACCAGCACCACCCAGCACCAGAATACTCCTTGCTTCTCAAAAGAGGCCCTTTCAAAACCCTTCAAAGTGGGCAAAAGATAATTCACCATCTTCAGCTGACTTATTTCAAAGCCTTACCCATCTACACTCCAGGCTAGCGCCTATCACAGGAAGAGAGCTTTGTTATCACTTTCCAGGCTGAGTTCACAAGAAGGATTAGAGTTATACACATCCAAGCTTTTATACAGCATTGGGATTTTACACAAAACTTCATAAAATTCATAGTGTTTCACATAGGAAAAAATGTGATGCTCTTAAACTGAATCATCTAGGAAAGAAAATATAAAAGGTCATCAAAAAATTCTGCAGTGCTTCTACTGCATAATTAGTTCCATAGCCCAAAATGCCACAACTTTGTCCAAGAATAAAAATACATCTTAAAATTTAGCAGGGATATGTTACAGGACATGCAGAGCATGTTTAGAGCACTCCAGAACTATAGCTGCAGGAAAATGACATCATTAGTTTGACAAGGTGCACAAGAGCTTCCTGAAGGAAGCAACCCAAAACACCCCAGCAGAGCAATCCTTCCTTCCTTTAACAGTGCACTTCCCATCCGCATGTCTGTTTGCTGTGTTCACAAATAAAAGTTCCTTTGAAAGTTGCATCCTGTTTTGCTGATTGCTTTTCCATTACAGCTTATGCCTACCAGTAGACACACTACCAGATGTTACCACTTTTTTGTTTTGAATATCACTGCCTCCACCTACAGAGTCTCCATGAGGGCATTAGAGTTTAAGAGCCTTATTACTTAGTTTGTTCTTCCTAAAATTCAGAATTTCTTAAAGTCAGGTTGTAAGAGTGGTGAAATGGTAAGGACAGAAAAACCACACACACAAAAAAAAAACCAAACCAAAACAAACAACAACAAAAAAATAACCCCAAGGAATGGTTGAAAGCAAATGGAAAGATTTGTTTTGCAGTGAGCTGAGTTTTCATGCTGCACTAAGTCCCAATGTTTGGTGTTTCCACTAATTTCTGCATCATCAGTACAGGTCTAGCAGACTAGCCCTGGTCTGGTAATAAAATAACTGGTAATAAAATAAGCTGAAAAAGCTATACTTTTGAAGCTATACTTAGGTCAGGCAGGAAACAACGAGTTGATGGCTTAGAAAAGTAGTGAATACCCAGTTTTAAAAACAGGTCTTGAAAAGGAAGATCTACATTGACTAACTCCAGCTACCAAGGAAAAAAAACTTGACAGATGAAAAAAATCTATTAAAATTTTGACAACTAACTGAAAGGAAATAGCCCCAAACCCAAAAGAAACATAGGAAACGTGATCAGCCACACAAAATAAAAGCTGCAAAACTGACACACATCCTGCTTTATACAAAGAGATACAGCTGTGGAAAATTTCTTCAGCACAGGCAGTCCAGTTGTGCATCAAGCACACCACAGAGCACCTCTGCATGGAGAACACTCCCTCTGACGACAAACTTCTGGGCATTATCCAAAGGCAACATTCTCATGCCAGCTGGGAAACAAAATAGGCCTGAACCTGCAGCAGCCCTGAGACAAAAGTAAAACTGAACTCATCGCCCTCATCATCCAAAACAGGAGCTTGCACATTCAGGTCTGACACTTGGACAATTTCAGGCTTTATCTCTACACTTGCTGTTCTGGATTAAATGTCAAATAAAGGTACTGACTCACATGGAGTCTCAGTACTGGGTTTAATTATGTCATAACAACACTTTAATGACACATGAACACACATATTCAGGAAAAGCTCTGAATGCCTCCTTACTCCTGCTTAAAAACCACAGCTAAAGGAAATAACCAGTAGGGATTACCTCCCACTAGCTGTCCCTCACTGAAGTCACCCAGGGCCCTGGGAGCGACACAGATGGGAAAAAAGCCACCACCATTTGACAGAAACACCAAGTTCAATACCCATTATATTCACAGCCATCGATTTCCAAGATGTCTAACCCAGATTTTAGTCATCCATAGGAACACACACCACTGAACCTGAAAATGGGTTTGCCTTACTTTTTGAAACAGTTGCAGAATATTTCCCCTAACATTCCAGTAGTAGCAATTTACTTGGAACTTTTGGGACAAAGCTTTTGACAGAGGGTAGAGGGGTAACAGCTGCTCCTGGACCTGAGCAACCTGATCTGGTGGGTGGCATCCCTGCCCATAGCACAGGAGTTGGAACTAGATGGTTTTTAAGGTCCCTTCCAACCCAAGCCCTTTATGATTTTATGATGAGCTACTGGAACTGGAGATCAGCCCCCACCTAACTGTCCAGGGAAATTCTCCACTGAGGCAGTTTCAGGGACAGCATCATCCTGCTTTAGGTAAACACTGAAATTCACACCTAAAGCTCAAGGGCAGTCCATGAGTGCAATGCCATCTTTATAGCAAAACAGTGATAGGAGAAACTGGGCTCTTCTGTATTTCTAGGTGCTGTGACTGAACATGAAAGCTAAAAATGAAAAGTCATCTGGAAGCCTTACTTCATCTCCAGAACCAGTTTTTCATCCTTGCTAATACTTAGCAGACACATTTCCTTTTTGCAGTTGAATTTTGGAACATTTTCCTTTCAAGTGATCAAACCAGAGCAGTTAAAGTCACTCATGTTGTATATTGCTGTGACTGAACTGATCCAGGCCACTGCTTCCCCAGGCTGTGCTCTCCCTGACAGCAAACAGGATTTTGCTGCCTTAAGCTTCCAGCTGTGCACATGATGTAAACATTGCTGATCCACCACAATTAGAACTGGTATTATTTTTGAGAGTTTCACAGTTTCTGCTCATGTTCTGAAGAGCTTCAAGCCAGTTCACCCCTTCTGCATCTTTTCTTTTACTCTTTGTCTATTTTGAGACAATAAAATCAGGAATTGTCTTTTTACATATATGCTCTATGTTTTGTGCTCTCTAATGAGGTTAAGTAAAAAAAACCAGTATTTTCTGTGGGAAGCTAGAAGTTTGTCAAAATCTCTTAAGCTGGTCATGAGAAGATTTATGTTGCACTTCAATCAAAGAAATTAATCACTTAGGCTTAAAAATCTGAATCAAAGAATTTTTCTCCCAACACTTCACTATAATCTCACCTGATCTACAAGGGTAAATCACTTAATTGCCTTATAACTCCCTCTAAGGACCAGGTTCCCTTGCCAAAACATTCCAAAAGGTGCCCTGTAATCATCATAGTCCAAAAAGGAATATCCAAAGTGCAGAGTACCTCCCACCAGAGGAAAGACAATATGGGAATCCTGCCAGTTCTACTGAGCATTCATACAATCTACTCAGATGGTCTGTCACAGTTTTAGTGCTCCTTTTATTTTGGCAAGAATAAAGAAGAAAAGCCATTGTGGAAGGCCCAAACTGAAAACCTTAAGAGCTTGTTTTCTGGTAGCCCAGGTGCTGGTTCCCAAATGCAGGCAGGGCATGTGGCAGCCCTCCCTCAGCAGAGGGTGACACTTCTTTGCCTAACTCCGTGGACACCTGATGCTCTGACATCTGTCTTGCTGTCATCTTGGTAAAGAGGCCAATAAGTGCAAGAAATAAGTACACAAACCCTTCTTTCCAAGGGAAACAAATGAAAACACCTAGTTTGTCTAGACCCTTCTTCCCCAGCCTGGTTCAAGGCCAGTCACTTTGCAGCGTCCATTCTTTGAGGAAGAGCTCATCTTTTTACAAGAGCATATAATGACAAAAGTTGGAATGGCTTTAAACTGAAAGAAGGTCCATTTTAACTAGATATTGGGAATAAATTCTTCACTGTGAGGGTGCTGAGGCACTGGCTGCCCAGAGAAGCTGTGGATGCTTCATCCCTGAAAGTGGTCAAGGCCAGGCTGGATGGGGCTTTGAGCAACCTGGTCTAGTGGAAAGTGTCCTTGTCCATAGCAGGAGAGTTTAGCTAAATAATTTTTCAATAAAACCATTCTATGATCTCTCAGTTCAGTAATTGTAGAAATTCCTGTTCCAAGTTTTCCAAGTTGAAATCAAACACATTCGGATATCTGCTGCGCAAGGAGCTCTGATTCAGAAGCTGAGGCCTCCAGGTCCCAAAACCATTGTGCTGTGGCATCTGTTCAGCTTCTACTGAAAAATATTAGGTATAAAAGCAAAACCCTGAGGAGTCTGCCATTACTACATTAAAACCTGCTTTCACTGCATCTGTGTTTTCCATATCAAAACACACACCAGCTCCTCCTGAACACATTCTTGAGTTACTCTTCTTTGAGGGCCTGGGACTCATTAGTACCCTGGGAACTGTTCAAACCTTTAAGAATCACTATTTGTGATGCATCTACTCCGAGCTTTAGCATTTCATCCGAAATCATTAAATTCTTGCTGTGCACAGAACATCACAGCATTAGCTGCCTGCTGTTTATTCAAGTACTGGTGATAAAAACACAGTCATTCTGTGTCAAACTACATTAGACTCTGGTTAAAAGACCACAAAATTAAAACAAACAACAACAAAAAAAATCACACAAAAAAACCTAACAAAAATACCAAAAACCAAAACAAAACAAACCCCCACAAAAAAAAAACACCAACAAAAAAACAAAAAACAAAAAGCAACAACCAAACATGTTCCCAGAGCTAAGTTCAAAGTGCACTGCTTAATGCCACTGGCTGAAATTTTCATGCAAATTATACCTGTAACAACCAAGGCTAAAAACAGCAAGGCAGTTCTTCTCAGACGTTTACCTGAGGCACTTGATAGCTCCTCTTTACAGGTTATTGCCATTGCTTTCCCTCAACAGTGAGTTTTGCAGCAGGTGTGTAGCTTTGACACACTTGGATACACAAAAAAAGTTGATAAAAAGCCAAAAGAAAGGAAAACAATCAAAACACCATGCAGAGAACCTGGACAGAAAGCTTCAGGTTTTCTTGGACCTCTTCCATGTCATTACAATTGCATTTTCTAGGTTCAAAATACAGTTCCTATTTAAACCAGAGAAAAAAAATCATCAAAATAACGCAGGTGATAAGCACTTCTAGCTGAAGTCCTGTTCTGGGGATGGGGTGCTACACAGGGCACTGTGATCTTTGCGAAATAATGGGTTATGCAGTGAGCAACGCCAACTTACAAGTGTTTCACAGGAAAACTGAACCACGATGAAAAGCCCTTAGCAGAAGTGAAATCCCTTCTTTCACCAAGCGCAGTGCGGGGCTGCACTCCGCGGCGAACCCTCCCTTCAGCGCCGGGAGCAGACTGTGCCTGCCGCCACCCAGGGTGACAACAACCCCACGGAAACACCCACCGGAGCCCAGCACGGCTGTGCCGTGCCCCGAGCCCAGCACAGAGCGGAGAGACACATGCAATCACCAGTGGTCAACTTCCGTAGAGAAAGTGAGGCTGTGCCTTGACTTCACAGCTGTTTGCCAGCCCAGCCCATGCCATCCCATCCCGCTGCTCCCCGGGAGCCCGGACCTTGGCAGCAGCATCCCGCAGCCGGGAAGGGCCGGGCTCCGGCTCGGGGCGCCGAGAGAACCCCCGATCCCCCGGCAAAAACCTGCTGGGAGCGAGGGGAAAGGACAGACTTTTCATGAAAAGGAGGAGGGCGGTGCAAGGATGGGCGCTGGAGGGGACCGCGAAGGCGGGTGAATGGATTCCTGGAAAGACAGATGGACGGAAGGATGACGGAGGAAAGGTGGCCGGAGCTCCCTTACCTGCCGCGCCGCCGCTGTCCCTGCGCCGCTGCCGCCCCGCGCTCCGGCCGCCGCCCGCCGGGAGCATTTATAGCCCCGGCCCCGCCCGCCAGCGGCCCCGCCCGCCCGCCGCCCCTGTGCCCGGCCCCACAGGCACCCTGGCTAGCAGCAGGGAGCCCCGACACCCCCGCAAGCCCGGTCCGCCTCCTCCCCGGCCGCGCAGCCCGAGCGGAGGAGGCTCGGCGCTGCCATCGCGTTCCGGGCAGGCTGGAGAGCGGCCAGCGGCCGAGACCCGCGTCCCGCTTCCCCCGATAGCCCGGGCTGCCAGCATTCGGCCACGGGAGGGGAATGTGTGCCAGGGCTCGCCCGAGGACCGAGCAGCAGCCTTGGGAGAGGCTGAGCCGAGGATGGCGGCAGCGGGGTCCTGGCACAGGTGGTCAAAGTCCTTGCGACATCTATATATAAACATAAAGTCTATTTACCAGTTGCAAAATCTTGAGCTCACACATTAAAATGACCACTAGGAAGGAACTGTAATTGCAGGAGGGAAATAACGTCTTTGAGCATTTCTGGTGAAGTTCAGAGGGTGCAGCGGGTGCTTCAACTGCTGAGTGAGTTTCCCGGTGAACAGCCCTTTGGCAAGAAGCACAGCTAATCGTTTATTCCAAAAAAGAGGCCCTCGCCTGCTGAGCAAAGAGTATCTCTGTATACATGGTTCTGTGTGTAGCCATCTGCCAAGAGGCGAGTTAAACTGTCACAGCCTGAGCTGCTTTTTCTGTGACTTTTCTGTGAAACACTCTTCCCCCAAGTGTGTGATTTCACTTAGCAAACTTCACTTTTATGGCATGTTACTGTGACCCAAACACATGAAATCCACAGCATGTTGTCATTCCCCCTTGTGAAGTGGCCTGAAGGGGAAATCAGAAATTCCTCAAACTCTGTTTAACTCTGTTAAACTCTCAGTCTCTGTTTCCTCAGCTATATAGCAAGGTTATTAAGCCAGGTCTACAAAAGCTTGCTTCTGTTCAAATGCATATTAACATCTCTCTTCCTAAGTCAGCTTCTGCACCTGACACAGAAACTGCTGCCTTTGGAAGTAGAACCCTGGAATTCTGGTTCCTTTTTCACCACAAAATTATGGGAGATCATGTTGTGCAGCAATAACTCTGAAGTATTACCAAGTGTACAATATAGGAAATGTCTTGTTTTCTTCCCTTTGATTAGTTAATGTCTTCAAGGATGAAAAGTATTTCTGAACAAGGCAAGAGAGCATTTGTCATCCTAAAATAGCACTGTTCTGTATGTGCTTTCTTTGTTGTTTGAATGATAAAATGCCTAATCTTTTTCATAACTGTTTTAAACTGTGATGCCAGGAAACCAATGAAACTATCACAAATAATTTAATTTGCAACTGAGCCCATTTTGAAGTCATATGTTCAAAATTATGTCATCAGGTCACTGGCATGCTCTGTTTGTTACGGAAGATCTGTCTAACTCAGTGTACCAAAGTTATGGAACAAGCGCAAAAGCTAGAACAAGAACATGGGCTTGACTAATTTTCCAACAGATTAATCCTTCCCTCATCTGATCATGAAACAATATCCTAGTTCAAAAACATTCAGTCCTTCAGAAAACAGATCTGGGGCAGTGTCTGAATTGTATGATTTGGCCCATCCTCAACCAGTGTTTCAGTGTGCTGTGCTTGGCTGCTTTTTGGGGAAGGGGCTGAAAGCTTCAGAGATTCAGATGGAATTAACTATTAGTCTGTTCACTAGATAAAGACTTTTGCAGTTAAAAAACAAGTAATGGGTCTGGAATGGACGGGAAAACTAAAATTAAGTGGGTTTGTTTTTTTTTTTTTGGCCTTGTAGTTTGTTTGTTATTTAGAGCACATGCAGTGTTGGACCTTCAAAAATGCTGAAGACAGGCAGGTAGAAGTCCCAAGGAGTAGTTGCTTGCAAAGCCTGGTAATCTGTGCATCCAAACAGAGCCTTCACTAGTTCATGCACTCTTTCCAGCTATTTTGCTAGTTGTGGCTGAGAATAACACAGTGATTTATAGTCACTTTTGAGAGACTGGTGGATTGCAAAAGAAAATGAAGTAATTCTAAAAATCCAAGTTATGACATATTTTACTGTGTGAAGATGTAATTGGTAAAATTTGTACTCAGACATCCAAATTCTGACCTGTGCCAGAAAGGAGCACAGCTGAAAGCTTGGGGAACATCACTCCCCTCTGCTTGAAAAAGTCTGCGCAGAAGACAGGTTGGAAAAACAGGAATTTCCAGGCTTAATTTGCCAGTGTCACTGCTGACAATGCAACAGCACAGCCTCAGTGAGTTTTCAGGCCGTGCTGCAGGGCTGCTCTCGCTGCATTCCCACAGCAGCTGCATGGCTCCTGTAGCAGGAGCTGTACGTGCACAGACGTGTGTACTTTAGGAACCACTGTGCTGAGGAGACAATACAAGCTGCCACCCATGTGGGCCCTCTGAAACCCTAATGGGTACTGCTACTGTAAATATTATTTCATTTAATAAGCTAGCTCTGTGCAGCTGGTATGCACTTGTCCTTTTGAGAAGAGCATCTCTGGAGGGGTGGCTGCCCTGACACAGATCTCCATTCCCATGCCAGCAGAGAGGCTGTGCAAATGAACCTGAAACCTCTCCAGCGCTGCTGGTAGCCTTCACTTGAGATCACAGCATAAGTCTTCAAGTTATTTAAGAGTACAGTAAACAAGCCCTTGATTTAGTTTTATTTTACTAAATTGGATTGTTGTAGGTATCCACACAACCAAAGAATGAAAGGCCATAATTCCATGCTAGTGAAAAGACTAATCATATGTGCTGAGCAGAAACCTGCCTATGTGTTCCTGTATCTGGCAGTAACAATATTTCAGCATTTAAATAGCACTTTAAAGCCATTAACTAATCAATGCTAACAAGGCTCCAGGGAAAAGAGTATGGTGCAAATGAAGAACCACCAGAATTGAGACCTGATCCAAAGTCCACCAAAGGGTGTCAATTCCATCCATTTCAATGCTATGGAAACAGATTTTAGTTATGAGACTGTTCTTCTTTCCCTTGACATTGTATTTCTTGCCATGCCTGCATTAATTCAGGAAATTTCAGTAGTTGTGCTGCAGCAGCAAAGAAAGAAAAAATAATTAAATAAAGTGGGAGTACAGTGTTATATTTTACAAAAAATATTATGTGTTTGTTTAGAGAGATCTCTGCACACTGTTTACATTTAAGCAGTGGTAATATTATTAGTCACTGCAAAAGAAACTGGGTGTTCCCTTGTTCTCGCTAACAATACAGGAGAGATAATTTTGGATTAAGCTACATGTTTTATGAAAAATATACTTGATGTTTGCTGGTTCATGTTAAAAGAATTCCCTGTGTGACACATCAAATATCACACCCCATCCACTGGGAATTTTATTCTACTATGGCTTTTTGTTGCTGTCTTTGGATCCCTGGATGATGCTGACATGTAGCCATTCAGATCGGCTGTCCTTCCAAAAATTATTCAGTGGAGCTTTGAACCAAGGGCACTGACCTCAGTTGAAAATATAAATAAATAACACCACAAAATGAAGATTCACATGCCTTTGCCAGAGGCATGACACCACAGACTGAGGATTCACATACCTTTGCCTGGTAATATTCATATCCCCACTTAAGTACTTATTTCCAGTTTGGAAACTACTTTTGGCAGGTTTAGCTGCTTCAGCAAAAGCAGCTAAATGGGGGATGAGTCATTTATTTGGTCTTGCATTAGGAACTTCCTGCCATTTTCAAAGGAAGTGGACTTTTTAAAATATATTTCAGAAGATTGCGTTTATCTGTAATGAATGGTGGGGGGGGCAGGGTTTGAGCTGTTTCTCTTTGAACAGGTTTGTGCCTTCAGGAGGTTTTGGTGGGGTGTTTTACCAAGGGGAACATTTCTGTAGGAAGCTGTGTTGGCTGGTGTGGGATCAGTGAGCGTTGTTCACAGCAGGACTCGGCTGCTGAGTGACGCCCAGCCTCGCGTTCACCACTCGGGCTCTTGGTCCAATGCACATGGACAAATAAGTGCCTGAGAACTGGGTTTATGAGAAATCAACATGGTGGCTGGGACATATTAAAGCTAGCCAAGACAAAAAGCCAAGAGAGACAAGGTCTAAAATAGATTTTGTGTTTATTTCCACACAAATTTTTTGACTGTGAGTTTCCTCTGAGATGAATATGTATGGTCACTGAGAGTTTTCTCTGGTACTGCCTCACAATCCGTAACCCACAGAGAATGCAGGCAACCAGGGACCTGGTGGCAGATACAATACTCAGCTGTGTTCGAGCACAGCTCTTCTGCTAACCAGGAAAAACTCAGCCACAGCCTACAGGGTGGGTGCACATCCATTGCACAATGCTTTGCTTGCAATTCCTCCTGAAAAAGTGAATGCATTTTGTAAAAATAATGAAAGGTCTTCAAGCCAAACAGGAAAAAGGAAGAATTTGGCTCTGCAGCTCACAGATGTCATTGTGAAGGCAGAGAGATAGCTCTATATCCCTGCCACAGTTGGAAGGGGAATTGGGATTTGCTGCATACTTTCACTCCTCCTTCAAACAGAAAAGGCTCCAATTGCAATATCTAGATGAAAACCTGTCTCCCACACCAAGAACTCACAAAGAGAGCCTTCATTTTTTCTATCTATTGTGCAAAGCTTAAACCAGCAGGGATTCACTGAAACTTGTGCAGGATAAGACAAAAGAAACTAAATCCCAGCTGGGGTTTCAGTTAGGGTCTGGAGAAACCCTTTTCCTAGGGTGGCAGTGGTTTCACACACATCCTGATTTGGTGGCACTCCAGCTGGGGTTTTAGAGGTCTCAGTGGCACCTGTGTTTCAGACTAAGGGGGCAAATGCAGGGTCCTGCACCTCTGGAGGAACAACCCTGGGCGTCAAGACAGGTTAGGGGCTGAACTGCTGGAAAGCTGCTCTGTGGAGAAGGACCTGGGGGTCCAGGTGGACAACAAGCTGTCCTTGAGCCAGCATTGCCCTTGGGACCAAGAAAGCCAAAGGCATCAGCAGGATGGGGGAGGTGGTCCTGCCCCTCTGCTGAGCCCTGTGCAGTCTCGCCTGGAGTGATGTGTCCAGTTCTGGGCTCCTCAGGACAAGAGACACACAGAGCTCCTGCAGTGGATCCAGTGGAGAGCAACAAAGATGATTAAGGCACTTGAGCTTTTCTCTTACAAGGAAAGGGAGAGGGAGCTGGGTCTGTTCAGCCTAGAAAAGAGAAAACTGAGAGGGGACCTCATCAATGTGTGTCAGTGTCTGTAGGGAGGTGTCAGAGGATGGACCAGGCTCTGCTCAGTGGTGCCCAGCAACAGGACAAGAGGCAATGGGCAGAAACTGATGTCCAGAAAGTTCCACTTGAAACTGAGGAAGAAATTCTTCACTGTGCAGTGACCAAGCACTGGCAGAGATTGCCCAGAGAGGGTGTAGAGTCTCCTCACTGGAGATATCCAAGAACTGTCTGGACATGATCCTGTGCCATGTGCTATGGGATGACCCTGCTTGAGCAGGGAGGTTGGACCAGATGAGCCAGTGTGGTCTCTTCCAGCCTTACCCAGTCTGTGCTCCTGTGACTCTGGGATTCTGTGAGGTTCAGGTGAATTCACCACAATCAAAGTATAACACACTGATGTAGTCTCAGTTTGGCTGCTCAGATGGGTTCTCTGTGTATCCTTGTTTGTCACCTGCTTGCCACTGTGCAGAAGTTTGAACAATGCCATGCACTGTGGCCCATGGAGATCCCTGTCCTTGCTGCCTGCCCCAGCAGGATGTGGTGGCCAGCTACTCACCTACCCTCCTGTTTGTCCAGTGGTCTAAAAGAAAGCTGTTTGGGGAATTTGGTGAATTGGGTTTGCACAAGTTTGTTTGCTCCTGCTGGAGGAATGTCATGTTCTTCAAACCTGTCCTCCTGTTAAACACATGTACACACCTGCGTGGACAATTGTATAGAGCTTGTTGCTTTAGTGATCTACACTAAACATACACAATAGGCTCCTTACAGATGCAGCTTTACCAAGGAGGCATGAGATTGTTTTTTTATTATTTGTTGATTCTTTTTGTAGTCAACTATGGGCAGGTGAGGAAGTACAGAAACCTATTTTAACTGTGAGATAAAGGCAGTGCCTTAGTCCTACATAGCAGTCAGAGGTGGGAGAAATGGAAATTTAAAAAGTTTTAAATATGGGTGGATTTTTCTCAGTTTCTCAGAGATGGGTGGTCTTTATCCCATCCCCAATGAGGAAGTTTGTGTTTGTCAGACAGAATTTCCTCTGCCTAAAGAAAGCCAGTTAGAAAGCACTGCTTTTAGCATTAACATCTAGTCTTTGGCATTTCTTCCCCTTGAACTTTTCTTTCCAAAATGACCTACAAGAAGACAAGCTGTACAGACCACTAATTAAACTTCTGAAGGACTGAGTGAGCATTCTTGTGGGTCTTTTCAAGTCAATATATCCTGTGGTTCTGTGATTCTGTGACTGATTGTCCACTGCAAATACTGACCTGTGCTGCAAATTCAACAGCAAATTTAAAGAAGTTCCTGTAAGTTGTAATTGTCCTTCCTTGAAAGCTGCTTTCACTTACTGGAAAGGGGGGATTCTATGTACTTGACCATAATGAGCCCTGCTCACATCCTCCCTGGAGGCACAGTGTTAGGGATGTAGAGCTCACTTGGGGGCTGCACAAGCAACTTGAAGAGGACTCTTAAAGCCATTTTATGTAAAACAGACTTTGCAGCAACTTTTTCTTTAGCAGGAAAGTGTGGCCAAGGAGGTGTTGTGTTTGAGTCTGTGCTCTGATAAATTAGGCCATCAGAAACAAGAGATCACAGAACTTGGAAGCCAGCAGGAAATCTGATTTCAAATACTTTGCTGCAGGTCACCTTAGCTGAGATGCCTGCCATTCCTCTACAGACCAGGGCAGAAGGCACCAAATGTAATTTGGCATTTTTTTGATTTTCTGTGTCATTATTTGTTTGAGCAAAATTGCTCCAAAACTGAAGTTCAATTGCTCCCCTCTCTCCCTTTAGCCCCCATCTTTAGCTGTTATATTTTTAAAGAAGTTCCTCTACTGGCTAGAAATCTGGAAAGTACTTCCCTCCCCCTTCACCCCTTCCTCCCACTCAGTCTGGCTGAGGCATTGCTGTACACACAAACACGTAACCACGGGTTCATCTGTGTGTACCAGAACCCTTCCCATTCCATTTTTCACAGCCTCACTGAAGGAACATCCAACTCACATCTCAGCTGAACTTTTGAACTCACCAAGGCTGAGATAGCTCAAAATCAAGCAGAACAGGCTGAAGGGTGCCTATAGGTTTGAGGAGCAGCTAAGCAAGTGCAAGTCAGAATTCAGTCCTCGCTGATGTCTGATAAGGAAGAGATGGTAAAAAGCCTGATCATTGTCTAATCTTCCTCACACAGAAATATCATGTGCCTTCTGCTTGAAAGTGCACTGAAAAGTGTGTGTCCTTTTGCCCTGAGCAACACAATTACAGAGCAGTAACAGAGCTGAGCAATTCACTAGAAGAAAGTCTGGTCCTTCAAGACCCTAAATGACACGTGTCCCTTGTGATTAGTTAGATGGCTACTGCTTTTTTTCTGGAGTTGTTGGTCATAAATGCCGGTCTTAGAACACAGAATCAAGGAAACACAAAATGATAGTTTTGGTTGGTATTTTATACTCAGAGCTGACCACACCAACAGGACTGGCACCATGTTCATGTTCTTGGACTCCTGGGTATAAAATACAAACATAAAGCTGTGAAACTGATACTTCAGGTTTCCTCCCTGACTTCTCTCCAGGTAGAGGAGACAGGTTGAATGCCTTCTTACAAAAGTTTCTGGGAGGAAGATTCCAGACATAGGATCAGGGCATAGATAGGACACAAGCAGCAGTTTCTGTTTGCAATCTGTTTAAAAGGCTTCTTTTGAAAGGAGTGTAGGTGTAAGGCTACCGGGTGTAGCCTTGAGACTAAGTCATAGACAGGAGAAGAGAGCAATAGGTAAGCTGATTGCAGCTCTTCCAGGAAAACTGGACATGCTCTTTTTGCCAACCATTTCAAAACAGTTGCTCAGAATCAAGCAGCCAGCTCTAAACCAGCAATTCATTCATTTAATAGCTTTAGAGGCTGTTCCCTATTAAACAAGGCATGGTAAATCTGTTTCAGATTAGCACAGAAAATGAGTCACAAAAAATACCCCACTTTGGTGTTAAGTTTTGGCCTGTACAAGCTGCATCTCAAACAGATGCTGTGTCCATTCTGCTAAATATAAAATGGCCAGACCCCAGTGTCTGGCCCTGACAGCAAGTGCCATGGCCTGACTTCAGTCCTCAGGCGAGCCCTCTGTGTCAGACTGACCCCACAATTTGTGTGGCATTTGGCCCTGGCTCCCTTCTGTGCTGCAAGTGGTGTCCCTTCAGTCCTAAGATTTATTTTTATTTCTGTGCTGTGTTTTTGAGTACAAAGGCTCTGGAAAAATCTAAGGGCTGTGTTGCAACCCACAAGAGTGATGTTTTTATGGCCTGAAGCTGAAGGGGTGTGTTGCATCCCCCAGGGTATGCATGGGGCTCTGCAGGAGGATGGGACAGCCCTGGGAGACTGTGTAGGTGTGGTCATGTACACACTGCTCCAGGGAGCAAAACAGAAATTCAGCATCTGGGCAGGCAAGGCTCTGGGTATGGAGCTCACACCCTGTCCTTTTTAGCCTACACACATCCAGAGGAACTGAGCAGACTCCTCTGGGTTTTATTGTCACATGCATCCATCTGGAGTTAAACACAGAGCAGAGAACAGCTCCTGCAAATCTCTCAAGCCCTCAGTGCTCCTCAAAAACTTCTTGCTAATGAAGATGTGCAGCAGGTGAAGAACCACCTCTGCTGACAGCCTCTGGATAAGTGGAAAACACTGGGAAATTTCAGCAGTATTTCAGCTTCTATCTGCATGAAATTGGGTGCCAAAAGGAAGGCAGTAGTCTTATTTCTCACAGCAACTGAAATTTTTGATATCTTTAACAGCTTTCAGTAAACTCAAGAACAGCTCTGATAAGGTGCTTTTTTTTTAACAGAATACAGACACTTCCATAAATAAAACATAACTGCTGCATTTTTATCAGGAAACAAATGTAAAAATAAAATGAAGAATTTCTCAAGATACTACAGAATAGAGATATTTGCAATCCAAATCATCCCTCCAGGAAAGCTTTCCTCAGCCTAAGGCAAAAAGGAGAGAGGTTCTTTGCTGTAGGAACCATCCAGCTAGTGAAACTATCAAAGATGAGCAATTGCCAGGTTGATGTCTACCATCTGCAAAGCATCATGTCATTTAGGGAAGGCTCCTGACATTCATCCTTGGAAAAAGAACAGCTGGTGGAAAGACTGGCTGTGTGAATAAAGGGACAGTGGAGAATATACCCTGTCTCAGGTAACATTTTTGACACTCTCATCCACAGGATTCTTATTTTCAAGCTGAGAAAGTATTGGAGGTTGCATGAGTGTGCTTGAAAAATAGTTGTGATGCCAGGCCTAAAGTGTGTCATAATCAATGGCTTAACATCCAGCTGGAGGCCAGGAACAAATGGAGCATTGAGGACACCCAGGATTTTTCAATGTCTTCATCAGTGACTTGGATGATGAGACAAGGCATGTGCACCCTGCAGCAAATTCCAGATGATGCTTAGTAAGGGAAAATGACTGATTCCAAGGGACAAAGCTTTAACCCAGGAGGACATTGAGAAACATGAAAACTGTACCAAGAACTTCCTGATATCCAGCAGGGAGAAGTGTCAGATTCTGTGCTTGGGGTGGAATAACCCCACACATCAGAACAGGCTGGGAACTGAATGGCTGAGACTTTATAAAAGCAAATTTGGATGGCAAAATGTGTAAGGAGGCAATAGTCTGCTCTCATTACAGGTGGTGCAAACATCATATAATTACATCAGGAGAAGCAGATTCAGGGAAATTATTTATTCAGCCCTGGTGGGACCAGTTTTGGACAGGTCAACATTATTTAAAACCTGTAAACATAATTATTTTTTGAACAAATAGGTGGTCAACATTGGAAGAACTACTGCTAAGGATGGGCTTTAGATCAGAAAACATTGGTTAAAGTTATTTTTAGGAGGTGGTGGCACTGCCTTTTTCCAGCTCCAGTTGTCACTGGAAAGATAAGAGCTCACTGTAACTAAAACTTAATTCAGAGACATCAAACTGCAGAGCAGCAGCTGGAGCAGGAAGGAATTCTGATGAAGATGCTGAGGACAAGGATGTCACAACAAGTGGGAACTTTCAGGGCTGTGCTGGAGGGTATCCAATGAACAGAGATAGAAAAATCCTAGGGCCTGCCTTATTTACAAAAAGTACAGGCCAAGCAGAGTAAGAAGGAACAACCAAAGCAGTGTTAACAGCAGCTGGAAAAAATGCCTCTTAAAGGGCTACTTTATTTATCTTCTATGAAGCACATTCCTTTCAGCTTGTATCCAAAATGGCCCTGGTGGAAGATCCAGTACTCAGACACATCATTTCTGTTTCCTTCACAGCTCCTTTCCCAGCTGGTGATGCCCAGCAGTGATCCCAGCCCCGGGAGCAGGAGCTCCCACAGTCTGTAGTGAGTTACACGTGCTCAGGCTGCTGCTGCTTCCTGTGGCCTCACTGCAGTGGACTGATCACCAGTGGTGTTAAATGGAAAAAACAGCTTTTCAGGAAGTGTGTTGATCCCTGTTACCTTGCTGAATTCTCTAAGTGTCTGCCAGCATGGCTGAGGATTAAATTTAGCTTTTCATCACCCAGAGCTGAGACATAACATCCATGGATGCAAGGCCACAGGTGTTTAATAGTGTGTAGCAAAGCTTTACAAACGTGGATAATTATTATTCATTAACTTTGGTATTACACTGCTGGGTAGAGCTAAGGTTAGGTTAAGTTTGGTTTACTAAATTGAGGCTAATTTGTTAAATTAAGGTTAATTTAGTAAGCCAAGGGTAATTTACCAAGTAAAGGTCATTTTACTAAAAATTAATCTTGAGAGAGATTTTGTGGCAAGAATTACTATTGAAGTGGTGAGGAAATCCCCTGTCCTTTTCTGCTTGAGAACCAATGCCAGAATATAAGACTTGAATACTTTGAGGTTGTCGGTAATTACAAGTATTGGAGCTGGCCCAAATATTATTGTTGTGGGATGAGCAGATTCTGAGTGGCATGCTTTGTGTAAAGGCCTGAGCATTGAAATCCACCCCCACATGGTCTGTGGTGCTGGGCAGCCTTTCAAAAGGGGAGAATCCACCCCAGCAAACAGCACCATGTATCATGGAGCTTGGACACGTCTGAGCCACCAGAGCAGGGATCTGAGCAGGATGATTAACACAACATCGCCCTGGGAGAGTAATGTGAACATGCTGAAACAAAACGTTTCATGCTTAAAGGCCCTGTATCTGAAAAGACTGCCTGTACCACACTTTGTGTCCTTTCAGCTCTGAAAGATCCTGAGCAAACTGATAAGGGGATAATTAAGAATATTTGTTAGTGAATGCAAGGTTTCCTGTTAGCACACTTTCTCTGATGGAATTCATTTATGGCTTTGTTTGCCCCACACATTGTAGGATATTTATATCTCAGAAGAAGATCTTTAAAAATTATCAGAGTTTAAAAGAGGGCAAAAATCTGTTGCAGTTTTTACTGTCAATTTTCAAACATGATATCTCAAACTATATTTGGACAGAACTTCAAGCCCATCTTGTTAGAAACTTAAATAAGTCCTGAAAACAATTCCTAACTCAGAAAGGAAACCTTGAACATAACTAGTTAATGCATTTTGAAAATCATAAAGATCTGTCTGCAGCAGTATTTTAAACCAGGAATTACCATAAAATGGGGAACATGTTTTAAAAATTCTTTTAAGGTAGCATGGAAATAATAGAAAACCTTTAACTAGATTTTTTGACTGCAAAATCAGATATGCCATATCTGATTCTACCTGCAGGGTTATCACTGTCATTAGTTCCAGGGCAGAAGCCCACAGAAGCCAAATTTAATGTTGTCTTCCTTCTGTGGCATTTGATACAGGCTGGGAGAAGTGACAGCTCTTCCCCTACATTCCTGGGCAGCTGTGAAGCTGCTTTACAGCAATTTATTCTCAATGGTAAAAGGATATTTTCTAGATCTTTTCTGTCTGCCACTATTAGAAACTCAAGACAAAAGCTGAGAGCAGACTTGAGCTGCCTGAGACCCATTACTGGTTTACTTTCATCAGGTTTTAGCTAAATCCTGGTTTTGGCCATGCTGAAATCTCCAGATGCAGTCATGAAAGCCAGACCACATCCATTCCTTCTCTGTGGGTATGATGGTTTTCCAGGAAGGGTCCCAAAGAATTCCTGGGATACCTGCAAGAAGCCCACCCAGGTCTGACCTACCACCTCTCCTTAACCTCAGGCAAGAGCTCAGGTAATGACAAGCTTGAGTGATAAACACTCAGGTGATGGAGGAATCTGGTGGGTTTTATCACCAGAGAATGAGATTTTTAACCCTATCTACCTCATGATGAAGTCTTTCAGGGCTTTTTCTAGATGAGACAATCCACATCCTTGGTTTGGACTGCTCCTTCATGCAAATTTGCAAGAGTAGGTTATCAGAATTCCTGGTCTAGGGAAAGTGCTGTGGAAAATGGGTCCTCACCTATATCCAAGTGGCCTCAAAGAAGTGTCAGCTCTTGGGGACCACTGTAGTGCTGCAGGGTAACTTGTGTTCTCTGCCTGGCTCATCACACAGAACCAGCAGCACACTAAAAGCCCAAGCAGGAAAAAAGCCCAAACAATGTGTCTTGTGATAGCTGCTGGTACCAAAAGTGCCCTGGGTTCTGCCAGTGCCTCTTGTCAGGAGTTTGTCAAAGCAGAACTTTCTTCACCAAAAGGGGAAGTGTCATTTTTTTCCCAGCTGCCACAGGGTACAGACGTTTTTGGAGCCACATCGTCTGTGTGCCCATTGCCAACATCCAGCAGTGAGGTTATGTACTCAAGACTTTTCCTGGCCAAGTATCAAACCTCCCTGGAATAATCTGGAGGGGCCTCAGTTCGTGTGTTCCCTGGTACTGCAGAAAGGCTGAGCCAGGGCACGGAGTGTGGCACTGAGACTGCAGGTCTGGTAAATATTTAAGGTTAGGATTAACCACTATTTTAAAACACCTCTTTCTCATAAACATTCACTTATGACACCCAAAAGTCCTTCCGGCAGTTAAATAACAATAATGATTCATTGTTGCCATTGATGTGTGTTTCTGTTTAAATACTTAAATCTGATCCTTAATATAGGAAGTTTGTTTATAAAAGTAGAAAAGGAACAGCACATCTATCCCAGTCTAACTGATTGACCAAAGATTTAAGGTGTTTGTAGTTAGGAGGAAAACCTGGGCATTGTACATTGTAGCATGTTCTTTGTTCAATCCCTTTTATTAATTTTTTTATAATTTGTTTTTTTATTTTTTTATTTTTAATGGGAACAGATTCCTGTTTTCCTGGTCATAAGAGGGAGGGATGTAGTAGCAGAAAGCATGAATAAAAAAAGGGGTGGGAGGGATCTGGTAGCTGAGGTAAAAGTCAACTTCGTCTTCCTTAGACTGTTTCTCACTTAAAGGATAAACACATGTCATAGCTGCTGGGGTTTAGAAACTTGAACTGCATTTAAGATAATTTTAAGTCTAGGAAGCTCCTCTGAGGAAGTGGTAGCCCAGCTGGCAAGGGCTTTGGGCAGCATGGGCATACATCACTATACTAAGTAGGCAAAACACAAGTAACTAGAAGCTGAATATTTTAGCTGCATATTGCTTTGCTTTGTGCTCAACCTCCTCACAGTGAAAATATTTAATTATTACATTGTGTCTAGTTTATTAATCAAGAAGGAAAACATCACCAGAAGATTGGAGAAGGGGGGCTCAGACATCCTGGAAATTGAGATGTGACCCTGCAAAGGACTGAAAGGTTTTCATCCAGCTTCCTATAGAAAGAGGATTAGGGAAGCTGAGGCGGTTTCTTGTTTTTGTAGCCATTTAAACAGTAACTTCAGAAAAAAAAAATAAAGTACCAAAAGCAATGTAGTGCTGCATAAAAAGAAATTAAAGAAATATTAGAGATGGAAACACTACTGGAAGTACTGACTTTACAGTAAACATTTGAAAAAACAGGCTACTAGCCTTGAGGCTTTGAGTAAAAATCAAGGCTTTAGTCTACTGACAGGAAACCAGAGCTGGAAAGAAATTCACAGCAGTTCCAAATACTACTTTTTTTCCTCTTAATGTAAGCATGCTGCCAGCAGCTCTTAGTGGAAAGAACAGAACATGTATTTTCATATCTTGTTATAGAAAACTAGAGTTTTCACAGAACAGGAGTCTGTGCCTCTTTGGAACAAGGGTCAATTAAATGTAACCATTGCTTATCAACACTTTTTTAACCTCTTTTTAAATCCTCCAGAAATAGAATTTGGGGGCTTTCTAGGTTCTTCTAAGATACATTAATCTAAGAAATTATTTTTCATTTTTTCTTCCTGTTAGTTCTTTCTTATAATGGACTAAGGGCACTTAGAGAACAAGCTTTCCTTCTAATATGTAACATTATTGATAATATTTCTAAGTACAGGAAGGCCAGCAGCTTTCAGTTTTCTCTGTGTGTTTCTGTGGTGTTTCTCCTGGTTCTTTTCCCCTTTTAGTATAGAAAAGCATAACAAACTTTATTTTTAAAACATTTCCTCATAAGTCCTGTTGCTTGAAGGGCTTGCCAGCATCATAGTTTTTCACTCTCTGTTTTCTTTACATCTTTTTTAACTTGCAGTATCCAAAGCTGGCACTGAAACCTGGAAGTCAGAGGTGCTGAAGGGTCCTCTGGATTTGTTACTCTAAGGGGATAAACAAAGGGCAAAGTTTACCTCCTATGTCTGACCTACAGTAGTCCTGCTAATATGGCCCAGAGTGATGTTTGCTTTGTTTCCCAAATACCAGCCTCTTTCATATTCAGCTCCTAGAGCCTAATCTCTGTTATTGCTGCCTTGAGAGGTTCTCTTTTTTCCTAATTAGTTCATGATTTTTCATTTCTATATTTTTAACAAATTCACTAATTTAGGGCATTTCTTCTGCTTAATGAGATCGGTTTGAGTGTTGAACCTGCCTGCACATGTTGATGGCAGTTACTCATGTAAATTGGATTTCTATTTTAGTGATACAAATCACAATCTGAAAGGAGCTATTTTATATGCCATCTCTGTTGGGTAGCAATTGGGTAGCAATTATTGCACCCTGCTATGAGTCATATCACTGAATTTTGTGGTTACATTATAGTATTTTTTTTTGTAGTCCATCTATCTCAAAACTTTATTATTAATGCCATGAATTACATCAGATACTTCCCTGCCATCAGCTGAGCAAGCGTGGTGGATTGACCTTGGCTGGCCAGCAAGTGCCCATCAAGCTGCTCTTTCACTCCTTGGCAGGAGGAGGGGAGAAAATGAGGTGAAAATCTTGTGGGTTGGGTTAAGAACAGGGAGGTGACTCACCAGTTACTGCCAAGGATAAAACAGACCTGACTTGGTAACAATTAATTTAGTTTATTGTTAATTAGTAAGGGTGAGAAATTAAAGGAAAACTAAAAGCACTTTCCCTCCATCCTCCTGCCCAGGCTCAGCCTCACTGCTGACTCCTCTACCTCATGCTCCTCCAGAAGTGCAGGGGGATGGGGAATGGAGGTTGTAATCAATTCATCACACCTCCTCCTTATGCTCTTCTCCAGCTCCAGTGTGGAGTCCAATTACACAATCCGTCATGAATGGCTCCTTTCTACAGCCTGCAGTCCTTCAGGGTCAGACTGCCTCAGCCTGGGCTCCTCTCCCTGGGCCACAGGTCCTGCTGGAAGCCTGCTCCAGCCTGGGCTCCTCACGGGCTTCAGCTTCCATCAGGACACATCCCCTTGCTCTGGCAGGGGCTCCTCCACAGGCTGCAGGTGGATCTGTG